>NW_024354911.1:8458702-8754008 GCF_902729225.1 Pteropus medius
TTTTTTGTATTGGACAGTTGAGTCTTGTTAATCTTCTAATGATGCTGCCAGTTGGGTGTACCATCAAAACAATCAGAAAAAAATTAAAATATAAATATACAATTTGAAGGTGTAAGTAAAGCAGTTGCATACATAAATGCAACTGCTTTACTTATAGCTTCAAATTGTATATTTATATTTTAATATAAATAAATGATGTTTTGTTCTGGAGTGTTTTTATTTCAAGGTCTTTAAAATAATGATAAGAAAGAATAAGCACTGAGACATAAGACACCACTATCACCAAGGTAGATAATCTTATCCAACTTTAGGAAATGACCAATTTTTACCCACTGTTTTGGTCAGAAGTCTTAACATATATAACTATTTTAGAACATATAGGCACAGTTTACTGTATAGAAGCACCATGGTTGGCTGACCTATCAATCTTGTTGAATAGAAAAGCAAATCATTTTGCAGACCTTAAAGCAATTTCTATGAACCTGATGCTAGGAAACAAGATTTGGTTTAAATTGCTCCATTTGATGCTTTTATGGGCAACTAATGGAGCAATTAAATCTGCCTACCACAAATAACAGTAATACTGAGGAATTAAAATTGAACTTGAAGTGAATTTAGGTGCTGGTAAGGCTACAATATTTCTAACCTTATCAAGAAAAAAAACAACAACAGATTTCTAAAGTGTATGTGTGTGTTTTTTTTTTTTAACAAAATAAAGCAAAAAATGTCCCCCTGCAAAACAATACTAAATGTAGAAAGCTGTCATAGTTACTATCTGAACTTCATATGGAACTTTGTTACTAATAAAACTGTCAGTGGAACCACTGGCATCTGTACTGCTCCATCATTATTAAGGCATAGTATCTTTCCAAATCGAGTCTGGGAAATTCTGACCACTGGTCCTTTATGATGGAGCACATCCATCAGTTTTGGGAAAATAACCTAACTCATTTGGGGCAAATAACATTTTCACTTTATTAAAAATACTTTTTTTCCTTTAAGATTTCTTGAAACAGCCCACACCTAACTGAATAACCTATTGTAACATGATTGCTGTTAATAGCATGAAACATTTCTTTGAGAGATAGAAAACATTTGAGGTAAAACATAGGTCTTAGTTGAAGAATTTTATAGAGAAAAGAATGCAGCATGAAACTTTGAAATACTGTCCTGAACATGGCCTCAGACGAGAAATGGATTATAAGCCTTCCTTTCTTATCAAAGTTCTTTCATGATGAAAACAATATTTGTAGAAGGCAAGACTAGAAAGTACAAGTCATGTGACTGTCTCTATTAATGGTCCTAAATTGTGTTAAAAGGATATGTAATTACTTGAGAATAAGCTACCTTTCAGTGAAACAAAATTTATGCTTAATTCATCAATTATGTCATATTTAAACAAACTCAAGATAATAGACATTTCTCACAAAGCCTCATTTTTAATGATTAGATTTGGTAAAGAGCAATAGAAAGAAAATTTACACACTGACATTTTATTCTACTTTTCTCTAGTCTTAATATAAATTTGTCGATTTATTTAACACGTTATTTATTGATCATCTGCTGTGAGCAAGTTGCTTACCTGTGTGCTGTGCTGCAGGTTCTTTCTACAGTCCATCAAAATAGTTCATTGGTCATGACCGTAAAAGCTTTCTTTAAAATTTTATTAAAAATATTATAAACATGTGGCAAAATAGACAGAAGAATAACAAGAATCTCCATGTATAAAACTAAGCTTCAACAGATAAGGACCCATGGTCAATTACTTCATCTATTCACCCTCTCACTTCTCCAGACCCTATGTTATTTTGAGACAAATTTTATTCTTAGTATCATTTTACCCATAAGTAATTCAGTAATTATCTGTAAAATTGTGTTAAAAAAATTTCTTTTTACAGTTTAATTTTGTGTCATTTTGTTTTGTTTTACAAAACCACTTCACTATTTTTACACCTAAATTTTGATCCAATCTCTTAATATTGTCGAATATCCAGTCAGTGTTCGAATTTTGAATTATCTTTTAAATATCACGAAATCAAAGTTAAACAACTTTGAATATGATCCAACTAAGGACCACACATTGCTGCTGTTTGCTATGGCTCTTACATTTCTTTAGATTCATAGGTTCTACTTTCATCATGTTTTTCCTCTCTTTCAGCTTATTTGTTGAAGAAACCAAAATATTTGTCCTATAGAGTTTCCCACTGTACGGATTTTGCTAATTGCATCTCACAGTGCACTTTAAAATGTTTTGCTATCATCTGTAGTTTGATTTAGAAGGTTAATGAGATACAGATACAAATGTTTTGGCAAGACTACTTTGTAAGTAGTGGGTATATTCTTTTACTTGCAAGCACAAAGTATCTGGTTGTCTCATATTATGGTTAACAGCCTTTGATGCCCAATGCCTGGATCCATTAAGTTATCAGAAGTTGTGAAACATTCTAATTATAGCATTCTTTTTTCATTTATTAGTGGAATACTTCTACAGAAAGAAACATTCTTAATTTACTATTGAATTTCACAGTGGTAATTTTTATAGAGAAAATAAGATAAATACTTGTTTTTCCTCTTAAATTACCTATATTTAAAACAACATTGCTTTACTAGTGTCCTTAAATTATGAACAATTATATTTCATTGTTAGGAACTCACAGATTTAAACATATTTGACCTGCTTAGACCTGTTACAATTACTTTTCTTAACAATGTTGAAATCACTTCATCTTTGCTAGTGTGAGCTAAACTGAACCCTGAGAACTTTTGACAAGATTCAAGTGGTCTAGTTAGCTTCCTTGCTCTTTTATAACAAGATATTTTAGAAACACATTGTACATTTCCTACTCTAGACCTAGAATCATCTACTTTCATTTTTGTAAATAGAAATACACTCATTTTGTATTTTTCTTATGTTTGTTACAATTAGATTTAGGATTTTCATTCTGAGTTAAAAAATGACCTAAATGACATTGTGTCCTTCAAATGGGATCACACCAGGAAGCACACAATTTCAATTGTCTCTCACTGTTGATATTAACTTTTTCACCCAGTCAAGATGTTGTCCAATTTCTTCATATTATAGTTACTATATTTTCCTTTAAGGAATCTGTGGAAAGATACTTTCAGACAATGCAAATATAGTATATTTCATTAAAAAAAACCCTCCTAGGTATAGCAACCATTAATAATATTTACCTGAACCAATCTTTATTACAGTTACAAAATAATATTTCTTCCAATTCCTTTATATTTAGAAGCTGTCAATTAGCATTCGATTATAAGAAGTCCTCTTGTCTACCTTTTATCTATTCATTTATCTATTTATGATACTATATACTAGTGGATTTTTATATTGCTCAAATTGTCCAAGATTTGGCTAGTAGGTGTCACTTAACTCTGTGCTGAGTCCTTATAATATATCTCTGTTGTTGTCATTATTATTATTACTTTAATAATTATGTTATTGTTATTATTACATAATAATAATAATTATTACTTTAACATCCCCTTTCTTTCTAGAATAAGCAAGTTTTTAAGCTCATGTTGTGCCTACTCTGACCCAGCTTTGGAGTTTTATTTTATCAAATCAGAACAAATCTGACACCATAATATGATAAGTACATCATTAGAAAGTAAAATTAGAAGTAAATCTCTGCTATGTATGTAGATGAAAAAATCCTTAACAACATGCTAAGATATTGAATTCAGCAATAGTTCTTGGTAACTAAGAACGGTGATTGCAAGAGAGCTATTTATCTCCAAAATTTTTCTCTCCAAATAAAAAGTGCACAGCTCTTTTTTATTCCTGAAAATATCACAAGTGAAAAATACATTTATGTAAAACTATGCCCATAGTACAATTCAAAGACAAAGAACACTGGAATTATAAATAACTGTAAATAAAAAGAGACGGCACCACCAAACTCCAGTGCAGGACCCCTACTGTGACCCAGGCACAAGGCTTTGTAATAGGCAAAGTCGGAATGAGAAAACTGTGGGGAAGACATAAGAGGAAGACTTGTCATAGGAGTCTAAAGATGATTTTCGATAAGCACCGAAAATATTAAATCCATTCGAAATCTGAAAATACTGGAAATATGTCTGGGCAGATCAAGGCATAATCTAGAGAGAATAAATTTTTGAAGAATATATGATTTAAAGGAGGAGGTACTTTTTAAAGGGGATAAATGTGATTTAGAAGGGCAGATATCATTTTAAAGGATAGGAGCGACTGAAAAGGGATATTTCAAAAGGCACAGCTTCTGGGGGAGGAAAAAAGCAAAAAGGAAGGTAGAAGCCTTTCAGCAATAGGATGGTGAAGGAAAAAAAAAAAGAATAAGAAGGTGATTATAGAGTTCTATAAGGCAAACGTGACCCATAAAATCACAATACTTTCCTTACCAACCAACAACAAACAAAAATCCCTGGATTGTACTATATTGACTAAAGAGAGAAGGTGTTTATCGATCATGCTTTGGTAACATGGATAAGAACACTTTGTTTAACCCTACGTTGCAAATTTTTTTATGTTTACTTTAATAGTTTTATAATTATTTATTTTGCATTTAGGTTTATGATACATTTTGAGTCAATTTTCATATAAAGTGTTGAGTTCAGGTTGAGATTCAGTTATTTGTTTGCATGTGGTAATCATCAGATAGCTTCTCTTTGCATTCTGTCCAGGTTTTATGGTTTCTTTCAGTGGGAAGGACAGTGCAAAATTGCTTACTTTATGTTACTCAGAACTTTCAATATTCTCTTTAATGAAGAAACACTGGAAGCGAGAATACTACGACGATCAAGGACAAGATAAAGATGCCCACAATGTCAATTGTATTCATAGTATTGAAAAGTCATAAAAACTATCCTTAATCTCAGAGTCTAGTTAAAGAGACATGAAAACATGTAATTTGGGTGCAGAAAAGATTAATAAGTATATGATTTTGGGATCCCTAATCCCCTATGTGACTGTATTAGAGATAGGGTCAATACAATACCAATAAAAAGTACAACGAACTATTCTAGAGAACAAATCAAAGTAAAATAAAATTCATAAGGAAATATAAACATGTAAGAATAACCAAAAAAGAGTGTTATCATAAAGATAGTGACACAGATTATTCCCAACTTCAGTCCCCCTCACAAGGAGACCAACTAGCAATTATCCAAAGACAAGAAACTCTTGTAAAACCCCCATAACCAGAAGTGAAGCTAAAGCACTTGCCTGAACCACCAAGACAAAGAAGGACCACGATAGAGGGGAAAGGAAATGGTTTTACTTTGACTTCATCACCTCTCCTCAAGGCTGACACAATACTGTATATGAGGAGTAGGGGCTGGGCCTTGGGAGTCAGCAGGGATGGAGAGTGGGGCAGGACTTACAGCAACCAGAACTCAGATCTTAGAGGACCAAATTTCTGCTTGTAACAGCAACCCAACAGAAATCCTAGCCACTGGCTCAGCTCATCTGCAAAGCTGAGCTGGTTGCCCCACTTAGCCAGAGAACTTTGTTAGCAGTTCGAACTGACTTGGGTCCCTAGTCAATGATCTACACTGGCTGTAGAGCCCATTTAGTTCTCTGCTAGTTAAAATCTCCACTAAACTGCTGCATATAACCTGCAGTCCTGCTCCACTGGGAAGCATGGCAACAAATGTCAGGCATCCAAAGAACACATTCTGTGGCCAGCCTGGCTAGGGAAGCAAATTTAAAACCCTGCCCAACTGCTGAGTATTCTCTCCAGTTTTACCTAACCAAGAAGCCTGGTCAGAGAACCCAAGCAGCTGTAGAGCACTCACTACAGTCCCATTTGGGCAGGGAGCCAAGCCAGCAACCCTGCTCAACTGCTGAGCATGGTTTCTGTTCCCCCACCTCATAACAAGGAAATCTTAACAATGACCTCGGGTAGCCTCCTCAGGAACCAGTTTAGAACACTGAACTATAACTAATAGCAGTCTAAGGTCTTGCCCCATTGTTGAACACAGTCTGAGGCCTCATTCAGGCAGTGTGCATAGCCAATGACTTTGCCCAATTATGGAGTATAGCCTGTGGCGTCATCTGTCCAGGATAGTGACCTTGCCCAACCTCAGAGCACAGTCTCCAGTCTCACTCAACTGAAGGATACAGATGGAGGCCATGCCTGACTAGAGAGCTGGGCCAGTAGCCTCACCCAACAACAGAGTACAACTACTTGCCTTCCTGATCTTGAAGCCTGGCCTGTCATGCCCCTTAACTTCATGACACAGGATGCAACCCCTACTGATCTCAGAGCATATCCCTCTCTGACCACTAAGAAACATTAGGTAAAAAGTAAGATCTCAAATATACAAACTAACTTTACACATCAAAGAACTGAAAACAAACAAAGAATGAAATAAGCTCAAAGTTAGCAGAAGGAAGGAAATATTAAAGATTAGAACAGAATTAAAGGATATAGAGAAGAGAAAAACAATAAAAAGACATAAAAATAAGAGTTGATTCTTTGAAAAGATAAACAAAATTGTCAAACCTTAGCTAGACTACTCAAGAAAAAAAAGAAAGGATTCAAGTAAATAAAGAGACAATATGACTGATAGCACAGAAATACAAAAGATTATAGAGACTATAAAAAAATTATAGAACAACAAGTGTATAACCTATAAGAGCTAAATTCCTAGAAATATACAACCTGTAAGACATGAAAAATAGAAAATATGAACAGAACAATAATGAGTAAGTAGATTGAGTAGTAGTCATAATCACAGAATGAAAAAGTCCAGGACAGACGGTTTCATTGGTGAATTCTACCAAATATTTAAAGAAGAATAAATGCCAATCCTTCTCATATTGTGCCAAAAAACAACAACAAAAAAAAACTGAAGAGCTGAAAACACTCCCAAATACATTTAGTGAGGCCAGCATTACTCTGATACCAGATAAGAACACTAAAAGAAAAGAAAACTGCAGGCCAATATCCCCAATGAACATACATGAAAAAAACTCAACAAAATACTAACAAAGTGGAATTAACAACACATTAAGAGAATTGTACACCATGATAAAGTAGGATTTATCACTGGGATGCAAAGATGGTTAATATATCCAAATCAATACATGAGATACATCACATTGTAAAAATAAAGGTAAACATCATATGATCACCCAATAGATTCAGAAAAAGCATTTGGCAAAATTCAACATGCTTTCATAATAAAAACCCTTAACAAATTGAGTATAAAAGAAATGTACCTCAACATAATAAACTCTGTAATAAATATATGACAAGCCCATAGCTAACAACATACACATTGGTAAAAATTGAAAGCTTTTCCTCTAAAATTTGATACAAGAAAAAAGTTACCACTCTTACCACTCTTATTCAACACAGTACTGGACATCAGACAGGAAAAATAAATAAAAAAATCCAAATTAGATAAGAAGAATTAAAATGTATCTGTTTGTAGATTACATGATCTTAGAAAACCCTGAAGACTCCACCAAAAAACCGTTAGAACTAATAAACAAATTTAATAAAGTTGCAGAATATTAAATGTCAACATACAAAAATCAGTAGCATTTCTATAGATTAACAACAAAATTTCTGAAAAACAAATAAAAAAAAATTCCATTTATAATAGAATCAAAAATAATAAAATATTTAGAAATAAATTTAACCAAGGAGGTGAAAGATCTGTACATTGAAAATAGAAGACATTCTTGAAAGAATTTGAAGTCTCAAATAAATGAAAGATATTCCTTGTTCATAAATTAGAAGAATCAATGTTAAAAATGTCTACACTACTTAAAGCCATCTATAGATTTAATGCAATTTCTATCAATATTTCAATAACTTTTTTATAAAAATAGAAAAACAGTTTTAAAATTTGTATGGACATAAAGGACCCTGAATAGTCCAAGCAATCTTGAGAAAGATGAAGAAACCTGGAAATATAATACTTCATAATTTCAAATTATATGACAAAACTGTAGTAATACAACCACAAGTTACTGACATGAAAACAGACACAAAGACCAATGGAACAGAATGAAGAGCCCATAATTGAATTTATTCATATATATGGTTAGTTAATATTTGATAAGAATTTCAAGAATACACAGTGAGAAGAGAACAATAATAAATGATGTTGGAAAAACTGGTACACACATGCAAAAGAACAAAACTGGACTTCTATATTACATCATTCAAAAATTAACCCGAAATAAAGATTTAAATGTAAGACCAAAATCATAAAACTTCTAGAAGAAAACATAGAAAAAAATCTCCTTGACATTGGTCTTGACAATAATTTTTGGATTTGACACCACAAGACAACCAAAGCAAAAATAAACGAGAGGGACTATATCAAACAAAAAATCTTCTACATAACAACAAAAATTTAATAAAATTTATAGACAACGTGTGGAGTGAAGAAAATATTTGCAAACTGTGTTTTATAGGAGGTTCATATAAAAATATATAAAGAATTCATACAACTCAATAGATAAAAACAAATGCAATTAAATATAGGTAGAGAAAATGAATAGATACTTTTCAAGAAAGATATACAAATGGCCAACGGGTACATAAAAAAGATGCTCAACATCACTAATCATCATTTAAATGCAAATCAAAACAATAATTAGATATCATCTTACACCTGTTAAAATGACTGTTAAAAAAAAATAATAACAAGTGTTGGTGAGGATGTGGAGAAAAGGCAAACCTTGTGAGAAGGTAAGTTGGTACAGCCACTACAGGAAACAGTATGGAGTTTCTTGAAAAAGTGAAAAAGAGCTATTTTATGATCCAGCATTCACACTTCTATAGATATATTCAAAGGAGATGTATATTTCCATGTTCACTGCAGCATTATTCACTATAACCGAAGTACGGAAACAACCAAAGTGTCTGTTTACAGATAAATGTATGCACACACACTATCTTTCTCTCATAAACACACACACTGAACTATTATTTAACCATTAAAAAGTAGGAAATACTGCCATTTGCACTAAAGTGGATGGACCTTGATATGAGACCATTGTGTAAAATAAGTCAGAGAAAGACAAACACTGTTTGGTCTCACTTATATGTGCAACTTAAAATAACTGAACTCACAGAAACATAGAGTAGATTGGTGGTTGACAGGGACAAAGTGGGAGGATGGAGGTGGGGAAATGGGTGAAGGTGGTCAAAGGGTACAAACTTCTAGTCATAAATGAATAAGTTCTGATGATACGAAGTACTACATGGTGACTAAAGTTAACAATACTGTATAGTATATTTGGAATTTGCTAAGAGAGTAGATCTTAAAATTTTTCACCATGCACACAAAAAATGTACTATGTGAAGTGATAGATGTGTTAACTAACATTATTGGAGAAATCATTTCACTAAATATATGTATATATCAAATCATTACCTTGTATATCTCAAACTTACACAATGTTGTGTGTCAATTATATCTCAGTACGGCTGAGAGGAAAAAAACCCTGACTTTCAGACCTAAAAATTTTTAAAAAATAAATAAATAAATAAAAATAAAGCAACACTAAAAATCATTTAAAAAAAAAATCAAAGTTTTAAAAAAGAAATTTGTGAGAGAGGGCTTTCTCTGCAGGCATTATAGAAAAAGACATTATTGGAATAGAATAGAAACTCCAAAAATGAACCTTGAAACATACAGATATTTAGTATATGATAAACGTGGTATCCTAAACCACTGAGGTAAAGATAATCTTTTTATAAATAATGTTGAAACAATTGTGCAAGCATATAGGTAAAATTTGACCTGTATCTGACACCAAACATAAAAATAAACTCTAATCAGGGATCTCAAAGTAAGAATAAAACCATGCAAATACTAAAAGGAATCTGAGTGTATTTCTATTTAAACATGGTACAGAAACAGACTTTTAAAATCTGACAAAAAATATGAGAGACAAAAGAGTGATGAATTTGATTACATTAAAAATGCATGGCAAAATTAATCATAAACAAAATAAAAAGACAAAATTGACAAACTAGTAGATTTTATTCACAACCTATACCACATGTGGAAGGCTAACAACTTTTTACTATAAAAACTAAAAGCTGAAGGACAGAATTTCTGTCAAGATGATGAAGCACATAAATTCTGTGCTCATCTTCTCTCACGACCACATCATAATTACAATTGAACTACTAAACAATCATCACTGAGAATTGCCTGAAGTCTAGTCGAACATAAATCTAACACTAAGAATGCACAGAAGAAGCCACCTTGAGACTGATGGGAAGGGCGGAGATACAAAACAGGTTGATCCCCACCACACAAGTGATGGTTAAAAACATGAAGGGATGTAGCTGAGATCTTTCCTGAGAAGTAAAAGGTCTCAGTCCTACACTGGGCTCTTTAGCCCAGGAGACCAGTGCCAGGAATTGAAATCTCCACAACTTCAGGCTGTGAAAACTGGCAGAGATTGTGGCAGAGTCAGACGGAGGGCAGCTGAATTCCAAGTACTCCTCTTAAAGGACCTGCACACAAATTACTCTCTGATGAATTCACTTGCTCTGAGTTTCAAAGCTGGGGCAGCAGATTGAAAGGCACTGCAGGCAAATGGGAAGGAAATGAATTATCTGGCTTCAGGGTGAGGGCTGAAGGGACGGCTTTCTCCCAGATAGAAGTGCTGGTAATGGGCATTGTCTCTTTGTTTAGCCCTCCCTTTCCTGGTGTACAGACACAGGAAGCCACCATATCTGAGTCTCCACCAAATTGGCTAACACTGGTTACCCTGCCCTAGTGATTCTCTGTGACCATGCCCCACCCAACTTGCTGGCCTACCCAACATGCTTACTACAGTGGCTTTTCCATACAAACAGCTTTTCTTGGCTTATGCTATAGGCTTTCCTAAAATCTCTCAAAGGATCACAAAATCCAAACAAGCAGCATCTGGCCTCAATGTGCTCTCTACCTCTTGCTGAGCAACCACAAACCTAGCACTAATGGCAACTGGCCTTAGTCGTGGTTTGGTCTCTTGAGACACCTCCAAATCCAGCAAGGGTGATGGTCATCTGCAGATTGCATGGTTTCTCATGCCAGGTGATTCCAGGCTGGGCACAGGCTTCAGCTGAACTTAGCCTATGGTAGGGCCCTTCTCAGGAGGCACCAGAGCTGGCATGCTTTGGACCAGCTGGAGCACCATCCATAGTCATATCCAAAGATGATACACCCAAAAGGCAGATTAATAGGCACCAGAGCCCTGTTAGAGGAAATCCTGCTCCACGGGGTCAGCCCCTGCATAACAGCTTCTTCACTATAGCCACGAGCCAGTCCTCACAACCAATAAGCCGGAAGATAATCCCTCCTACTGACATTTAAAAAGCAAACAAGGGTCAACTACAGCAAGAGGGCACACTACCCATTTAAGGGACACATCTGGAGCACCTGGCTTAGGTGCCCAGAGAGACTGAGCCACTGGGCTCCACAGGATACCTATTACATAAAGCCACTCTACTAAGACCTGAAGACATAGCCATTTTACCAATACATAGAAACAAACACAGGGAGGCAGCCAAAATGAGGAGACAGAAACATGTCTTAGATGAAAGAACAGAACAAAGCTCCGGAAAAAGAACTAAACAAAATGGAGGTAAGCAATCTACCAGATGCAGTTCAAAACACTAGTTATAAGGATGCTCAATGAACTTAGGGAAAGAGTAGATGAACTCAGTGAGAACTTTAACAAAAAGATAGAAAACATGAAAATGGAGATGGAAAACATAATAAGGAGCCAGTCAGAAATGAATAAAACAATATCTGAGATGAAGAGTACATTAGAGAAAATCAATGGAGTGGATTAAAGGGAGCATCAAATCAGTGATATCGATGATAGGGTAGCAGAGGACACCCAATCAGAGCAGCAAAAAATTCCATAAAAACGAGGATCGTTTAAGAAGCCTCTAGGACAACATGAAGCATAACAACATTCGCATCATAGGGCTACCAAAAGGAGAAGAGAAAGAGCAAGGAATTGAAAATCTATTTCAATGACAGAAAACTTTCCTAACTCGGTTAAGGAAATAGACATACAACCACAGAAAATTCAGAGAGTCCCAAACAAGATGAATCCAAAGAGGCCCACACCAAGACACATCATAATTAAAATGTCAAAGGTTAAATGCAAAGAGAGAATCTTAAAAGCAGCAGGAGAAAAGCAGTCATGAACAAGGGAGCTCCCATAAGACTGTCAGCTGATTTCTCAACAGAACCTTTGCAAGCCAGAAAAATTTGGCAAGAAATATGCAAAGTGATGAAAAGCAAGAATCTACAACCAAGATTACTCTTTGCAATAAAGCTATCATTTAGAATCGAAGAACAGATAAAGAACTTCCAAAATAAGAAAAAGCTAAAAGGATTCATCACCACCAAACCAGTATTGCAAGAAATGTTAGGAAGACTTATTTAAGGAGAAGGAAAGAAATTTAAAAGGTCAAAAATATAAATAAAAATGGTGGTAACTTCATATCTATCAACAATTACTTTCAATTTAAGTAATCCTATAATCAAGAGAAAGGGTAGCTAAATGGCTAAGAAAACAAGACCTTACATATGCTGGCTACAAGAAACTAACTTTACAATGAAAGACGCACATAGATTGAATGTAAAGGAATGGAAAAGGTATTTCACGAAAATGGAAAAAAAAAGTTAGCTTAGTAATACTTACACCAGACAAAATAGACTTTACAACAAAGACTGTAATAAGAGATAAAGAAGGACCCAGTAATTTCACTAATGGGTATCTGAAGAAAACCAAAATACTACTTCGAAGGAACATGTGAATCCATATGTTTATTGAAGCATTATTCACAACACCCAAGGCAATCTTGGTGTCCATCAATAGATGAATGGATAAAGAAGAGGTGGTATGTATATACAATGGAACATTACTCAGACATAAATAAGAGAATGAAATCTTACCATTTGAAACAACATGGTTGAAATATAAGACTATGAGATAGAATAAGGTTCCTTAGGAAAAGAGTATAGATAAAAGACACCTAGGATGACTGAGCACTGGAGCATTCATTTAAATATGTGAGAAAGAGGAAGAAAAAAAACTAGGATGTGTAATTGAAGAGAAGCTAGTTGATAAGAAAATTATGTACATCTTGTGTTCTTTTTCCATTTTAATGTCAAGAAATGGCTCAAAAGTGAGTCCTTAAATTACAAGACATAAGAAGCTGCTAATAAAACAATCTATTGAGAAGTTTATTTTTCAAGCTAAGTAGCTCATTATTATTTTGTATCATTTAAACAAACAACTATTATCGTTTTGGATTGAATTAATAATTCTAAATATTAACTAAACTTAATTTGTGTAATACCTAGATTACAGCTTCTACAATGTTATGTATCAACTCTTCACTCTTTGTTCTACACACATTATTCTCTATGAGTAATTAAGTGACTTTTAGAACAATTTAGGAAATAGTTATCTTCTCTCTGCTGCAAAGAATCATGAAAATGCAGCTTTTTAAAGTAAAATATTGTTTCTAGAGCATAACAAATCACAAAAGAACATGGCTTACTAAAGAAAATATTTTAATTGATAAATAGTCATTTTTAAAAGCATTCAAAGCAGATATTAAGTGAGGAATGTAAAAACCCTAAACAATGTTTTATCTACGTTGCTGCATACTTGGTAGCCTATGTTAAAATGCAATGACAATAAAGAATCAGCTGTGTTTGACACACTATTTAGAGTAACTATAGAGAGTAGAGGAACATTTACTGTTTTTAATCATTAGCTTGAAATGATTGATCGGCAGTGTTACTGGAGTGCCAGTCATTTAAATATAAAAGTACTTTGAAGTTACTAATTTTAGAAAGAAATAATTGAGTAAACAGCCAAGTTAATCATCATGGATGCCTTAGTATCAAGACAGGCAATTTGTAATTTTGAAAAACAGTAGTATGAAGTAAAAAGAAATCTCATCAAGTTAATGTGATTTGTTTCCTGAAATGTTATTTAAGTGGAAACTAAATTTGAGTCACTCTGACATAGATTGAGTAGAGCAAATAAAAGAAAGTTGACTTACTTCCAATTGTGAAGACAGTTGTCATTTGTACTTGTCCTTTCAGAAAGCAATTTATCTCTTCAGAAGAGTGTCTGCATATACATCATCTATTAGTATTTATAATAACCAAACCATGTATATTGAAAGGCTTGGATATTTTTATATCCAATGTTTTCATGTCATTATATTTAGATTGAAAAGTAAGATCAGGGAAAGTGAAATATTCCATCCGATGGTCAAAGAATTAGAGAAAGATTAGGTAAGTTAAAAATCAAAGTTTTAGACATCTTTAAAAGACTAAGATAGTTGTAGTTCTCCCCTGAGAACTTCTGTAATTTTCGAGAGTGAAGATTCACAGTTTCTAAACTTTGTATAGATTTTCAAAAAAATTATCTCAGAATAGAATTCTTCTCACTTTAGAAGTTCTATCTCTACTTTTCATGTAATTTTTCTCCATTTTAGGACCTGTCTTGCTTTCATGTTGTACCTATTAACGTTTAGTAAGAAAGGAAATTTTTATTTTATTGTTAATGACTTTCTTATATGACTATTCCTTAGGGTTGATGGAATAATAAATTCTTAGAGGAGCTGGAATAAAAAATTCTTACCCTAAATGAATATAACATTTCACAATCAGATTAGAGGAATACCAGACTATGTAACAATAAACCCAAAACCAGATTACAATTTTGAAGAGATGTTAATATAGTGAAATTGTTCGTGCATAGAATGTTTTTATAATGGAATAACAGGTTAGAGAAGCAAGTATAATTCAGAAGGCATGGTTTGGAATAACAGAGCAGAAGTTGCCAAAATATCTTAAAACATGGATAATGTCAAAATGTTTTAGAGCTCTCACACAGAAATAGCTTCATTAATAGGTAGTCTTGTTACACTAAAGTGTCGCTAAAAAGTTGAACATTGTTATATGAATTTGTTTTGAATTAAACTAAAATATACTTGGAAACTAGTAAAGGTATTTCATGTGAAATACCTTTAATTTTTTCTAATGACAATGTCTGGAGCATTTTGTGAGGATTTTGAGGGCTCTTTTTAACACCAAGCGCACTTAACACTCCCATCCCAAAATATCCACCTGCACGCCACAAGTTTATGGCTCAGTAGTCAGAACATTGTCTTAGAAGCAACGCACATGGATACAAAGTATGATTATAAACAGATGGTAAATAAATTGCTGATGGAAGCAAAGGTTATTAAAATTTTAAACTCTTGATAGGCAGAGTTAATATAGGTAGTCCTTATGTTATAAGAATATTGTTTTCCTGAAGTATATTTTAAAATACTTCAGAACTTGAAAATCATCTTCTCATGGAAACAACAGTAATTAGGTTTTTACACAGGCAATTTCACTTATTTACCTTTGATACAATTTATTTCTAAAATCTCACTTGGGCAGCCAGAAACACACTATTCCCTTCAAGAGAATGGCTAATTATCTATTTTGGTAGCTATGGAAAGAGTAGGTTCTAGAGGATTTTATCTATATATGTAGATGATTTTATATAATATATTTATATTGTATAGATGTGTGTGTGTGTGTGTGTGTGTGTGTGTGTGTGTGTGTGTGTGTGTATGCATACTGTGGCTGGTAACTTGTTTCCTTAATATTTGCATAACAAGAGACAACCTTCTATTCACTCTCTTGGAGTTTTATATTGCACATATCTGTGAGGCAGGTGTAAGAGTTCATGTGTTTATATCACAAACTACCTGTGTTTCAAAGTGTTCTTAATTGTTCTTTGTTTCTCCAGTCAGTGAAGTTTAAATAGTTTGACCAAGTATATGCAGAAGAATGTTTATTGAAGGAAGCATGTACCATGAGAGATGAAAGCCTCTGACACTATAGGTTTAAATGTTCTGGTTTTCCAATGTATAACATGCGTTCGTGGTGAAATACTTCTGCTGGCGCATTTTAATTCGGATAAGAAGGCAGACAGCCTATGGAAGTTAAGACAGAGTTCATTGTCCACAGAATTTTACATTTGGCCTTTGTCCTGAGTTTTCCAGCAAGGTCTCTCATTAATATCAATTTTCCTGACAGCTTTCATGATGTAGACACATTAATACTAGGAACTGGACAGTGATCACTGACATAAACTACTGAACTGCTGTCAGAGAGCAGCGACTTCAGATCATTACAGAGGATTTAATGTAGTGAAGAAAATTAACCTCATCAAGAATTTAGCTTGTGTACGAAGTAAGGAATATATTTATTACTTCCTAGTAAAATGATTTGGGAGAGAACATGCTTTCATGGTTCTAAGTGAATAGTGATCAGCAAAACATAGGATTTCCCCCATAATTTCAACTAATGTGTGACTCCAGGTAAATTATTTTCTGGATTCCTTCTTTAATATTCCATCACCAGCAAGATACATCATGATAATTTAAAATAATGCGTGTGTTATCATCAATAAGACATCTCACCTTGAGTGAGACTTAATGATGCATTTTCTTTCAAAGACTTATGATGAACATCATTTCATTCTTAAATCAAAAATAAGGATTTCTAAATATTCTATGAACAGAAAAATGTAGCAATATATGAAATGGCTTTCAATTTCCATTTTGTAAGTGTTCTTTATTGTTCAACAACTTCTAATAATGTATGCAAGTATATTCTTAGGTTTTTTATGATAACAACACTGAAGTCCAACCTGTTGATCCCTAGATCTATTCCCACTAGATGGGCGCAGCATTCTCTGACTGTAGGAAGAGGTCGGGAGCTACGTCTATGATACCAGCTACTATAATTACTAGAATTTCCAGCCCATTCACAGATGTCCCCAGTTCTATCTTTTCCCATTTGAAGATCCCTCTGACAGACATACTAACACTTGAGTTAGTAAGGCAATGTGTATTTGATACAATTGATTTTTTGGCACTAAGAACAACTAAGTCAGTAGGATAAAAAACAGGTTATATCAGTTACCAATTTCGCCCGTAACCTAAAACGTGCTTATAATTTCAATTCCCACCTGCTGTGTCAACTCCTACCCAGATCTTTTTCTCAGATGAAACGGCCAATATAATGTGTTGCTGCTTCACCTCTGGTTACTTAAATGAAGACTTTTCTTTTATAATTGTATTGACATGAGGACAGGGCCACACTATTGAGATAGTCAAGAGTGCCTATGCAAAGTGTAGTGATCACCAAGGCATCGCTGCCTTTACCAATGAGGCGTTATGTCCTTAGTTCATCTCACTTATGACTGAACATAAGCAGAAACATTTTAAAAACCTCTTTATGTCTCTTATGTCTAGGAATATTTTCTTGACCAAAGCACTCATTGACGAGACTTGACAATCATGGCTGTCTTTTCGACCAGGCCTATTCACTCAAAATTTCTAGATTTTCATTATTTCAATATAAAAGTAAAAGTATTCTCAGTCTCATTAAACTTAAAAAGATCTTTGACCAAATGCAATTATTATTGTAATTCTGATAAATCAAAATAATACTTTTATATTTTCCTTAAAGAAAAATTATTCTTATATAAAACAATGAAATACAATACAAAAACAAAATTCTCTTCCACATTCTATAGGTCTCATCAATTAATATCCATGGAAAGAATGTTATAATTTATTTGATTTAGACTAACACCGTACCAAGTATATCTTCAAACTCATTGCATTACCCAAAAGCTCACTTTTAGGTTTTAGGATTCTAATTAAGGACTGGAAAAAAATCAGTTGCAATTTCCTTGCTCTAAGTATTATATTATTGGTGAATTTCCACTCTCTTATAAGTTCTAAAAAAGAAAATAGTTGTATAGCTCACCCAACTTACACACAAATATTTTTAAAAATTCAACATTTAAATTTATTAGAACTATTCTGAAAATCAACTTCTATTCACTGAACGACTAAAAATTCAAATCAGTAACTCTTTTCATTTATTTTCTATCCATAAAAAATAGCAGGACTTTCTGGATAAATACGCTTTATAAATTAAAGATATATTTCATATTTCAAATTATCATTAAATGAAATAAAATTTATACATGAAAGTAATGATAATAGTAATAATAATAACTACCTGCTAATGAACTACCTGCATTTTCTTTTTTGTAAATGTTGGAGAAAATAGTAGGTAAAATACATTTGTACAACTCATTTTTTAAGATAGTTTCCTTAACATTTTTAGAATTAAGACTATGGAAATGGATCAATCACTACTCAGCTTAGAGTAACAAAGATAAATGTTAAATTGTCACCTTATAATAATAAAAGTTTTAGGACGTGTTTAATTTGATGACTCTAGTCATTTTCTTATTGAGCGTACAGCGGAAGGATACAACAACCTTTCTCAGTCAGAAAGCCATCAACATCCTTTAACCTAATTTTAACAGGGAGACTTACACGCACTCAGGCCAGAGTACAACTTACTATTCTGTACATGAGAAAACTGAGAAAAAGAGCAACACTAACACAAACGGAAAAAGGATATTGACTACTCCTTTATCCATGCTGCTGTTCCTCTGTCGGCGAGAAGTATAATCAAGGCCAAGGCAAGGCAGAACACAGGGCTGGGGAGTAGATGTCATGAAGAGCAACGTTAGTGGAAAGGCGCACCCTTGATAGTAGAAAAAAAAATGTTTTTGTGTCCTTTCATGCTTTCTAAGGGTTTGCTGCCTAAGGCACAACTGCGGTTGTATTATTATACATGTCAAGTCAAAAATTGTATGTGTAGGAGGGTGTCCTGGGAGTAGGAACAAGAGTCATGCTCAGCATGGAAAGGGCTTAAATAGGAATTGTGAGGCCTGCTTCTCATTTGAGCTTCTCTCTGTTGTTAAAAAGTAAAATGATATTGTCTTTTGACAGGTGACGAGCACAGATGCAGATAAGAATATGAAAGAGAAACAGAAAAAATGTCTTCCTCTTTCCACCTAAGGAGATCTTTTATAGTATCCTGAGCTTATGATGGGATGAATTAAAATGTATTTGAGTAATAGAATTTGAGAATTGTTTTAAGGATAAAACAATTGATAAAAATCACCATGTCTAATATATATATTTATATATGTTTGGAAATATATATATGTGGAAATATAGGTATATATATATGATTATAGACACTTGGAAAAATATATGTGTATATATATTTATACACATAAATACACGTGTGTGTATATATATACATTTATATTTATACAAATAAAATGAAATTGTTTGGAGCAAAATAAGTTTGGCAGAATTTACTTCTTATATATCTAGTCTGTGAATTGCCGAAACTACAGATCACAGTAAATACACTTTGGTCATGATGGAGATTTAGCTCTTTTGGAATTTGTTCATTTCATAGCAGTTGAATTTGAAGGCTGGTATTGTAAGACTAGTGTAGAGATTCAAGAGAAATAGATATGAGCCACATTTAATCAGGTTTTTCCTTGTGAATGGTTTCCCATTGTAATTAGAATAAAATCTGTCCAGAAGGTCCTATATGGTCTTGTTCTCTCTGCAGTCTCCACTTGCTCCTCTCTTTCCTGCTCCACACTTTCCTACCTGTTTTCTCTTGCTTTTTCTGCCCTAGTCACACTGGCTTTTTTCCTTCAAACGGGCCATGGCCATTCTCTCCACCTGGAATGCTCTTCTTCAGATCCAAGCATGTCTGCCTCCCTGTCATTCACTTATTATCTTCAATAGCACTTCCTCCAGGAAGGCTTCCTGCATGTCCTACCTAAAATTCCCCCATACCTGTCCCCTCGCTATGTATAAACTTGTTTTATTTTCTAAATAGCACTTGTCCCTGTCTGAGAGGTTTTTTTCCTTATTGTTCATTGTCTAATTTCCTGCACTCTCAGCTTTACGTGTGAGCTCCGTGAGGGAAAGATTTAGCTTACTTGTTTACCACAGAGCTGTCATAGAGTGAATCTTCAAATTAATGAGGAGGCGGAGATTTAATCATGTACATATTTGATATTTGCTAGAAAAATTAGGCCCTAATCAGAATCTATTATTTTTGAATAAATTCATAGAAAAAAATGTTAAATGTAGCAGAATAAAGGAATGATTTCATAAAGCTATAGTAAATATGTAATTTTACACAAGTCTTTTCAAATAAGATGTGATATTTCAACATATTTCAAACTAGTCTACAAATTATTTCTTGCTATTTTAACTCAGCATAACTTTTTAGCTATTATCAATTTATCTACATATTTTTTAGAATTATTTCAAGAAAGTTTTGTTTCCCTAATCCCTATTCCAAAAGAAATTGATAAGGAACATTTATTGCATTAAAGATGCCTAATAAAATAAATGATTGACTTAATGGTTTTGATTTTAAAGCAAAAAACAATAGGATGATATTATGCACAAATATTTTTTAACTGGATAAATGCAATAAGCTTTTCCAGAAGCATTTTTAACATTTGCTTGATTTATTTCCATGTCAGATTGTTTAACCATGTCTGTTCTAGGCCCAGTTAAAGGGATGAATGATAAATTCATTGCAGTGTCTTTAAACTCTTGTGCTCATTCACTTGGTCTAATTACAACAGATCCCTTCCCTGACTCTTGAACTCCAATTTGCCCCCAATACACTCCTCATTCCTTGAATATGATCCAGTCTCCTCAATGACTTCAGCGATGCAGGGTTTATCATATCTGTCCCGTTAGTAATATAAATTAATTGTCTCTGTCATTCCAAGGACAAATTCTTTATTGTGATGCAAAATCTCTTCAAGATTTGAACCTCCCTCTCTCTTATGCCCTACTTCAAGCCATATTATTTTAATGACCCTTCTGTTCCTTGTCTCTATATATCTGAACATGTTATTTATTCTGTCTGAAACATTCCACTGATTCTTACCACCCCCAGATTCGTATAACTAACTCCTAGTCATCATTGAAGCCTCAGATCTCCTTATCTTTTCTTTTGAGCAACTTTCTCTGAGCCCTATAAAGACTCTATCTGTACATCCCCTTATCATAGCACAATTTTTTTTTTTAATTGCCAGTTTATTTGTCTGTCTGCATCACTGGATTTTGAAATCCTTGAGGAAAAGAGACTTTGCCTTATATTTTATTTCCCAAGCACAGTAATCGAAACACTATAGATTTTAAATAAATTAGTAAGTATATTATAAGAAGATAAATAAATTAATAACTTGAAATTAAATATAATGGCCTTTAAGCTCCATGAAGATAGATAACATTTTATCTGGTTCACTGTATCCATTGGATCTAGCACAGGTCTGGCACATGAATTGAATTCAATAAATATGGGTTAAATAAATGTACAAGCTAAATTATCATTAGGCAATACATAGCTATGGTTGTGCAGTTCAGGTGATTCTTTCTATGGAAAGTCTGCCCATTTGAATAATAACAAAGTGGCTTAAAACAAAACTCTGGATCCAGAGCTAAATGATTTCTCTAAAACTCACTCACATTTTCTAGAAAATGTAAGGTTTTCTGAAGACTAAGGAAGGCAATCGACATAGTGTCCAGCATACACTCTGACATCCAATAAGTGGTTAATGAATATAAGGTGTTCCCAGTGTTATTTCTACTACCATTCCTACTTTTCCTCCTCTTCTGCCTCTTTTTTCCTGCATTGTTAGATGAAAGAAGGATACTTAAAAATAATAAGGATAAGGAAGAAACTGTTTTAGTATGAGCAATAGCAAAATGATACATTTGCTTAACTTTTCAGTTATTGTTAATTTAATGTCTGCTTGACTGGGTTAAAGAAGGTTCAGAAAGCTTGTAAAACATTTCTGGCTGTGTCTGTGCAGGTGTTTCTGGAAGAGATTAGCATATGAATTGATAGACTTTAAAGATCACTTTTATCAATATGGATAGATATTATTCAATTCTTTGAGGGCTGAATAGAACAAAAAGGCAAGGAAAAGGCAAATTTGCTCTCTGCTTGAGCTGGTACACCCTTCTTTTCCTGCCCTTGGACAACAATGCTCCTGATTTTTGGGCCTTTGTACTCAGACTGGATCGTGTACCATTGGCTCCTTAGTTCTTGAGCCTTTAGTTTTGGACTGGAACTAGATCACGAGCTTCCCTGGGCCTCCAGCTTGCAGATGGCAGATCGTGGGACCTCTCAGCCTCCATAATCATGTGAGCCAATCCCTTATGATAAACTTCTATATATTTATATATAGTCTATTGGTTCTGTTTCTCTAGAGACCCCTGATGAATACAGTTATTAAAGCATAACTCTGAACACTGAATGAGTAATGTTTTCACAAAGTCTGAAATAGTGGAAAATCCTCTAAGTTACATCATTGAATTTTTATATATAAACAAATAGTAATATATTGAAATTAGTATATTCGTAGTACATCTTTATAAATTGAATAGCATTAATTTCAGCCAAATGCATATTCTAAAAGAAATTTAATTGTAAATAATCAGTGATGATAGTAAATATTGAGACTATAAAATCATATGCCCAAATAAATATAAATTATCAGGCCACACACAGATCAGCAATGCAATTCAAGAATTCTCAAGTAATATGTTTGTTGCCTCCAGCCTCAAATTCATGACATTAATTTTCTAATTGAACATGTTTGTCTCACTGTATTTTTTGTTGCTACAATCTGATTTGGCACTAAACTAGTTCAAATTGTTTTATGTTTTCAGCTTTTTGATTCATTGATATGCATTATACAACACACTCTTTTTCTTTCTAGCACAAGCAGATAGGAAATCCTTCATTTGTATTCCATACAGTTTGGGTGGCAATCTGGATTTTCTGTCAACATTCCATGATGATATGTTCAGAAGACTCATTCTTCAGAATGCTGGAGATATTTATAGACCTGACCGGCAAGAAGGGCTGATGTGACTTTTCTGGTGTTCTAACAATCACTTGCAGTACTTACAAATGACTCATTTCATAAGCACCCCACCATCACAGAAGCTGATTGTTCATTATATTCACACAGTGATGATAATAAATAGCTCATATATAAAGATTAACACAAACTTTGCTGCACTCATGTAGATTACACTATAGTACTTTAAGACAACTAACCTTGAATTGCTAACACGGTTTTTGTGTGACCCTCCGCATTCTGGCAAAAATAGTACATCATTTGTCTTAAAAGAAGCAAAATCTAGATAAGATGGTAACTTGAAAAAAAGTGCTTAGGACTTCTTCTCCTAATTCCCTGCCATGATTTATATGAATTCTTTATGCTGGGAAAGAAAACTGTAAGATTAAGAAAGGAATTGAAAAACAACCTTAAGCTAGAACTTAGGTTTTCTAAATTGGAAATAATAAAGTTCTATAACCTGGAAGGTAAGTGTGTGGTGGGGAGGGAATGGAGTTGGGTGACTTTGAACCTTCAAAAAATCCATCACATATATTCCTTTTTATTTCTGTATATGGAAGTTGACTGTCATGGATTTGCTCTGCCGAAGAAAGAGCAAGAACTTCTTAGCTACCACTTTTTCTTCTTCTTTCTGTGTTCTCTTTCTCCCTTATACCCAACTCCTTAACTTTCTACTAGGGCCTTCGCATGGCTCTATATTTGGAAAAAAAAATTTCCTTTTTTTTATTTGACAACTTTCAATGATTTTTTGAAGAACAAACTTTCCTTCCTCTTTCTTTTATACTGATATCAAGGAAATCTAAGAAACCATGATAGTGAAAAAATATAACTTCCAGTTCTGAATAAGATGTCAGAGACCAGACCAGTGTTTTTACCAAAAAAAAAAAAGGAAACACATTACAAGTATATGAAATGTTAAGATTAATATATAACCCACATTATAGTAACATAAATATAATACTCGACACAGCAGAACATAAAATAGGTAAGCAGATGATAGACTTGATAAACATTCTCAGAAAAGAGAGAAAAAGCTTTAAAAGGTGAAATTTATAGGGAACAAAGTAATACCTGAGAGAAAAGCATGTTTTTAAAACCAAGAATATTTGAAGTTTCTGGAAGAGAGAATCAAACAAATGAAAGAATTTAAGGAATAATATGACGAAGCTTTTCTTATCTAAAAATAAAGTCTGAAACCAGCACAAAATTTTATAAAAAGAAGTCCATGCTTATATACATATTTATAAGTAAACTTTTAAAAACAAGAAGTCCATGATTCTATATATATTATTTCAAAACAAAGAAAGAATCCAATAATTCTTCAAGCATGCAAAGAAAAGTGAACATTTGATTGTACCAAAGAAATTTTGCCTAGAAAAAAAATAAGAGCCAAACTGATTGAAGACTGATTAATCACATTAAAAGCCAGAAGAAAATGAGTAACTTTTAATATTTAGAAAGCTTGAGCTGGTATGGAAGTCATGATGTAGCTTATGTGTGAACAAACAAAAAGGTATTTTCAGATATGCAAGTATTCAGAAAGCTAATTATGATTTCTTCTGAATAAAATATTTGACTCCTTGTATGTTATTAGGTTCCAGAAAAATGAATCAAAATATTCTTCATTTTATAAATTTGACAACTAATTTATAATATAGAGAGGAAACTCAATATCGGAAAACAATGACTAAAAAAAGGCTAGGCACAAAGAAGGAAAACAAAATATAGAAATAAGAAGTAGGGTTACAACTTTAGATAAATAACATTCTTTGAAATGTGGTATATGCATGTGTGTGTGTGTGATTGTATGTGATTGTGTGTGCATATATGTATGCTAAAATCTTGGGGTTCTGTTTGGCAAACTGGTTCCTGCTTCTGTAGTCTTTTTCTACCATAATCTAGCCTAGGATTTTTCTTCATTCATTTTGTCTGTTAACTAGATCCCATCAACTTGCTGTTTTCCATAAACTGGTTGAAAAGTTTAGTCCATTAGTGCAACACGTTCTCATTCTCTTCATTGCAACTGATTTATTTTGTTCACTTTTGTTCTGGAGAGATCAGATGAATAGGAAACAATTCCATTTGTCAATTTGTCAGCTATTAAAAACAAACTAAGGCCCTATTCCTTATTCATAAAAGCAGATTCTTTTCTTTGTGTATGAATTCGCAGTTAATTGCAGTAAATGAAATTGATATGTATTTGAGAGATTGAAGTTTTAATAGAAACCTAAACATTTATCATTGAACAATCCATTTCACTTCTTTTTTTAATTTTTCAATTATTTTACAAATAAGTATGAATTTCTATCAACACACTTACAGTAAGTGCCAGAGTTTCCTCTCCAGTTTTACATGCCACACTGATAGAAATTATGTTTTAAAAATATTTTAGTAATGCTTCAAATTTAAATTGTTTCTGTATTTAAAATGAGATAGGGCTTAGCTATTTTACATGTTTTTCAAAATCAATGAGAGGGGTGACTTCATCTTTTGCAATCTTATCTACATCACATTTATTTAACTATAACACTTTCCCCTTAGCAGGTTTCATAAGATCTGGATACTCAAATACGTTATTTCATGGGAAAACTATGGTCCTGGCAATCAGAACTCTTGGAGTTTAGCCACAGTTTTCCAATCTCTGGGGGGCTTGGGCATGTCTCAGCCTCTCCATGCTACAATTATCTAATTTATAAAATGAAAAACATAAAGTAAATGATTTGTTAGGTCTTTTTCTTATGTACGTTTTCCCCAAATTTAAGAAAGTAGTTTGGCAAGTGTAACAATTTTTGAATACTGTTATTAACAGATTTATTATGGTTTAATCAGCAGTAGCCTAGTTTTATGAGTATATGTGATCATGTTAAGAAAATAAGAAAAGCCATATAGAGAAGCATACCTAAAATTAAAATCGAAATCATAAGAAAGAGACAATAAGAGATTAAAAATAATCTAAGAAATGGACTGCCTAGAAATAAAGATTAGATTCCAGCTTTGCTTCTGGAGTTGATTAGCAAAGATAAGAGATATTGCCAGGAGAAAGCAAATCCTATTATGATTCATCTTCTTAATTATTTTATTCTATTAAAAAATATGTATGCATTCCAGAACTCCGTAGAATTCAAAATTAAAATGTCACATACATGGAAGTCATGATGTAAAGATATTTTAGCAGGATAATATCATAAACCTATGCATTGGTTGTTTAGGAAAGAAATAAATTTTCCTTTCCTCTTGTTTCAGGACTGTTTCCACTCTTAGGACATGGCATGGGCATACTTTCTTCTCAAAGAAACTTTTTAAATGACATATTTGTGTCTCAGTACCTGAATTTGGGGTCCAAGAATATGTAGTCTCTAAGAGTTAAAGACTTTCATTTCAAATCTACTCCAAAGTGATGTGGTATTATTATACCTTTAGGGACAATTGTTCTTTTTATTCTGGAAAAACGATGTTTGGGTCTTTTAGAAATAAAAATTTAGTTTGAGAAGTCTAGCTTCTAGACCTGATGTGCCTCTGGAATATGGTCATCTAGTTATAAGTTATAAGCAGAATTGTATTATTTTAGTGAGTGCTTAAGGAAAAAAATAATTTTCAATCTAATAAAAGCATAAAGATGTTTGTGCCTAAAAATTAGAATTTTTGTGTTCTCATTGAGTTGCAGAAGGGTATGATGGGTATGCGAGGATTTTTCTAAATGAGATAGATATTCGAATCAAAAGGCTGAGAAAGAATTAGCTCTTTCTGCTCGAAGGTCTTCAAACTAGGAGATCAGTCTTCTACTGTCTTCAGACTTGGATTAGAATTTATACCATCAGCTTTCCTGGTTCTTACAGATTTGAGGACTTATCAACTTCTTGTGTAAGCCAATTCCTTATAATAAATGTCTTTACACACACACACACACACACACACACACACACACACACACGCCTGCGTCTATTGGTTCTGTTCCTCTGGAGAATCCTGACTAATACAGAACACTTTGTACAGGAGGGCTTCTTCTAGACCTCAAGTAACAAAATTGGGAAGAGACCTATTCTCTTATACTTGTACAAAACTTATCACCACCTGGGCATTCATGTTAGTGGTAGTCTTGGGAAAATTGGGAGACTTCCTCCTTGTTATTCTAACAGAGGGCAATGGAGGGACTACCGGATATCTAATAGCTTGACGAAGAGGCCTGGTTAGAAACATCTAAGTGGACTGTTACAGAGATACAAATTCAGGGACTCAATAATAACTGGAAGTCACTTAGAAGGCTACTTGAATCTATGTGTAGTTTTAGTAATTTTTATAATTAAAGTATAAATGTAATGGACTTAAGTGGATCATCTTTGGACATAACAGTTACACCTAATATTTTTGAACTTGAGTGACTAATCGCCTATCTTATTTCATGCAAAATGTGTGCGGCCTCCTACCTTTTCTCTGTCCTTGGTACAACCATCCAAAATGCTCCCAGTGATCTTACCCACACTGAAAATGATTGAGAATTTCTACTTTTAGATACATAATTTTATTAAGTAGCCAAGTGAAGGAGGCAAATCGTCTTTGGTTAACAAAATGAAAAGGAAGAAAAAATGTCATTTTACTTCTTTTGGATAGAGACAAATATTACAGAACATTATTTTTATCAAAATGTTTTCTTCACCCACTACAAATGTAGCAAGTTAATCCAAAATGCTTCCTCATTAGGAATAAAGCAATTAAAAATAACTATGACTGCATAACTGTGCCACTGTTTTCAGATGCCTAATTACAGAATCTCTTCAGGGTAATACAAATGTCAGCTCATTAGAACACAGTTTTTATTATTTGAAACAGACTACAACCAATATAAAGGTGCCATCTTAAAGTTAGCCATTTTTTTTATGACAGGACATCTGAATAAATTATTATTTCCAAGTCTTTAAATATACATTGATACAAATTTGGATGAGGCTTATTCCTTACCAGAACAATGTGAAGGTAAGAAGAGAAACTAAATCTAAGTTATGCCAAAGTGGTTACTAGAATGAGTCCAAATGCATACTTTAAGAAAAATTAACATATGCCATCATTTTACAAAGACCATAAGTTCTCTTTTATCTTATCTACATAATTTGAAGTTTTGCTGGTGCTGAGTAGTATTTCAATTAGCCAGATGTTTTCTCTAACTGCGATTCTTTTAATATCTTTGACTATTAGTACTTAGTGAGGATGAATAATATTGAGCACATATACTCAGGAAATGAAAATTGCATATTGTTTTCCATCTGGAACATACATAACGCATACCTCTGAGTGATTTTGAGGGCCCATCAGTAAACCTGAAAGGCCATGCAGATGATGGACCTTGACACTTGTTTTATCCTGGCAGAGGCACTGACAGGAATTCTGATAACTGTGTGGTGTTCAATACTGATTCCAACAAATGCTTTAATATTTTTCCCATCATAACCATAAGCGTATTATTTCAGTGAAGCATGTATGAACCTATCTGTTTGTGTTCAGTTTGACAAATCAACTTTAGAATTTCTGTGGAAATTATTTGTTGCCAAGCAGTCTGGTTTCTAACCCTCATCTTTCCAAAAGAGCTGAAGAACCTTCAGCAAATCCCTCTCCCACTCTGGACGTTGGTTTTCTCCATTGTAAAATCAGCCTTTACTTATAATGGTTTCTACAGTCCCTTCCAGTGTAGACATTTGACAATGATGATTTTAAGAATTTGGTCTCTCCCAGATGTCAAAAGAATTGTGTTTCCCTTTTGAACTCATTAAAGTGATTTGTGCTGCTATTTTCCTCTTTCATTTACTACATCTGAAGAGCAGAGGTCCTCACTTCTTCCCAATCAAAGGGAGCTCTGCATGCTCTGTAGGAGAACAAGAGGATTTTGTTTTCATGGCATTGGTACCAGAGACTAAATATCCTCTACCCATTTATAATAGCTAGGAGAATGAGTGAGTCATATTAGGATTCTATCTCAAAGTGACTAATGACCTCTGCTAGATTATCAAATGGGATTTTTTTCTGTTTTACTAGAATTGATGTCATAGCCCAAAGCCGAGGACAAAATTACTATGTACCCCACAGACTAAGGTGAAAACTCCATGAGCAGGTGAGATCAGCCAATTTTCTTCAGGGTTAATTAAGAGGCTTAATAACTCAGCTCCTTGCCCCTGCCTCCACCCTCAAGCTAATGTAAGAAGATTCCCAAGAATGTAGGGAGTGCAGGGTCCATAGATGAGAGGCTTAAAGCCAAATGACCCCTAAAAAATCACTTGCAAAGACTAAGTGTACTTGCAGAAAGTGACATCAGTAATCTTGTTCTCCAGCTTGCTGTTTACTGAGCTTCAGAATCTGCTGACTTGGTATCCAGATCCAGAGCCAAAGGTGGGAAAATTGTTTTTAAGATTATTTTGGAAACTTGGCATTATAATTTTATAATTTATTAATGCTTCTCCCTACTGTGGGGAAGAAAATCATGGTATATATTTGAACTAAGGAACAGTATTCACCTCTGATGTTGAGATTTCTGAACAAGGAAGGATTATTGAAGCAGACTATGCCACAGTGCTAGAAGGGGAAGTGGTTTTCATATGCCTGGGAGGAAAAAAATAGTGGATCATTCACTCTTTGTGTCTGGGGCCAAGTTGGGGGTGAACAGAAGTTTCAGTTGTCCCTGTGATTTCTCAACTAAGATCAGTGGGCTTACCAGAGAAGAAAGGCTATGGGCAGCTACTGAGCTAAGTAAAGGCATGCCCAACTTGTTGGTGTATACCAAGGGTCTCTCCACTGCATAAGCAGAGTGCTAAAGATAAATAAGAGCAGACTAAATCAGAGAGGCCTTTACTGGTATGTCTGAAGAAGTTGGCTTGACCTAGTGCCTCTCTCTGCTCCTTGAGCTCTCCTCTGCACAGAAAAGAGAAAGGGAGGAAGTGTCCTAAAGCCAGATCTAGTCCTTTTTTATTTCTGAGAACCACAACCAGGGATGTAGCCTGCCCTCAGGCAGGGGGAAAGATCAAACTTTGAACTGAGTTGAGAATAAAGTTTTAAAAATAAAAATAACCAAATCTTTATATGCAAATTTTTATACGAAAAGAACCAAATAACTACTGAAAGGAGCTATTCTATTAACACAAGGTAACAGAAATTTTGGAGTGGAGCAAGATATCTTGATGCCTTCATAGCTGAAAGGAGGATTCTTCAGAATATAGTTAAAAACAGTTATTTTCAAAAATCAAATTTATATCCTTAAGAGTTACTATTCCTTCAAAATTCTGGAAAAGATCCAGCCTTTCTCTTCACTCAGCTTGGGGCACATATGAAATGGAACTCACTACTTTGGCTTTAAGCCACAGAATATATTTTTAATTTCTCAATTTTTCACAGCTGCTCCAAAATTCTCTTAAGTCGAAAAACTCAAAGAGAAAGGTGAGTGTGAATGAGACACAAATCATTTATTAAGTCATGGTACAATTTCTTATTTTAATCCTAAATTCATAGATAAAGAATACTTTCAGTTTTCTAGAAATCTACTTTCATTTCCAATTTTTATGGCAACTACAGGAATGTATTTGGTCTGTGACCACTTTTGGAATAGCAGGACTCACATATCAGGGAGCTCACTCATTGTTTTGTTCTTGATTATACTTGAATTTTAGAAGTGAACTCTATTTCGTTCTCATGCTAATGTTATACAACTGTATACTTACAGCTCATGTTTACCACTACCCTGTGACTCATTACTTGGTATTTTTAAAGAACATTCTTTGGCCAAATATAACATAACTCACTGGTCCCCATGAGAAATAGGATTCAAGATATAGAGAAGTAACAATAATGACTACTTCTTTAATCAATACAGGATCTCCCATGCAACATTAACATCTAAAGATTATAAGAGGAAAATCAGAAGTAAGAAAGTTACTATCTTAAAGATAGAAAAATCTTGGTAGAAACTTATTATTAACTAAAATTGGATACTCAGACAAGCTGCAAAATTTAATCTAGGTGAGGAAAAAATATATTTCAAACTAGATCAGCTGTATTAATAAACTTTTAATCATCAGATCTGAATGAAGTAACTAATCTTGAAAGATTATCTTAAGATGAAAACCCTTCTAAGCATTGTGATTGTCAATATCTACACTGAATCAACTGAATTTTTTCATAGCTCAGATGTTAAATATTTAAATCTCAGTTCTGCCTTTTTCTAGCTGTGTGAACTTGAGCTTAGTCTCATTTCCTTCTAAATTATCTTCTAATTATTTACTACAGAATATGGCACATAGAAAATACTCAACAAAATTAGTTGTAAATATTACAATGGTAACTCTCAATAATATATGATTTTAATAGATGTTAATATTCACATACACACAACTTGAATATAGGTTTTTTTCGTGCTGTGCTTGTGTGTGTGATCTGTGGCTTTGATAATTTTTTGGAGACTATTTAGTGGTAGATGGATACAAGTCCTATCATTTTAAAGAGGATTGAATTACTTATATTTTACACAAACTCCTAAAGCATTACAGTGCTTTCAGAAGAATTTTGCTGAGAATTCAGAGTGCTACGTATAAAAGACCACTTGGAACAGAAGTACAACATTAATGTTCATGCTATAAACATTGTAAGCAGTTATAGCAAACTCGTTTTCTCTGTATTTCTGACATTATGCCATTGGCATCTATATCCCTGGGTTATTACTAATCCAGTAATAATAGAACTCCAGTGCATCTTGTTGCTATTAAGTGAACAGACTATGAACGAATTGTTTGGTTGAGAAATCATAGAACAGCAATAGCAGCCTCAAAATGTACTGTGTCTCTGTTGTTGAGGTTGAGGCTAAATGGCTGTAAAAAGAGACCTAAAATTTCAGTGATTTAAACAAAAAAAAATCCATTTATTCCTCTCTCAAGTAACTATTAGAAAGGATGCATGTCAGCCCAGGTGGGAAGCTTGATCATTCTATAATCATGGCTTTTGTATCTGAACCCACAGGGGCCGGTTCGATTTCCATCTTAAACCCAGAAGGAGGAGGAAAGAACCAGAGAAGAACACAGTTCTTCTGAGGACAATTTCCCCATTTGGGACGTATCATTTCACAGATGTTCTGAAGACCAAAACTTGGGCACATGTAGCCACACAATATGGCCTTTTAGCTTGGTGCTTAGTAGTACTACCATTGAAGACAGAGATGGTAGAAATGCCGGCTTAAAATTCATGTCCAAATAACTCTAGAGCTATGGTTACATTCTCAAAGAACTGATTGAAAACAAGACAGATTGGAAAGTTACTGAGTTTTCAAACACAGTATGTTACCAACCATACCAGAAATTTGGCATGTAAAACCCAATAATTCCACCTCTAAAATAATCTTAGGCCCCAATTCCACAAAATCAAAGTCTTAAATGTAATATAATAAAAAAAAAGGAGGTCATGCTGCACAATGTCCAAGTAATATGTAATATGTGAAAAAATGGAAAAAGATTTATTCAGGTGGAAAATCTAAGATTACAAAGGACAATAAACAAAAATTCCTCCTTAAGAGCAGCACTTGTGTCTTAAAAAGAAATTTAACTCCATGTCCATGGCAGAAAGGCCTCATGGTTCTGCTCTGTATGTTATCAGGCAATAATAACTGTTCAAAGCCTTCTCTTATCTAAAGAGGAAAGTTATTTTGTTTTATTTTTATTTGTTTTATTTTGCTTCTCTCTTTGTTTTGGTGGTCATTCTGTTTCTTCTCCATCACATATCACTGAATGTTAATTTTTAATTATGTATAAATCACTGGACAGGAGACAAAGCCAAACCTGAGAGTGAAGGAGGCTGTGACAGACTCAGATTTGAGGATGACATGGCCTCTTGACCAGCACAGAACTGCTTAACTCTGGAAAGTTAAATTGAAGATAAGTGGATATGTATCTTGAATAAGCTACTGTGTTTGGAGATCTCTTTATCATGGCAATTGAGTCTATGCCTAATTGTTACAGTCTCCATGTTATATGCCAACAGTCTGAAAATATGGCCTCTGGGCTAAATCCAATCCGACATCTATTTTTGTAAACAGACTTCCTTGGAACACATTCATGCCCATTCATTTATGTACTTTCATGGCTTCTTTTATGTTACATGTGCAGAGTTGAGTAGTTTGTTAATAGAGTATTGGCCTTTGAAATCTAAAATATGTACTATTTTATGCTTTACAGAAAAAGTTTGCTGACCTCTGCTCTAAACTCTAAAAAATGTAAATTGATGGGGAAAAGAATATAAATACGATGGCTAAAATAGCTATTTCCCTGAGTAATGAAGATCTGTGTATCTCCTTTTCATAGCTTTCTGACAGGAAAGTAAAGAAGCAAGAGCAAGAACAGAGAGTAGGACAGGGAGAAAGCTGTGTACTCTTCTTGAAGTGAAACAATGAGTTTAATTAGTTTAATTAATATTTTATTAAATAAAATTAAATATTAATTAATATGTATTGTCCTTAATTAAATATTAATATTTAATTAATGTTTTTCTTTATTACTGCCAAGGTCCTAGATTTGCCTAGGCTTTGGCTTTCTTTACTACTTCAGGAGAGAAAATGATCTCAGAGTCCCATGCCATGTATAAACTTTAGCATTTTCCAGGAGTGAACAACTTTGACAAATCCTAATGCTCGGGGGAAATTTTCCAGGTAAATGGAAATAATTTCCCTTACTCCAGGAGCCTACCTTCTCTTTATTATTTTTATAGTCCTCTTAGTATTCAGCATAACCTGGGAAAATTTTCTTCAATCACCCAGGAACCATTGCTACATTTTGATCTGAGCCTACTGAAGCATATTGAATTTAGCCTCCTTTAAATTTTTTTTGCCTAAACTTTTACTTATGTCTCTATGGCCTTCATTGAATGGAGCTATGTCTCTGGTATATAAGAGTACACATGACCTTAAATCATCATAATCAATTTGACTCTTTATTATACACAGCATCACTTCCAATTCATTTTTATTATTATTTCAGTTACCTTTCACTTTAAGAAAATCCTGCCATCTGGCCACTTTATAAAGCCAATTTAATAGGTACAGCACTATGTTAAATTTAATAAAACATTCACTTTGTCTTTTTAATTTACTGTTGTATACCTAATGTAACTCAGAGGATAGTCAGGGAGAGTAAACTTCAATAAGCTTATTGAAAGCAATAAAGTCTAACCCTCATTAGCACTTGGGAATAATTGCTTCTCTATATTATTGGGGAATGCTGGGAGTTGGTTGCCTTCTTGGCAAGGCGGTTAAGCTAATGATATCTTATGCTGGGTTCTTTTAAAGATAATGAATACATTCTCTTAATGTTTTTAACATTTAATTCAATCACTGATAAACTTAATGTTCTATTGAATTTTTATTTAAATAAATAGTGCTACACCATCTACATTTTCTTCTGATCAAGTTGTATGTCTCCAGGCAAGCTGCCTTAGTTTATCTAATAATAGCTGAAACTTTTCATCAAATAGTATCAAAAAGAATATGTTAACATTAGTAAGCGTAAAGAAAATTAATAGATAACTGAATATAAACCAGGTTATATTGAATCAAAATATATCAAATCCTTTTTTAAATCAGAAGAAAACTATTTTTATGGTATTTTTCAAAAGTTTTTAGCATATAATTTTCAATTATATGCTAATACATCCTATAAACTCAAACTGATTTAATATGCATTTTGGACAATTTTGGCATATGACATATTTTAATAAAAATATTTTAGATTTGACTCCTTAAAGCATAATACTTTATATTTGAGTAAGAGTTTGATTTTTATATATAATTAACTTATCTTTATTTTTTTTTCAAAAAAGATTTTATGACCAAAATAGATAAGAGCCAATGGTTAACAGAAATGATAATCTAAAATATACAAAAATAGCCTATTCACATTTTGACACTTGTCCTTTGAGACAAAACTGTATAGAAATGAATTTTCTTTAATTCACATTAGGCTGTGTATGTAGCTATGCTTTATGCTTTTTGTATTTCTACATGATTAATATTTTATGTAAATTAAAATAGATATAATGTATTTTCTTTCTTTTATTTAAACTGAGCTAAATGTGATACACAAGCTACCTCACTTATGTAAATATTATGAGCAGACAACATTGGTGAGGTTAAGAATATCCACAGCTGGTGAGTAATAGAGATGGGATCAAACCAATTCATCAGATGACAGAATCTGTATTCATAACCACTACACTACTTGTTTTTTCTAGCTTGCAATTCTATATTCCTTTTTTCTTATTGAAGTATAATTGACATACTATATTTTATTACTTTTAGGTGTACAATATAGTGATTTGACATTTATATACCTTATGAAGTGATCACCATGCTAAGTCTAGTACCCATCTAGGACCATACATAGTTATTACAATATTATTGACTATATTCCCTATGTTTTACTTTATATTCCCATAACTGTTTTTATAACTGGCAATTTGTACTTCTTAATCCTTTTGACTTTTTTTCCCTATCCCCCAACCCTCTTCCATCTATCAGTTTGTTCTCTGTATTTATGAGTTTCTTTCTATTTTATTTTATTTTAGATTCCACATAAAAGTGAAATCATAGGTATTCGTTTTTCTCTGCTTGACTTATTTCACTTAGCATAATACCCTCTAGGTCTATCTATGTTGTCTCAAATGGTGAGATCTCATTCTTTTTTATGGCTGAGTAATATTACATTGTACGAACATACCACTGCCTCTTTATCCATTCGTATCAGTACCATACTGTTTTGAGTAAGATAGCTTTAGAGTTCCATTCAAGGTGGCATATAGCATAGAGGCTTTGTGCATTTCCTCTTGAAACCACCCCAAATTGTGATGAAACCATGTACCAAAGAGCAAGCAGAGTCGCCTGGGGTCTGGATGAAGAGAAGCCCTATAACAAGGGAGAGAAATAAGAAATCATCTTAAAATGGTAAGAAGGGGCAGAGATGCTAGACTGCCTATTCCACTTGGGCTGAGTGAGACAGAGGTTATGGCAGCTGCAGCCAAGAGGTACAGATATTCCTCTTAAAGGGGCTATGACTGCAACTGGACTTTTGCAGTGACAAACTCACTTGCTCTGATCTCCAGCTCTGGAGTGGCAGCTTGGGGGCACCAGGGACATAAAGGGGGGCACTGAAATGTAGGGCTTTGAGGTGAGGGCCAAAGGGGCAGCTTTCTCTTGGGCAGAAGTGCTGGTAGTATCCATTGATCCTTAGTTGAGCCCTCCTTGTTCCTAGGGTGCAAACACAGGCACTGCCATACCTGAGAGGTCATCAAACTGGATAACCGAAGTCATTCCACCCAGAGGATAACCCGAAACTCCACCCCTCTCAAATTGGGGTCCTACTCAAGCCACATCCAGTGGTGTCCTTAGAATGCCTTATGCAGCTTACTGAGCAGCTCCAAGCCTCACACTGGGAGCACCCAGCCTCGGTTTCTGGCATGGCCTCTTGAGGTGATTATAAGCATGGAATGGGTGGCAGCCATCTGTGGATTGCTTGCTGACTCTTACCAGGTGGCCCTGGAGGGGTACAGACTGCACCACTGGGCCCTATAAAGCTACTCTAAGACTGGGAGATTTAGGAGCTTTATATTGTACATAGAAACAGACACAGAAAGACAGCCAAAATGAGAGACAAGTATGTCCCACAGGAAAAAACAGAACAGAGCTCCAAAAAAAGATCTAAACAAAGTGAAGTCAAGCAATCTAACAGATTCAGAATTCATAACACCTGTTATAAGAATGCTCAGTGAACTTAGGGGAGGAGCAGATGAGCTCAGTGAGAACATTAACAAAGAGATAAACATAAAAATAGAGATGGAAATTATAATAGGGAGCCAGTCAGAAATTAAGAATACAATATTTGAGATGAAGAGCACATTAGAAGAAATCAACAGAGTAGATGAAGAGGAGGATCAAGTCACTGATATAGAGGATGAGGTATTGGAGGATACCCAATCAGAAGAGCAACAAGAAAAAGAACCCCCCCCCAAATGAAGATAATTTAAGAAGATACTTAATAACATCAAGCTTAACAACATTCACATCATAAGGGTTCCAGAAGAAGAGAGAGAGCAAGAAGTTAAAAACCCGTTTGAAGAAGTAATGATGGAAAACTTCTCTAACCTGATGAAGGAAATAGACATAGAACCCCAGGAAGCTCAGAGAGTCCCCAAAAAGCTGAACTCAAAGAGGCCCACACCGAGAAACATCATAATTAAAATACCAAAGATTAAATACAAAGAGAGAATCTTAAAAGCAGCAAGAGAAAAGGGAGCTTCCATAAGACTGTCAGCTGATTTCTCAAAAGCAACTTTTTAAGTCAGCAGGGCTTGGCACAAAATATTCAAAGTGATGAAAACTCAGTATCTACAACCAAGATTACTTTATCTAGCAAAGCTGTCATTTAGAATTGAAGAACAGACAAAGAGCTTCCCAGACAAGACACAGCTAAAGGATTTCATCACCACCAAGGCAATGTTACAGGAACTTCTTCAAAAAGAAAAAAAAAATATGTATCAAAAATATGAATAAAGAATGACAATAACTACAAATCTATCAACAAGTTCTTTAAATGAAAAAGAATTAAGTGTTCCAATCAAAAGATAGGATGGTTGAATGGACAAGGAAACAAAAACTTTTACATATGATACCTATAAGAGACTCACTTCAGATTAAAAGACACACACAGACTAAAAGCGAAAGGATGGAAAAAGATATTGCATGATGGACCTAGAGGGTATTGTGCTGAATGGAGTAAGTTGGATAGGGAAAGACAAATGCCATATGATTTCACGTACATGTGGAATCTAAAGAACAAAATAATAAAAAATATATATAGAAACAAACTCATAGATACAGAGAACACTTTAAGAGTCAACAGAGGGGACGGAGTTGGGGCGAGTGTTGATGAAAAAGGGGAAAGGGATTAAGAAGTACAAATGGGTAGTTACAAAATGGTCATAGAGATACAAAGTATAGCATAAGAAATATAATCAATAATATTGTAATAAATACGTATTAGGCAGAAGGGTAATAGAGTTAATGGGTGATTACTTTTGAGTTATATAAATCTCTAATCTCTATGCTGTACACCTGAAACTAATATAATTTTGTATCCCAATTATAATTGAAAATAAGAAAATATAAAAAAAGATATGAAAACAGGAAGTATGAAAACAGGAAGTATGACATCTCCAGATTTGTTTTTCTTTCTCAAGATTGCTTTTGCTAGTCTAGGTCTTTTGTAATTCCATACAAATTTTAGGATTACTTGTTTTAGTTCTGTGAATACCACTAACATTTTGATAGGAAATGCACTGAATCTGTAGATTGCTTTCTGTAGTATGAACATTTTACAATATTAATTCTTTCAATCTGTGATCATAGTATATGTTTCCTTTTATTTGTGTTGTCTTCAATTTTTTTCATTCATGTCTTATAGTTTTCATGTACAGGTCTTTCACCTGTTTGGTTAAATTTATTACCAGTTATTTTATTCTTTTTGATGCAGTTGTAAATGGTATTGTTTTCTTAATTTCTTTCTGCTAATTTTTTATTAGTGTACAAAAATGCAACAGATTTCTGTATATTAATTTTATCTTGCATCTTTACTGAATTTTGTTTATTAGTTCTAATTGTTTTTTTGGTGGAGTCTTTAGGGTTTTCCACATATAGTAATGTCATCTGCAAATAATGACACTTTTATTTCTTCCTTTGTTCATTCGAATGCCTTTATTTTGTTTTTTTCTTGTTTGACTGATGTACCTAGGACTACTAATATTATGCTGAATCAAAGTGGCAAGAGTGGACATTCTTGTCTTGTTCCTGATCTTAGAGAACGAGTTTTAGCTTTTCATTGTTAAGTATGATGTTAACTGTGGGTTTGTCATATATGGCCTTTATTATATTAAGGTATGTTTCTCTATACCCATTTTGTTGAGAGATTTTATCACAAATTGGTGTTGAATTTTGTCAAATATTTTTTCCGCGTCTATTGATATGTGATTTTTTATTTTTTGTTTTGTTAATGTATCACATTGATCGATTTGTGGATATTAAACTAGCCTTGCATCCTTGGAACTCCCACTCAATCATGGTGTATGATCTTTTTAATGTATTGTTGAATTCGATTTGCTAATATTTTGCTGAGGATTTTTACAACTATGTTTATCAGGGATATTAGCTTGTAACTTTTTTTTTTTTTTGTAGTGTTGTATAGCTTTGTTATCAGGGTAATTCTGGCTTCTTAGAATGAGTTTGGAAGTGTTCCTCCTCTTCAATTTTTTCACTAGTTTGAGGAGGATAGATATTAACTCTTCTTTAAATGTTTGGTAGAATTAACCTGTGAAGTTGTCTGGTCCTGGACTTTTGTTTGTTGGTAGTTTTTAAATTACCGATTCAATTTTATTACTTGTAATTGGTCTTTTTAGATTTTCTATTTCTTCCTGATTCAGTCTTGGGAGATTGTATGTTTCTAGGAATTTATTCATTTCTTTTAGGTTGTCCAATCTGTTGGCATATAATTGCTCATATTATCTCATGAATCTTGTATTTTTGTGGTGGTGGTTGTAACTTCTCTTTCTGTTTTATTTATTTGATCACACTTTTTCTTAATTATTGATGAGTCTGGCTAATGGTTTGTCAATTTTGCTCATCTTTTCAAAGAACCAGTGTTAGTTTTATTGATCATTTCCTTTGTTTTCAGTCTTTATTTTACTTATTTCAATTCTGATATTTATTATTTCCCTTCATTTACTAACTTTGGGCTTTGTATGATTTTTCTGTTTTTAATTCCTTTGTTAGCTAAGATCATTTTGAGATTTTTCTTGCTTCTTCAGGTAGCCCTGAATTACTATAAACTTTCCTTTTAGAACTGCTTTTGCTGCATCCTATAGATTTGTGGATGTTATGTTTCTATTTTCATTTGTCTCAAAGTATTTTTTGTTTTCTTCTTTAATTTCTCCATTGACCCATTGGTTATTTAGTAGCATGTTGTTTAGCCTCTACATGTTTGATGTTTGTGTTTTTACCAGTTTTCTTTAAGTAATTGATTTGTAGTTTCTTACTGTTGTGGTTAGAATAGATGCTTGATTTGGTTTTGATCTTCTTAAATTTATTGAGACTTGCTTTGTGGCCTAATATATAATCTATTCTGGATAATGTTTTATGTACACTTGAAAAGAATGTGCATTCTGCTATTTGGAATACATACACACACATACATTTCATCTAATGTGTCTTTATTAATTTTGTTTGGGTGATCTATCCATTGATATAAGTACAGTGTTAAAATCCTTTACTATTATTGTTAAACTGTCAATTTCTCCTTTTATATTTATTCATATTTGCTTTATGTATCTAGGTGCTCCTACTTTTCTAGGTCTAGTGAGTCTGTGTGTGAGTCCTTTAAGGAAAGGTTTTCCTTTCCCTATAGTTCTATAGTTTTCCTGGATGTATTCTCTATTGTTTTTCAAAGACAGATGTTTCGGAATACATCTCTCCTGGGCAGGTTCTAAGGGTTGGGATACCTTATGTGGAGCTTAAATCCCTTATTCCTCAGAGAAAAGTTCCATATCCTTGAGATACCTCTGGATGGTGATCCAGGTAGGGTACGTTTTCCCCTTAGCAGGACAGCATCTCTGACTTTCCTACCATTCTTCATGCTATTGATTTTTGAGGAGGCTCAACGCATTCAGTGTCCAAATCCCCCTCAAAGGGAATTATTCCATATGTAGTTGTAGATTTCTTGTGTCCATAAGAAGAGATGATATTAAGATCTCCTACACAAGCATCTTTAACTTCTCTATTACATATTTCTTTAATTTTAATCTTAACTTGGATTTTTTTACATTATTAAAATGTTGAGATAAATTAATGAATACATTACCTCATAGATACTTGCTTATTTTCCTTTTTGTCAGATGTTTTCTTGCTTGTATATTAGTTTGTGTAATTTTTATATAATACCAAAAGTGGAGTTATGATTAATATTAAACATTGATAAGATTCTTTACTTAGAATTTAAGAATTTAATGCCCTAACAAGTAACCTGGAGCTATTACTAATATTTCTGGCAAGATCCCTTAAAATATATACAAAATAATGACTCTTTGGCATATATATTTTTTTGTAATATATATCTAGTATCTGATTTAATATCTTGGCTGCAAAGGGCAGTTTCCAAGACTTCCACTTTATTCTTTCTATAATAGTGGCTCTTATTCTAAATGTACAAGAAATTCTTACAAAAACATCCCCACTAAAAATGAGGTCAAATTATTGTATCTTGAACTATTGACCATTAAAAAGCATAACAGTATGTGGGCTTCTATGGAATTTGAAAAGCATACAGTACATGGGAATATTGTTTTCATCAATTATCAGGTGAACTGGAAGTTTGGCCATTTTGGTGAGATTCCAAATAAGGGAGCTTATCTAGTTAGGTCTAAGATCACATGTAATTTTATAAGAAAAATCCATTTTTAATGAGGATTTAAGATCACATGTAATTTTATAAGAAAAATCCATTTTTAATGAGGATTTTGTAATCTCTGACAAAACCCAACTGGAAAGTCACAGCACAGACCTTCTAAGTTCTTGAAAAGGCTAGGACTTTTTCAAGAGAAAACTATTCACTATGTGAAAACCACTTTTGGGCCTACTACTAAACACAAATTAGTACTGAAAAGTCTGACCATTAGACAACAAGTGACTGTGTGTTCAAAGCTACTCATCATAAAATGGATATTGTCAGATCCACCAAATAATCATTTTAGGCAGGAGCATCAACAATCTGTTATAAAATTGTGCTATGAGAATTGGACCCAAGCACTTAAAGGGTGGCCAAGAAAATTTGATGAAAAATTGATTCAGAACTCCATTATATCTGCTGCAATGATCTCTCTTCCATTACTTAAACCTTTGGCCTCATGGAAAAAAACTCACTAAGAAGAGATATGTCCTGCTACAAGAATATACATGGGCTACTAGGTAGTGCAAATGTCTGGTTGGTCTCTGGTTGGATCCAGAGGTACAAAACTAAAATATTAAAGAAAAGAGGTTCTAGCATAGAAGCATTTTGATAGACCTATTATAGAGGATCCAATGCAGAAGGGCTTTCAACAGAAGGGTGAGTTTATGACATATTCTAGTGGACGGTAGATATATTCTATGTCCAGCTATACCAATTGCTTGTGAAATGAACTCATATTTGTTAAGATGGAGAACATACATGCAGCCAAAACCATGTGTTTTTTCTCATCAGTGCTGACCTAATTACTCTTGCATTTGATGGTTCATTAGCAGTGAGCCCTAAAAGAGAACAACAAGCTATTTAGAGGAAAGATGATTACATTAGATTCCTTCCACTCTAACATGGGCTGCAATTTTCCTTGTTGGAACCAGTGCTTCACTCCAAACATGAATTTCCTTCCCTACTCTAGTGTTTCTTCAGTCACTACTATTCAAAGGCTTACAAAAATGACTGATATACTGACATGGAATCCCACATAATTCAGCCTCAGACAAAAGGAATCATTTTAGAGTGAAGTATGTGCAATAATGGACACAGGTCTAAATGATCCACTCTTTTAGCCACATATCAAAATACCAGAAAATATCTGGGCTAAGACTGATACTCATATAAGGAATCAACTTGGATATCAATCTATGGATGCTGTCCTTCAGGGATTTATATATTCATTAAGGTGACATCCAATATATAGTACTATCTCCTCTACATATAAAAGGCATGGTCTGGAACCAAAGGATGAAACTAAGATTGGCTTCTCTAACTTTCACTCTTAATGAACCACTTGTAGAAATTGTGCTCTGCTTCTTTATGAACTTAACTCCAGTAGTTAGAGGTCCTGGTTCCCAGGAAAGGAACATTGTCATCAGAGAATACAAGTTTGAACATGAGGCTTTGAAGGTTTTTAACACTCTTTTGGATGCAAGAAAGGTGTTACTATATTTTTGAGAAGATTCGATTCTCATGTTTATAAGGAGTTAGGGTTACTGCTACCTAGTAGGGGCAGGGAAGAGTATGTCTAAACTTGGAGAATTCAGTGGGGATTCTTTTTGTACTTCCATAGCTATAGTAATGGTGAATGGGGAAATGTAGTAACTACAGCTCAACAAGGGCAAGACATTCAAAGCTCAGCCTCCTCCAGGACAAAGGTGTGAATTGCCTAATCATGTGGCATAGATTTCGGTTGGCTTACTTGATTATATGTTTACCTTTTGTTTTTTAAAAAATGCTTTTAATATTTTATTGAGAAAAAATTGGCAAAGATTTTTTTTGTTTCTTATAGTGTAAGACGTTAAAATTAAATATGTTCTTAATTCATTTTATGATGCTATAAATCTCATTTCAACAAATAAAACATCAGAAAATATATATTCATATATATTTTTAAAAATATTTAGGATTAGCTCAAATGTCAGGTGATACCTAGAAGAAATTCATTCAATGCTGTATGGATTTTGATTCAATGGCACTCACACAAACACCTTTTGTTGGTGGGCATCTATTCTGAAGGCCATGTCTGTAATCAATGAGTGGACTATTATGCTACTTTCATTGAGATTCCCTTTATTTTTCATTGCTTTGGTGAACCTTGTAAAATGTTATTATTTTACACTCTCTGAAAGTACCAGTTTGATTGTGTTTATTCCACATTCTGAAACACTAAATGTAGATTCTCTACTTTGCAACAAATTTTAAATATTTGGGTCTCCATCCTAACATCCTAAAAATAGCTTTTTCCTTCATTTTCATTTATTCAACAATTCAAAATCTACATATTTTTAATACATATCTGTCTCTTCTGAACTGTACTTGCCTGTGTTCACATCTCTATTTATATAAATATATTTTTGCCTCTAATCTCAAATATTTATCTAACACATTTCTAATAAATGCTTTTATAGTAGATTTCTTCTGTGATGACTCTAATTGAATGTGATCCATTCTGGGTTTTTCTGTGTCACTTAGATCTTTAACTTTTCATGTAGCTTTTATTACAGAGTATGTTGTTATTGCCACACTGTATTAATGACCCATAAAAGACTTTTTAACTTTATATTATTTAATCTTAATTTACTTAAATTAAATCCACCAGTCCAAGTTAACAACAGTGTAACACATATTATAAATATCAGTGTTTGTTAACTCTCTTCCAATTTAACTTCTAGACTATAAGTTATTTGAAGGCAAGGTATTTATTTTGTTTTAATCTTTTGTGGCTATGAATAATCTTTTAAGTCTTATGTATACTAGCCAAATCAATGTAGAATAAATGAATCATAGTGTGCACAGTGAGTTTCCTTTTAAAAAAACTAGTATTAAAGTATGTTTCCATTGCTTAATATAGTATATTAATACTATGCTAAAATATTCATATTACATTTATTCAAGGCTAATTAGATATTTGAGTGGTAGAAACATACTTAAGAAATGTATCATTTCTTGCAATTGTTACTTATTATATGAGCATTTAATTTATTTGTAAAAAGAATGAGTAAAAAATAATAGTTGACAAAAAATAAATTAACTTATTCATCATAATTGTTTAATTGTAGAAAAAAAGATTTTTGTGGACCATCAGAGATATGACAGAAATGCATTAGAGCAATATGAAAGTGTTGAAATCCATTAGTATTCAATTTGGAATACTAATTAATTCAAATCTATTTGTTGCAATATAAATACGATTATGCAGAGAGAATTTATGCATAATTCTAATATTTTTTAAATGTCATAAAATGTTTTTTGAACATGATTAAATTAATCAAATTAGAAAGGCAAGCAATGTCTTTTATGTTAACGTAGGGTTAGTTACATTAAATGGAACAATAACTTTTTACTTAAAATAGCACAGTCCACCTAAAAGACAAGTAAATGCTGAATGATATAAATACTAGGAATTTTGATAAAATCTACACAATATTTTGCTAGTTTATTGAAATACACATGTCCTGAAACTTTAAGCTGTATATAACTCCATATAAAATTTTTACTCTGATAAGCATGATAAATTTTTTATAAAGTATATTGTTACTTTTTATTTTATGCATCATTAATAATAGATTTACATGGCAACATAGAAGCTATTTATGGTTACTTGCAGACTATGGATGGTGACATACAGTACTAGACAACAGAAACTGGAGCTGCGAAGTAGACTAGATATAAAAGGGTCTTACAGGTACATTAGATTAAGTAGTTCAATGGGCAAGCCCAGAAAGAAACAATTGAGTGCAGAAGGTAATAACACACTTACTCAACACTCAGAAATAAAAAACACTGGAGAAGTAGCAAAATTAGTAAAAGGATAGTGTGCTTAGTGTGGTATTGGCAGGGTTTGAGGAGAAGATGGCAGAATTTGAAGAGATGGCAGAGTTTAAGAAGAATGTTGCAAAACATTCAAGTGGAAAAGTCCAATAAATGTCCTGATATGTACATTTGAAGTTTAGCTAAGATGTTTCAGATGACCATCAGTATGTAAAAGACAATTGAAGCAAGAGGAGACAGTGGAGTTCAAGAAGAATAATCAAAGTAAGAAGGGATGATTAACTAGGTGTAAGAGTACCAATATGTAAAGGGAGAATAGGGGAGGGAGAATCATCCACAAAGGAAACTGAATAGGATAAGACAGAGAAATTGGCGGGGGTAAAATTAGGAGCATGGAATATTAAGAAAGATAAAGTTGTACATTTTTCAGCCACTGATTAGAGAACAAGACATATATAAAGTGATAAACTATATGGTGAATATAGGACATTGGCGATGTTGGCAAAAAGAATTTTAGTGAAGGACCGTGAACATGGTAGTGGGAAAACAGTAGAGTAAGATCTTTAAAATACTGAAAGAAGAAATGGGAAGATATTCTGTATTCTTGGATTGGAAGAATCAACATAGTTAAAATGATCTTCTTACCTAAAGCATTATACAGATTTAATACAATCCTCATCAAAATCTCATTGACAGTTTTTAAAGAAATGAAACAAAAAATAATCAGATTTGTTTGGAAGCACAAAAGATCCCAAATCACCAAAGCCATCCTGAGAAAAAAGAATGAGGCTGGAGATATCACTCTGCCCAACTTCAAAGTATACTATAAAGCTACAGTAATCAAAACAGCATGGTATTGGCAGAAAAACAGACACACAGACCAGTGAAACAGAATCAAGAGTCTAAAGAAAACCCCCTGTTTATATGGGCAAATAATTTTCAACAAAAGAGCCCAAAACATACAGTGGAACGAGGAAAGCCTCTTCGATAAATGGTCCTGGGAAAACTGGAAAACCATCTGCAAAAGAATAAAACTAGACTGTTGTCTATCACCACATATCAAAATTAACTCAAAATGGATTAAGGACCTGATTATAAGACTTGAAACAATAAATTGCATAGAAGAAAACATAGGAACTAAACTCATGGACCTTGGACTTAAAGGGGATTTTATAAATTTGACCTCAAAGACAAGAGAAGTAAAAGCAAAAATAAATGTATGGGACTACATCAAACTAAAAAAGCTTCTTCTGCTTAGCAAAAGAAACCGTCAGCAAAGTAAAGAGATAACCATGTGAATAGGAAAATATATTTCCAAGCAACGCCTTCAATAAAGGCCTAATATCCAAAATATACAAAGAACTCATACAACTCAACAACAACAAACAACAACAACAACAACAACAAAAACAATCCAGTCAAAAAATGGTCAGAGGACCTGAACAGACACTTCTCCTATGAAGACATACAAATGACCAACAAACATATGAAATAATGCTCAACGTCGCTAGCTACTAGGGAAATGTGAAGCAAAACTGCAATGAGATAGCATCTCACACCTGTTAGAATAGCTGTTCTCAACAGGACAAGTAATAACAAATGTTGGAGAGGATGAGGAGAAAAGGGAATCCTCTTATGCTGCTGGTGGGACTGCAAATTGGTACAGCCACTATAGAAAACAGTATGGAGGTTCCTCATAAAACTAAGAATGATCCAGCAATGTCTCTACTGGGTATTTACCCCAAAGACTTGAAAACATATATCCGAAAAGATATTTGCACACAGATGTTCATAGCCACATTATTCATGGTGGCCAAGACGTGGAAGTAACTAAAGTGTCCTATGATAGATGATTGGCTAAAGAAGCTGTGGTACATATTTACAATGGAATATTATTCAGCCATAAGAAGAGATGAAATATTGCCATTTGCAACAACATGGATGGACCTTGAGATAATCATGCTAAACGAAATAAGCCAGACAAAAAAAGTTGAAAATCACATGATATCACTTATATGTGAGATATAAACCTAAAAGCAACAAACAAACATGACAAACAGAGACTCATGGACATGGACAATAGATTAGTGGTTACCAGAGGGTAGGAGGGAGGGGGAAGGGGGAGTTAAATGGGCTAAAAGAGATCAAATATATAGTAACAGAAAGAAACCTAAGTATGAATGATGAACACACAAAGCAGTATATACACACACACATATATACACATATATGTGTATATATGTATATACCACAGATGCATGAGCAAGCCCAGCCAGGAGCAGCCATTCCTGACCCAGATCAGCAGCAGCACCCAGCCAACCAAAGACTCGTGAGCAATAATAAAGCACTGTTATTTGAAGCCCCCTCCTAAAAAAAGATATATACACACGTACATGTATATATGTGTGTGTGTATATACTGCATTGTGTGTTCATCATTCATAGGTAGATTTATATATATGTATAGGTCTATATCTCTATATCTATATCTATTTCTATATATCTATATATGACTTACTTTTGAATTGTACATCTGAAACTTATTGGATTTCATTAACCAACGTCACCATATAAACAAACAAACAAACAAACAAACAAATGAATAAATAAATAAATAAATAAAATACTGAAAGATAAAAGACAATCTAAAATTTATACCTTTTGTAATATTTTTCAAAAATGAAGATGAAATACACACATTTTAAGATATAAAATTTGAATTTATCAAAAGCATATCCTCACCACAAAAAAATGTTTAAGAATAGCTTGTCAGGCAGAAGCATAGAAATGTCAGAAAGAAATATGTATCTACACAAAGAAAGGATGATCTCTAGAAATGTCAGTTAATGTTTTAGCCATTATAGTCCTAGATTTTTACTCAAGAGAAAGAAAGTGTATGTCCATAGAAAGACTTATACAGAAGTATTTAGAGCATCTTTCTTTGCAATACTCCCAAACTGTAAGCATTCCCATGTTTATCAACAGACAAGTGGGTAAACAACCTGTAGTATGGAACGCTACACAGAAATACAAAAAAATAAGTTAGTAATATATATATCAACATAAATGAATCTCAAAATAATTATACTGAGTAAAAAAAAATCAGGTGATAAAGAGTACAGACTATAGTTTCATTTTTACAAACTCTATAAAAATCAAACTAATCTATAGTACAGGAAACAAATTAGTAGTTGTTCCAAAGCCCTGCATTATTAATTTCAACATCATATAAAGAATCATAAACAAAAAAATTAGCAGGTAAACACATATGCACCAACAAAGAGCTAAAACAGTTGTCTAGCTAAAAGATGCCTTATAGTTGTAATAGTGTAAAATTTTGAAGTTCAAAGCCCAAAAGAAAGAAGAAGACTTCCATAGGAAAAGTTTCTGTGATTAAATGAGAAATTAAACACAACATCCAAAGAAAAGAATGATTAAAACAAATATTTGGCTGCAATATGTACTTTGTAAAATGATTAAATCATGTTCAGATATAGGCATTGAAGTCTCGATTGTGATATTACTGTTATCTTACTATAAACAGAATTTTACTTATTTCATGGTTAGAAGCACTTTTGATTCACTTCTTTCACTGTCTATGCTGGTTAATCAAAGAGACTTTAAAATGACTTTTCTTTCTCTTTTTTTTCCATGGCACTGAAATCTGCATGTATATCAAATGGGAAAGTCGTGTCTCTCTAATTAAAAAGTTGTACTTGTAAAAGATATCAGGAAGCATGTAGTGAGAATGTAATTTCTTTAAATAGATCTTAGATAAAATGTGCCTTACATAAAATGAGGTGGCTGTCCCATTACTTAGCATTTTCATTCACAAATAGTAAATAATAAAACAATATTTTTTCCACCCAATTTTTGAACATTTATGTGATGGAACATGTTTATTTTTAGGTGTTTGCCTATTAGTGCAATAAAGTATAAACTTTATATACCATTTTGTTGTTTACTAATTCCTTCCATGAGTGGTTCAGCATAGGCACTATGACTCCGAATCACAAAATTATGATCATTAACAAACACACAGAATGTCAAAGTCCCATTCATATTAATATTTGACCATTTCCTGAGTTTTTCATGTACAAGAAACTTTTAATAGATAAAATGACTTTTGACTTCTTCACTCCCCAGTTTCTCTTACTTGTTTTTGACAAAGCGGTTTAATAACTGCCTTCAGGTGAGCTCAGCTGTGTCTGTAATGAATTTACTGGTGTCATAGGGATGAATCACATGATGAACAAAGATTATAGAAATTAGCCAACATATTACCAGCCATTTTTGCATCCCGAAATAGCAACAAAAAGGCTAGAGTGAGTATTAACATTCTTCTGTTCCAGAGACTCATGGGTGGTAAAAACCTAAATTTCCTCCAATGGCATGGCTAGTTTCACAGCTGGTGTCCCCCTTCCCTAACACTCACATAAATACACACCAACAATAAACATACTCAAGAAGATACAGAAAGAAGACAATGCACATGATATTTTTTTTCCAGAAAGGAGTGGGGGGTGGTGATGAAAAGAAATACCAAGCTATCAACTTTTCTGTCAAATCCAATCAAATCCTAGTGTTAGAATTTCTTCTGAATTTATTTAATAGATTACCTTCTTCACTAAAATGAGACCAGATACAAATTATTCTGGAAAGGAAGTTTGGTGAGATTTTGGATTTCAATGTATTTAACAAAACAATTTTTAAAAAGATTTTACACAAAGTAAAAATTCTGACATACGACAAATCAAATTCCTTTTAAAATGCATTTTATTTATTTTTTAATTAATTTTTTATGGTGACATTGGTTAACAAAATCAATGTTTCAGCTGTACACTTTAACAGTAAGATATATATATATTTACACTATGTGTTCTCTTCCCATAATTAGATTTCTTTCTGTCACCACATATTTGACCCCCTTTACCCTGTCTACCTTCCCCCTCTACCACCCCCTCCTCTCTGGTAAACACTGGTCTATACTCCATGTCCATGAGTCTCTGTTTATTTGTCCTGTTCAGTTGTTGCTTTTAGTTTTATATCCCACATATAAGTGATATCATGTGATTTTCAACTTTTCTGTCTGGCTTATTTCGCTTAGCATGATTACTTCGAGTTCCATCCATGTTGTTGCAAATGGCAGTATTTCATCTCTTCTTATGGCTGAGTAATATTCCATTGTAAATATGTACCACAGCTTCTTTAGCCAATCATCTGTTGTAGGACACTTCGGTTGTTTCTATGTCCTGGCCACTGGGAATAATGGTGCTATGAACATCTGTGTACAAATATCTTTTCAGATATATGTTTTCAAGTCTTTGGGGTAAATACTCAGTAGAGGGATTGCTAGATCATATGGTAGATCAATTCTTAGTTTTTTGAGGAACCTCCATATTGTTTTCCATAGTGGCTGTACCAATTTGCAGTCCCACCAGCAGTGTATGAAGGTTCCTTTTTCTCCTCATCCTCTCCAACATTTGTTATTACTTGTCCTGTTGATTATAGCTATTCTAACAGGTGTGAGGTGGTATCTCATTGTGGTTTTGACTTGCATTTCCCTAATAACTAGTGATGTTGAGCTAAAATGCATTTTAGAGCACTACATGGTACAGGGGAGAATTCTCAGAAACTCAAAATTTCACTCATTTAGATAAATACCTATCAACCTTATGAAGTCACCAGAAAACCTAGAAATCTTGCTTTTGAAATTCTGAAGGAAGGTTTAAGTTCATGGAGCTTTTGAAAGAACTCAAGAGAAGTACCTTTTGATACCAAAACAATAAAAATGAGAATTTCAAGGTTATATTGAAAATTAGTTTTGAATACAAAATATTTGGAAATGTAGTAATGGAAATGTACAGTACATTGCTATCTCACTGTGAATCTTAGTATTCAAAATTCTATGACTCATTCAGTTTTACGTCTTAGAATATCTATTTTAATGAAATAATAATACTCACTACTATGTTTCTAATATTTTTTCTATTGAGTAGTAATCATAATATAATATGAAGTTTTTAAAGTACTAATGATTTTTTTCAGATGAAATTATCTCTCATATAAATGTTTATTTATACCAAATGTTGTTTGCATATTTATGACAAGGGTACATGAGTTACTATATTGCTATTTTTTACCAATGAAATTTGGAATAACGGTATTTCAAATTATAAGGAAATATCAACACAGCACTAAATGTCTACCAATTTCTATTAAATTAGAAGTGTTATATTCTATTTGTCTCATTCTCCTCCCTAAATCAATTCCTGAATAAAGTGTACTAAGTTGTTAAATCAATAGTTTGAAAAAGCACATCTCCAGATAAAACAATGCAAGTGATGTCAAGAGTAAATAAATCTCATTATATCCTTGATATAAAATTTTCTCTGAGGCCAGTAAGACATACATAAAAGACTAATTGCTTTTATTAAACAAAGATGTTTAATAATTTAAGAAACTTATAAATGTTATTTTATCCCTAACAGATAGATAGTAAAGCAGGGAGAAAGTTAATTTCTGTATTTTCACCATCTTGGGAAGCACTGCAAGAAAAAATTCCAATTATTTGAATGTGCACACATTTTGACTAAATAGCTATGTACTATTGGGTTGCAGGAATAAAGCAGAGAGCCAAGAGAAAATACTTCTATAGATTGTAAAAAAAATAACAGTTTTTCAAAGCCAAGTAATAAGAAAATGTCTGCTTCTAATAGATCTTTCCAAAAATATATCACTTGAAGATTAAGGGTTTTTTTGTTTGTTTGTTTGTTTGATTGATTTTTAAATAGTGTCAGTGTATATGTAGAGAATAGGTACTCTATTAAATATTTATAAGAAAAAATTGTCACACATTTCTGGTGGAAGAGAATTATTTTATAACACACAAATCTGCAAAAATATGTGTACACATTGATCTATTAATTTTACCCTCTGTATATTTATCTTAAGAAAATAATCTTGGCTATGTATAAACCATTACCTATGAGAATGTAAATTTTAAGTACCTCAAATGCCAAATATAGTACTGGTTAAATAATATGATATATTTATACAGTAAAATACTGTGAGACTGAAAAATGATATGAAAGGTATTTATTAAGACAAATATGTTAAGAACATATTATTAATTGAAAAAATATAACAACATTTATTTCCTTATATTTGAGGTTGTTAAAAATTAATTACAGAAGCATATATCGAATTATTTTCTAGCAGAAAATTAAATGCCCTTTTTAGTTAGCTATCTCTCCACCCAAATCCTCAGGATTAATTTCAGGAATTCCTTGAAGGGAAATCATAGAATCTCCCTCTCATCCGAACCACAACTGATTGATCCAGGCAGCCAGTCTGGACCTAGTACCTCTTTCTCAAAATATCTTCTGAGAGAAAAAAAATTATCTATAATAATATCTATAATGCGTAAATTTATGATGTGTCAGAAATAATATCTGCTATATAACTTGGAAAGTAGTGAAAGATATTCTGTAGAGAAAGAGATGGACAATGTCAATGCTCATAGAGGAACAAAGATCAGAAGTTGAGCAGAAGAACTTGCAGCATTTCGGTCTTTGAACCTAGCCCATGTCTGAGCCCTAACTGCAGTCTTGAGTTTAACTCAATAAAAACCTAGTATTTATATAATAAATTCTTCATTTTAGCTTATATTACCATCAGTGAATTTCTATTGCATGTCAATGAACATGTTCTCTGCGAAATTTCTGAACGGATATTCATTCGAATGTTAATAATGGTTATTAATGTGTAGTGGAATAATAGGCATTTTTTCTTATTATAATTTTCCATAATTCAAACTTGTTACTTTACACATAATATTACTGAAGTTTAGAAATTTAAATGTATAAAATATTTAGATATTTTTGAAGAAATGTAAATTTATAGAATAATGATGAAAAACACTTATTTCTCAGAAAACTTAGAATGTTTTAAAACTTGATATATACAGTTATGTACCATATAAAGGTTTGATCAATTATGAATTATATCTATGATGATAGTCCCATGGATTATAATCTGAAAAATTAAGCTGAAAAATTCCTACGACCTAGTGACATTATTGCCATCCTAACATCTTGGCACAATGCATTACTCATGTGTTTGTGGTGTTGCCTTTGTAAACAAACCTACTGCACTGTGAGTTGTGTGAAAAGTAAGCACATACAGTTATGTATAATACATAATATGAGATAATAATAAGTGACTGTTATAGGTTTACGTATTTACAAAATCATACTTTTTATTATTTTTGAACGTACTCTTTCTATTTATATACAAAAAAAGTTTGTGCCACATTGAGCCAGCGGTAGCCTCATACACCTAGTGTTTGCGTCTCTTGTTTGTATCTTTTTCTCTTGTGCTTTCATATATTTTTATCAATTATATGCCATAATTTTATATTTTTCACTAATATCATTTTAAAATTTGGACAAATAACCTTTGCCATAAATCATATAAAAAATCCTGAAGGCAGAGAAGCAGAAAGAGCCAGACACAGAGACAGAGATGAGAGACAAAGAAAGGCAGAGAAATGAAGCAAGGAAAAAAGGGCAATTGGTGGAAATAGCTTCTCTCAGACTTTTGGACACATGCATTGATTCTGTGTGATATATACAGGGAGCACTTAAATTCCATTAGAAATATGGAAAAAATGAATTTGTTATTTTAAGTAAAGATGTGATCATCTCTTTCATCAGGATACTAAGGTATTTTCATTGTACACAAGTGAAGAATTTGTTTCCACCATATACAATTATATTCTCAAAGTAGTCATGAAAAGAAAACTAGTTATAATTTTCAGCATTTACTAGAAAACAAATTAACCCTACAAAATACTATTTCAATTCCACTTCTATATCTCTGCTAATGGATTATGTCATTATGTAGGAGGCTGCACAATGAAGCCTTCAGTTGCTACATGTTTTAAAAATCCATTTTTAAGATTAAAAAGCTATAGAACTGAAATATATTTATTTATGTGTCAAAAATAGTGGTGTACTTATAAATAAGAGGGAAATTTTATAGATATATTAAAACAAAAATTATTCTTTCTGTAATTTCAAAATTAATTTTGTTCTCACTTTATAGAATGATAAAAATATTAAAACTATTGTGTTCTAGAGATAAAGATTTCCTGATGTAACCTAGGAACTGGCAACAAATCCTAACACAAAAACAAAATAAAATTTTGTCTAGTGATTTTCTTGAGATTAAGAAGTACATTGAAAAACCTAGATATCCATTAATCTCTGATTAAAAATGTACTTATTGAATTTTTTTTTTCCTTTAAAGTAATTTGTTTTGAGAAAAATGTACCATCTATTATTCTTGACATGAATTCAATCTACTCTTTTGAGGTACGATGTGACAGTAGCCATAAAATGAAAAGGGATTTACTGTGAACATCAGCTAAATCCATTTGCCTATTTTACAAACACTCTTCTATTCTCCATAGCCATGAGGTAAGAAACTTATTTTATATTAATGAACTTCTCAATCTATCCTCTGTTGTAAAACAATGTATTGTTCCTATGAGACAAAGCAATGAGTATATTCAATAAAGTTGCAATGTACACAAATTATGTAGATCAGATAACAAATGCATGATGCTGATTAAGACATTATCTCTCCACATAGTATCTAAATATTTAAAATTTGTAAAAAGCATGTTGGCACACAGCAACCTGCTAATGCATATCTTTTCTAAAATTTCACTATTCTGAACAATGAGAAAAAGCTTAGTGAATTCCTTGACTCACTTCTATCTCTGCTGCATATTTCAAGAAAGAGATGGTTTAAAAAATCAATATTTACAACCAAAATATAACTGTATTTTCAAATAAGAAACAGTACATTTTTTTTACCATTTTTTTCTGAGTCATAGGAGGCATATTTTCAAAATTTTTCCAAAGGTTTATTGAAATACAAATTTTTCTCTTCGGAACATGACTCCTTATCATTGTCATTCCTGAACTATTGCTCCTCACATTTATTCATTCTCACCAGAAATCTACTGAATTTAGTTTAATTTAATAGGAATATGTTGGAGTTCCACTGTTATGGATTCTACTGAAGTAATGTACTTTGCAACAATCATTAATGCACCTTCCATAAGCTCAACTCATAATTGTGTCCATACTTTGTTTTCATTTTATTAAGGATCACCAAATAATGTTTTATTCTAACATTAAAAACACTAAATCTTGGACATATAAAATGATTTTTTAAAAATATCTATATACCTCATCATAAATGCCCCCCTTATTTAATTTTATTTGATTTGGTAATTACATTTCAAAATCAAGATTTATTTTGACACGCAATCTTAATCTTTGCCTGTTTTCACACAGCCACTTCCCTTCTGTGTCCATACCTCTTCTTCTCTCTTATAAGGGAAGCAGTTACATTGGATTAAGGGCCCACTCTACTCCAGTATGATCTTATTTTGGCTTGATTACTTCTGCAAATACTTTATTTTTAAATGAGATAATATTAACATGTACAAACAGTTAGGACTTCAACATATATATTTTAGGGAATAATATCTAATTCATAAGACCTTCCATGACATCATAAAATTCATAAATTTTCTCGCCTATGGCAGATTATAAAAGAGAAACCGGCTATCGGGAAGTAGGAAAAAATAAATCAGCTAATATTTTAACATATCGTTAAGGTCAAACGTGAACTGATATTTCAAAGGGGAGTAATTATGGCCCCAGAGACAAGAGTAGTTCACACTTTACCATGATTTTCGAATGAGTGTTCATGAAAAAATTGAGAGAATAAAAGAATTCAGATGAAAGTTTCCTCTTGGAGTTGCCTGTAGGAGTTGACCAGCAGCTATTGGGAGAAAGGCATAAAGGTGCACATGTTTTCTTTTAATTTTCTTTCCTAAAGAAGCAAAAACAGTAAACCACTGAACGAAGGCCATCAATTTGTTTCATCCTAAGTACTAGACAATGACCCTCCACACCTCTACTCCATATAGAAGTTAGGAAACATCCTGGAATCAGGATCTGCACTGCCACCAAGCAGAGGTTTTTTCCTGTTGACCTCTGGAGGAATGGGAAAATCTTGCTCCAAACCAACTACAGATGGACTGAGTATGGCTGCCATGGGGAGAAGGAGCAGAAATGCTGAGAAAGTCACACATACCCAGGTATAAAGGGCATGCCTAAGGCTGTGAGGCTGGACAAGGACAACAGAGAGTTACTCTGACTTTACACATGGCTAGCACGAAGTAACAAGCAATAACACTCACTAATGGGGAAGAACCAGAGCATGAGATAGAAATCTCTGGCAGATATATAGACCACTGAAAGTTGAGAATGGAGCATAAACACTAGGAATCACTTTCTGGAACCCAGGTCCTACTCTAAGTATGAAATAATAAATGCTCACCACTGGACAACTGAAAACTGTAGTGCACTAAAGGTAATGATAGCAATAATGGTACTCAAACACAGATCATCTCCTAACTAGATTGACACAAGTTCCTGCACTAATACTCTAACAGGAAAGAAGATATAAATACTAATTCACCTCATTCTTTACTGTCCTATGCTTAATGTCTGGCATGAAATCAAAATTATGAGACATGCATAAAATAAAAATTAAAACAAAAACCATTATTAAGAGATAAACAGATTTGCAGCTGATTTAGATGTTGGAATAATCTCAGAGGAAAATTAAAATAACAGCTCATATATTAATAGATCTAGTGGAAAGGACATCAAGTTTAAGAGTGAAGAAAAGGAAACTATAAGAAAGACTCAAATGGAAATGTCAGAAATGAAAAATGAAAAATATCAATAATAAGAATATCAACTGTGATCACACATAATTGGTGAGTACCTTGAACAGGAAGACATTCACAGAAGGACACCCTGTGGTTTATTGTAAAAATTGCTCTTAGGGTCCAAATATCCTGAGAAATATGGTCTCTTATAGCTCTCCTCGGCAAATTGTCCCTGCAAACTAATCCATCACACTGATAAATTATCACATTTTCACAGAAAAACTGGACTTAACTCCTTCTAAGTCTTTATGATTTTATAAAATTTATCAAAGCTAGATGTCAGTTTTTCCAATGAACAACCAATCAAATAAATGCTGTTTAATTGACTGATTTTATATGTATATGTATGTATATTTACATATATGTTTATATGCATGCAGACATATATATTATGGAAGAGGATTCTCCAGTCCTAGTCAAACCTTCATGCAATCCTGAGAGATAACTTAAAACAGAACCACCCAGCTGAGTCCCTTCAGACTTATAGAAATTGTTTGAGTTTGTAAATATTTATTGTTTTAAGTCACTAAATTTTAGAGTGCAGTAATTTGTTCTGCAGCAATTAAAAACCAACAGCCCAGTGCCAACCTACACATATATCACCACCCAGTCAATATCAATTATACTTTGCTTTCTTAATATGAAATAGAGAATTTTAGCTATCAGGTCATATTACATGTCCTTCAAACTTCATCCCTGAGAGCCTAGCCAGGTGCTGTGCTAGATCTGGTTCTAAGTTTGACAATAAAATTTTTCACTCAATACTCAGTCTTTAGTAACTACTAGTCTTTGTTTTTCATTGATAGCATGATACTCTAGCCAGACTCCTTTAGCATGTTGAATTACTTCTTCTTTTCTGGCTAATATCCTTCTTTTCTCAAGACATTTACATCATTTTTTCTTAACTGGAGGTTATATGTCATATCTCTCTTTTCATATCACCAACAATTATTGCTATAGAATGCATTACCTTAGAAGCACCTAAGTATCTAGGCTAAACAGATATTAAATTGTGTATTTTCTTTATTTGGCCCCAAGAGGTCTTTGAATAAGAACTATATCTCGTTTAATTTTGTATCCTCATGTCTACTACCAACTACTTTCCTCTCTCTCTCTCTCTCCCCCTTATCTATCTTTCTTTCTCCCTTATCTTTCTTTCTTCAGGTCTTTTCTTTTCTTTCTTTCTTTTCTTTCTTTCTTTCTACAATAACAACAACAACAACAACAACAACAACAACAACAACAACAACAACAACACCGGCTCGGCTGTTTCTCTTTTAATAACAATATCTTTCTCTCTCTTTCCTCTTTTAATGCTTTCTCTTTCTCTCTCTCTCCCTCCCACGCCCTCCCATCGCTTTCCCTTCTTCCTTCTTCCTTCCTTCCTTCATTCCCTTCTTCCTTCCTTCCTTCCTTCTTTCATTCACATTTCATTTCGCTTCATTTATTTCCCTTCGTTCTTCAACTATAACTCTCCCCTTCCCTCTACTCCCTCTCCCCTCCCTCTACGCTTCCACTCCTTCCCTCCCTCCTTCTCTCTCTCTCTTTCTTCCTTTCTTTCTTTTTCTTACTTTCTTGCTTTCTTTCCACATTCATTCAGGATATATTTGAGTATTCTTGTAGTCCCTGAGTTCCTCATGATTACATCTAGTGGAGGAAATTAAGTAATAAACAATTATGTAAACAAATATATCACTTTAAAATATGAAAAAGTTAAAAATAATGGACAGAGGTATGTAATAAAGAAAAAGAGAAAATTCAGGACCTATTAGATGGAGTGACAGGAAAACCTATCTGAAGAGGGGATATTTAAATAGACTTCTGAAGAGAGAGTATAATTAGGACAGACGAGAACCCAGGAGAGAAGCCAGAGCTAAAGAAGGATACTATGACTGTAGATTAAAGAGTGACCTCCTTAAAGATCACTAAAATAACCTATTGATTAAGCTAGCCTTGTAGATTAATTACTTTATGAAGAGAGACACCAACCTTAACAGATCTTTCGTAGCACCTCTGAAGGGCCAAGTTAAGGACAAGATATTTTTGATATTATTGTGGTCTGATTTAAGGCAGAACTTTCAGTGTGGGGCTTATTATTATGGACAAAGTTCCTTTCATGAAATTTTAGGTTGATGAAAATAGAGAGTTGAGAGTTTGAAATGAACAAAGAATAAACAATTGTTTGATAAACACAGCTGAGTGAACTATCACTCTGATGAAAGAATCCTTTACCCTAGTAAGGTCAAGTTGAGTAACCTGTTTTTTAGTTCTAGAAGTTCTTGAAACATAAAGCTATTTTTCTTCCTTGACAAGAATTCCCTGGATAGTAAAATCATGTTTATGAAGTCAGACTTTATTTTTAAGCTATGTGACTTTTGTCTAGATGGTTTCAATTTTCACTATGAGTTAAGATTGCAAAAAAGTGAAAGGCCAGATTCTATATAACACTCCATAGAGCATGGTGAGGAATACATGTCTAGTGCACGAAAACATCATTGCTGTGTTTTAATGTTAATGATGAACCTGCTTGCATTATACAAAGATTATTCTAGTTTTTGGGTAGAGAATGGATCAGAAAGTGAGGAAGAAAACAAATGTGGCACTTTGCCTTCAGTTTAGTTCTATACTAGGTAGAACACATTAAGTTTCTCAACCTATAAGAGTTCCATATTTCTAAAATGTATTTCTAACAGTCCTACATTCTAAGATAAACCCAGAGAAGCCATCTTGAATTAAAATCCTTCATAAATAGGAGGAATCAGGACTTAAAAAAATTCTTAAAGCCTTGATTCTTGAAACTAACATAAAGAACGTTCCTGTATTTTGCAATTGAATATAGTATCTTTTTCTTTGACATAAAAAGCTAACCAAAACTGTATTCAATCAGAATTATTCACTGACTTGAAATAATTAGAGATAGAGGTACCATTGGTTTCATTCGCTGTTTCTGCATGGAAGACTCTTAGTTTTGCTTTTTAAATATAGTTCCCCTGTGTGTGAAATTGATCACTCACTTCCTCATTATTCCAAACTTGTTTATGAGAAATTTTGTTTGCTTGTTTAACAATAGAAAGATAAATGGGGCAACAAATAGAGAGATTATTGTAATTGTATAGGCAAAATGATAGTTTGGACTACTCTGGAGGAAAGGTAATGGAAAGAAATGAATGTAGCATGCCATATATTAAAGGGTTTATCGTGTGACTTTAATTCTAACATTATCTCCTCTGTCCATTTTTTATAGATTAATGAATGTAAGAAATATTAGAAATGAGCCTGGAATAATGCAGAAATCACCATTCTCTTTTTATTCTATTCAATTTTTACAATGAGCAAGTTTACAAAACTTTCACACCTGTGAAAGTTTTCATTCACATCATCACAGCCAATATACTTGTGTGGTCCTGAAGTCCAACTTCAATTCTTTTACTTGCTCTTGTCTCCAGCTATAGAAAGATAGACTGTTGGCCTCAGAACACTGAGTTTCCCATTCTTGTGGTTGTCACACAAAGGCAGGATGGCCACTTCATGAGGATATCACTCAATGAGACATTGAAGTTCTAATGCCTCAAATATTATGATAACCTATAGCAAAGTAAAAATACTTAAAAAATCACCCTTCTCAAAATTTGTAATATCTTTTCCTCTCTTTTATTTGTTATTATAGAGTTTAAAACAGATGGGGTAGTGCGACCTGAAGGCCAAGATAACTTTGTAAAATCCAAGATTGGTATTGATTATGTCTATGCCAGTGGCCAGGAACTGTATAAATAACTCCAAATAGTAGTAAAGACAGAGAGTGTTGTTGAGCTACTGCCAGAGGCTGGTCGCCAGTCCAAATGTCCTGGTGTGTCACCATCTGGCACAAATGTTAAAGGTTGCCAACCCCTTAAGTTATAGCAATTACATGTATCAGCAGGTTTTCTGTCTTCTCTGATAGCCAACAGATTGGTTCAATGCTACATTTTATTAAAATATGGTGCTGAGATACTTTATAAAATAATTTGTTTTATTGTCCTTGAAATTAACCCTCATGCAGATAGTAAGTAAATGCCTTTGTAAAGTGTAAAGGAAGTACTGTTGCCTTTTTGTAATGATGAAATTGCTCATTAATGGTAAGAAGTACAGCTTTGTTAGAGGAAACTTAAAAAAAAAACCAACACATTTTTTCCAATAACATTTTTTCATTCTAATAAATTGTCATTTATAAGATTAAATTAATGTGTTATAATATGCTCATAGGTATATAAGGAAGAGCCATTGTCAACATTACTGAGATAAATTTCTGACCATTTTTTTTATTTGATGGAAGAACCAGTTTGAAATTTTGAATATTATATTGAAGTAACTGTTAAAATAAATGTTTTGTTTTCTCACAAAAAATAAAAAAAAAAGTATCCTGGAATTACAACATTCAAGGGATTCATCTTTATAAATGGAAAATGAACTCAAAAAGATTTATGCTAAATAGATAATTAAAAATGAGGCTGTTTTCTTATAATTTTAAAAGGCACTACTTAATTTTCTTATAAAAATTATAGAATTAGAGTTAGTGAACATTGGATCTATTAAATACAAAATGTTTTTGCCATTTCCCAATGGCAAATGAATATATATGTACTTTATTATAAAAATGATGATTATCCTTGAACACATATTTCTTTGGCATATAAAATAATGCCATTGAAGACAAAGTCAACATTTATAATGAAAGATTTAAAAAGACAAAGATAAAAAATAAAATTGGTAAAGAGGAAATAATGATCTTTTCATAGCAATTCTTCTAAAGGCTCGAGGACTAAAGACAGAATGAGTTCACTTCATTCTTAAAATAAAAGTCTTTGAGGATTAGCTGAAAATTTTTTCTTGAGTCTCTGGAAATAGACCTGAAATTAATAAGAAGTTGTTAGTACCTGAATTGCGAGCATGTATAACATCAATACTCCAACAAGATAATGAAAAAGAATAGAGCATATTACTATAAAGAAAGCTTCTAGTTATCAACTTGGTAAGATAAAATAGTAATAATTTACATTTGTCTTCTAGTTTTCAACTGTCAAATATCTTTCCCAGATATCTTCCCAAACCTGAAATTCTAGAGAGTAAACTCAATCATCTTAAGCATAAAAGAGAAAAGTCTAAATTAAATATATTCACTTAAAAATGTATCAGTTTGCACAATTGTAAATTAGAAGACTTGATAAAAAAAGATTCCCATCAAAATTATTCTCCCTAAAAATGTTTTAATAGGAAAATTTCCAGATATACTTTTCTCTGCCATGAGTACTTTCATTGTATCACATTCCACTGATAGCTACTGGTGGGGAGTTGGAATAATTTGCGATATTTTAATAATTTTTTCCTCTTTTTTAGTTCTATATATAATATTAATATTTTTTAAACTATACATTTTAAATATTAAGAAACATATCTCATATAAATCAACTTGTTAAAATTTATTCAGCTAATTAAATAATGGAGGAAAATGTGAGATATACAATTTAATAAATAAAGAGCTGTGAGTATATGATTGCTATATAAGATACAAAACTGATCAAGTCCATAATCTATAACCATGGGAATTAGCTCTTCCACCTGAAAAAAAATAATTGCTTTACTGGAGAAAACTCTATAAATTAGCATAGAGGATTATCGAGTCTGGGACTGATTAGTAAACAATGCTATGCATAAGTCATTCTCCTAGATAATCGTTGAATTATTTTCAATATAAAACATTGAAAAAGATACCTTTTCCATTAAATTTTGATTTTTTTAAATTTTATCTCACTTTGTGATCATAAATAATCTCCAAAGATTATTCTTGTTCACAAAATAAATTTGTGGATTTAGCTTTGACCTGCTTATTTACATAGATTTTAGAAGACTATTCATCAATCATATGAGGCTTCTTGAGTTTGCTCTGGAAATCCAGAGCCATTCAGTACTGAGCAAGAACAAATGACAAATAATTAACTTCTATCTGAAAATTTTGGCACCGAATCTCAGACTGGGTTTGGAAAAGCTTCTCTTATTTGCTCTTCCATTCCAAAGCTATAAAACTAACCTCAAAACATTTTCTCTGCCAGATTTCATGTGCAGTACTCATAAATTTGGATAAATTTTTCTCTTTTTGACGTCTCCCAGATATGCTAACATCCCTTAATCTGCCAGGAAATCACTTCTTTTACCACTTGTGAAAATATGTCTTTGCAAACCAGGTAATAAGCAGCACTATTTGAGCTAGTCTAGTGACATTTCCATATGCCACATGCCAAAGCATTTTGCAAAACACTGGTGAGTGTGGGCTCAAAGTGTCAACTCTACATATGAAGTCAACCATTATCTTAATAGTGGCATTGATATGCCTGATTAAATGAGAATTACTCTCAATTGTGACACTTCAAGTATGGCCTTGGTTATATAATCAATTTGTCCAATCACATGCTGGTAAATAGGAAGACAGATTTTTATTAAATGATGTAAATGACTATATTGCTCTAAGATGTAAGGAGTTAATCTTATTTAACTTAGTTAACTTAAATAACTTAGTTAAATAAATTAAATCGTATTTATTAAAATATATAGTCTACTAAATTGAGTACTAGAGGTAGTGACTTCTTTATATATCCATAAAAATAGAACGTTAAAATATTTTAATAACCACAGACATAACCACAAATTCCACTGGCCAATTATTCAGTCCTGGGCACTTAATTCTGCTGGATTGTGGGTCAGCAGTATGTTTTCATTGAGTACATTTGCTTCTGGACAATAAAGAAATCTGAATATAATGGCTCAGCCAACTGATACAGTCTAAAAGCTGCCTAAGCCATGTCAGTTTGAAAGTCTGAATATAACAGTTGGTTTTCTGAAGTATCAGTATTTCTTAAGTACTTAACGCAGTTCTTTCCAAAGTGTATCGTGATTGTCCTTTTACTGTTAAATACAAAAATTCTAGATGCAGCTTACAGAGCCTTCAGGCAATCATCACAGGCAAGCAAAGACCTGTTTGACAACGATATTAAATGGCTGTGGTCAATTTGTTATACTTGCCAACAATATCAGGACATGGAAGAGTAAAATTGTTTATTGGAGTACTGTATATAAGCTATTTATAAGGATTTGATCAACGTTTCCCATGAGCATAAGAACAAATGATTGAGTACAATGTTATTGACAAATGTTCGAGATATTTATATAGAAATATTTCTATTAATAATATTTTAACTCTACAGTCTTAATGTAGGGTAGTCTAAGCATCTTTTCTGATTTGACAATTCCTATGCAAGTCTTATATTGTATTTAGCTTATTAAAAAATATGAAGGATAACAAACAAATATATTTCTAGTATCTGTTTTTATAAAGTGAAAAAGCAGTACTATATGATTTCTTAGCAACTTTCTGGGAAACAAAAAAGATTTTTTAGGTGTAAACATTTTCCTTACTGTTTTTATTTTTTCTGGAATGGAGGGCCTAATCTTGGCACCGTAAAATCAAAAGATTTACCATAAGATATTTGGCCACTAAATTAAGATAGGAACAAGGATGCCTAGGCAACAAATTTTAAGATAACTTAGTTCTTCCACATGTGAGGAAACTTTGTTCTATTTTTAACAATGAAGGGCATGATAAAATTATCTCAAAAATATAAAATCATTGTAGTACGCCACAGAATCTCTTCTATTTCTGGGCACATTGCACAGAAGGTAAAAAAATGATCATTTATCATTTTAATGGTGAGAAAGCCAAATTCCAGTTTGGCATTAATATTTGGCAGTTAATGCTTCATAGCATTTTAAAAATAAATACATCAAACTGAGCCAACTTTGGCAAAAATATTTATACAACCCTTTGTGTCTATACAGATCCAGTATTTGCAGATATTTTAAATGAAGACAAGTAAAAAATCACCTTTCTATGTGCAATTGTAAACATTTTTATAATCATTCAGGTTTTGTTTTTCACTATTCTCTTTCAAATGGTGGAATAATCAAATGTTTTAAGACTATCTCTCTATATATTGATTTTTAAAAAGAACATGTTATTACTTTGTCTCCACATTTATGCTTCTTGATCACTATTTTTCCTAGGATAATCTCAACTACTCATATTAATTATAACTTTAAAAAAAGAAATTAGATCAATTTCAGAGAAAAATTCTTGGTGGTAGTTCATTGAGAAATGTCTATCATATTCAAGCACCTGAATATATAGTCAAAATACATAAATATGAATATGTATAACACAAGTTACTATTGCCACATACATTTTAAAATATATTTTTAAGGTAAAAAAATTAACATCTTCATTAAGATAGTCCAAAGGTATAGTCTCTTGAGACATAAAAATAAGAAGTAAAATATTTGTTTAAAATTATGCTTAGTAATCAGTTTTAGTATTTACTACTGAAAAATTAAACAGAATCTAAAGAATATTTGTATATTAACTTTAATATCTACTCACATTTTTAAATTATTTAAAATCTTAGAAATAATGTTTGAGCTGACATAACAAATATATATACTGCTATAAAAATGTTTATCAGATTGGTATTTAATTTTGTGTAACACTAATTTACCTTTTTAAATACTTAAATATTATTAGATGAGTAATGCCAACTTATATGATAAGTAAGCCAATATAAGACCTTAAGAAATTCCAATTAGAGAGGATACTTTATTATAAAACAAACTTAAATCTTATAAAAATAAAATGTATTATTGTGTTATACTTAATGATAAAGAAGGTAAAATATATAATGCTCCCAGAGAGAGGGAGAAAGTTTATGGCTTCAGAGCTACAGCTTTAGCTCCAAATAAAAGCTAAACCTAATTGAGACCTTCCAGCAGAAACAAATACACAAAGAAAAATAAACAGACTAGATTCTCTGTAATCTTTCATGTGACAAAAGAATTGGTTTCATTATTTACATGATAGAGATGACCAAATGGTCAATCATAATAACTCAGTGTCCATTTATGGTTCTCACTAATGGAAAACAACTTTTGAGTCTGCATAAATCAGAAACTAACAAGAAAACCATAATATCAGTAAAAAACAAAAAAAAACTAAAAACAAAAATCCTTGGGGTTCCCAGTCATCAAAATTAAATTTTTTTTTGCTGAATAAAGTTATTGATTTTAATAGTGATAAAGACCTCTTAAATATTAATCTTTACATGCAGTTTTCCCCCTTTTTATTAAAATATAATAGACAGTTGTTTGTATTTACATTGTACAATGAGTTTTTTTCAATTATAGTTGGCATACAATAATATACCAGTTTCAGTTGTATAGCATAGTGATCAGAGATCCACATAACTTGCAAAGTGATCAACCCCACTAAATCTAGTGCCCTTCTTCCCCTTACATATTTATTGCAACATTATTAACCATTTTCCCCATGCCACACTCTACATCTCCGTGTCTATTCTGCAACTATCCATTTGTACCTCTTAATCTTTTTGCCTTTTTTTGTCCCCCCAACTCCCCTCCCATCTAGTATTCCTCCAAATATTCTCTGTATCTATGAGTTTATTTCCACTTTTGTTGTTTTTGTTGTTTATTTTGTTCTTTAGATTACACATGTACATGAAATTATGCTATATTTGTCTTTCTCTATCCGATCCATTTCATTCAATGCAATACCTTCTAGGTCCATCAAGGCAATATTTTTTTCCATTCTCTTCCTTTTAGTTTGTTTGTGTCTTTTAATCTGAAATGAATCTCTTGTAGGCAACATATGTAGAGATATTGTTTTCTTATCCATTCAGCCACTCTATCTTTTGGTTGGAGCATTTAATTCTTTTCCATTTGAGGTGCTTGTTGATAGGAATGTAGTTATTGATACATGTTTTTTCTTCTTAAAGAAGTCTCTCCGACATTTCTTGTAATACTGGCTTTGCAGTGATGAACTCCTTTAGCTTATTTGTCTGGGAAGCTCTTTATCTGTCCTTCAACTCTAAATGATAGCTTTGCTGGATAAAGTATTCCCAGGTTGTAGATCCTGGGTTTTCATCATGTTGAATATTTTGTGACACACTCTTCTGTTCTGCCTAGTTTTTCTTTGAGAAATCAGCTGCCAGTTTTATGGTTGCTCTCTTGTAGGTAACTATCTGTTTTTCTCTTACTACTTTTAAGATTCTGTTTTCATATTTAACCTTTGGCATTTTAATTATGATGTGTCTTGGTGTGGGCCTCTTTAGGTTCCTGGTTTTGGGGACTCTCCAAGCTTCCTGGCGTTTTATGGCACTTTCCTCAACCAGGTCAGGGAAGTTTTCCATCATTACTTTTTCAAATAGCTCTTCAATATCTTGTTTACCTTCTGGTACCCTTATGCCATGGATATTTTTACCTTCAATAGAGTCCCATAGGCTCCTAAATTATTATTATAGTCTCGGCTTCTTTTCTCTTGCTATTCTGATTGAGTGTCCTTGGCTTTCCCATCCTCTATATAGGTCATTTGATCATCTTCTTTATTCACTTTGTTTATTCTATTTAATATACTTCTCATCTCAGATAATGTGTTCTTCAGTTCTTACTGGTTCCCTTTTATGTCCATTTCCATTTTTATGTTTTTTATCTCTTGTTAAAGTTCTCACTGAATTCATCTACATTTCCCATATATTCATTGAGTATCTTTATAACCAGTGTTTTGAACTCTGAATCTATTAGACTGCTTGACTCCATTATTTATAGATCTCTGTTCTATTCTCTCATATGGTTTCTGCTTCTTTGTCTTCCCATTTTGGCTGCCTTTCCATGTCCCTTTCTACATATTAAGCAAAGCTCTTAAATATCCTGGTCTTATTAGTGCAGCTTTGTGTGGTAGGTGTTCAGTGACACAGTCTGAGAGGAGTTCAGCTTCAGGCCAAGTTTAGCCCCAGGCTGTGCCCTTCCAGGGCCACCTATTAAGATTCAGCAAGCAATCCACAGATGTGCTTATAGTTACCTCAAAAGGCCACATCAGAAACTGAGGCCAGCTGCCACCAGCGTGAATCTAGGCGCTTGCTCAGCAAGGGGCACCTAAGTGAGGACACGCATGGATGTGGCTTTGGTGGGGCTGTGAGTTGGTGTAGGTGGGGTTTCAGGGAATCCTCTGGGTGGAGAGATCTCTGTTATTCAGTTTGATGAGGTCTCCACTATGGCAGAGCTGAGTCCACTCACTTGGTGAGGGGCGTGTTCAACAGAAGAACAATGGATACCTCCCACACTTTTGTACAGAACCAGGCTAACTTTGGCCCTTGCACCGACAATTCAATGTTCCCCTGTAAGTCCCTGGTGACCCCTGCATGGCCAAACCAGTGCTGATGCTCAAGGCGAACAGGTCCATCACCACAAAAGTCCGCTTGCAGACGCATTCCCTTTAAGAGGCTTCTGCTGCTGCTGCAGCCTCTGTCCCACTCTATTGCTCAGGTAGGGCAGCCTCGTGTCTTCGCCCCATCTTACCTTCTGCCATTGCAGAGTGATTTCTTAGATTTCTCCCTAGTTCTATGGCTTGTTCATCTAGATTCCAGGCTATTTTCCTTTTTGTTTGCTCCTTGTTTCCATCACAACTTTGATTTGGTTGCCAGAGGGATGAACAAAGCCTCTATCATCTACACGATTTTTTTTTTTCCAAAAGCAAAATTAAAGTTTTATTGCACTTAGATTTTACTTTAGAAGCAAAGAAAAGATATGCTCAAACTGAAATACTCTTGTAAGTACATAAGCTTCTCTAGCAAGGCAGTTTACTTGGCCCCATCAGGTGGGCACACTTGCATATTTCAGTAGATGATCTACTAAAGTATTAAACTCTAATTTTTAAGATTAGACTCCTGTGTAAACATAAAATGAACATATTTCACATTTTTTAACTTAGTAATTAATGAAGTGAGACAGAAGATATTAAAACTGGTCCAAAGAGCATTTAAGAAGTTTATATAGATGATAGATAGAAAAAGACAGATAAATTTAATAAAAATAAATAAATAAGAAAGAAAGAAAGAAAGAAAGAAAGAAAGAAAGAAAGAAAGAAAGAAAGAAAGAAAGAAAGAAAGAAAGAAGGAAAGAAGAAAATAAAGAGAAACTAAGATGTAGAGATAGTAGAGGTATAAATATACAATTTAATAACGACATGTTTGGATAACATAGCTGTGTTAAGTGCAATTGTTTTATGTCAAATAGAACCATTCAATATAACTTTTGGTATATCTGTTGTACTGGATAGAAGTTATTTGTATTTCTACCTGACTAGTTGAATTGTAACTCCACTAAGTCTGGGACTTTCAGTCAAGGACTGCCCTCATATGACATGATAAAGAGGTGCTATCCACTTTTTTGCCTTATTTCTATGTTTTTGACAGTTTTCCTAAAAATGTTAAAATAAGTTCCAAAATTTAATGACTAATTTTGTTAGAATAAATTAGGCACAGATACTTATAATCCCTTTATTCATTCCTTTTATGGTCATCAATTAGACTACAGCAGTTGAGTGGGTTGCATTGTTCTCTATGTATGGCAATTGGTGTGTGTAGATTTGTGTATAAATATGCATGCATACTTCTACAAGAAAAAGTGATTCAAAGTCTACAAATTAGGGCATGTTGCTACTATTAGAACTCTGAAGACCAGACATCCTCAATATGTAGTATACACATTCATTCGAGTCATATTCATTTCATCAGTAAATCAGTGAAAAAGAGTACGTGTGACTAGTTACTGTGGGCAAGCTACTGTATAACTTTAAAAATTGTTCTGTTCAGGTTGAAACATATTTAAAAGACTCAGGGAATAAAGACAAAGTGCCTTGAAGGAAGTGCTTATCTTGCTACCATCAGTTTAATTATTGATTTTATTGGATGATTACTTAATGCATTGCTGTCTTTAATTTTTTTAAAGACAAATAATAAGGTATCTGAATCACATATAATTTGAGTTTTTGAAAGATTTGGTTTTCTGAGCCACAGAGCTTTGGCTATGTATTTCTAATAGTACCATTGCTCCCTAATAACCTCTACCTGAATTGCAGGCTTAATTGTAAAATGGAAGCATTAAGAGGCTAACCTGGACAATTCATTCTTATTTCAGTGCAGGAAAAATATATAGCCAATGGTTTATATCAGTGTCAATTTTATTGAATCACTTAAGGATTCCCCACATAAGGAGATTTTTAAATTATGTATAAGCTAGTTAGGGAGTTTATTAATATGAGCAGATATGTTCTCTTGCCAGTCCATAATGCTTTGTCCCCCTTTTTCACTCTTGGGAAAAAAGTTTCTAGAATCTGAAGATGTTTGATGTAAGAATAACAGATTTAAGCTGTTGCCTTTGTCCTTTGTGGTGACAATAGAAAGGATAGCAAACCCAGTTTGTTGTTTCATTTACCAAGTGAGACAGTTATTTTTAGGTGTGAAGAACAACGAAAGAAGAATGCATGGACTTTTTTGCTACATACACCGTATTCAGTAGACCAACAAATCTCACTTTCTACCTTTAAAAGAGACATTAAGTAGCTTGGAGTGTATCAATGGGCAGTATTTAGCAACCTATATCTTCTCTTGGTCATTCTTTAGCAAATATTCCCAGAGTATTTACCTCATGAAAGACACTGTGAAAAGAGAGAATCTGCGATAGCAGCTTTTTTAGACTTGTCTGACAGGTTCTGTTATCCTTCAAACAGAGCTTAACAACAGGTACCCTTTAGCCATAGGGATTTAATCATGCTTATTTACATCTAATTAGATTTTCTCATCATCCTATTTTCTCAAAGGGAAAGTTCACCTTCACCGGATAGATAGGGAACCTTGGAAGAGCATTGGAAAAACCCTCAGATAATTTTTCAAGCCTTCTCAAGGACAGGTAGATACTCAAAATATTACCATGGTATTTAAGAAAAATACTGTAAAGGAAAAACAGAAGAATATCCTCTACAGTAATAAAGAATCTATGCTTATGTATATATTTATTATAAGAACAACTTTAAAATAGAGGATGAGAGCATCTTAATATACATATTTACTATGATAACCACAATTAGTCGTCTGAGGCCCATTACAATATTTATTGTTTGCATTAGTGTCCTATTGCTTCTAATAAAAAAAGTACCCAAAGTTCATGGGTTAAAACAATATCAATTTATTATCTTAGCAGTTCTGGAGGTCAGAAGTCTAAAATGAGTCAGCAGGGTTGCATTCCTTTGATGCTTCTAGGAGAGAATCTGCCTCCTTTCCAGTTCCAACATCTAGAGGTTGCCTGCATTTCTTTGGCTTTTGGCACTTTCTCCATCTGCAAAGCTGGCAGAGTAACATTTTCAAATGTCCCTCTGCTTTCTGCCTCCACTTATAAGGACCCTTGCAACTACATTAATCACATCTAGATAACCTAGGATAATATTCCCATCTCAAGATATTTAATTTACTCACATTCGCAAAAGTCCATTTTTCCATATAAGGTAATAAATTCAGACAACACTGGGCATCTTTGGGAAGACTTTTTTTTTTTGTCTGCCACACTAGTCTCTTATCAATTGCTTCTCAACAACATATACGGATGATAGTTGTATAAATACATCACGTTTTTCATTGCTACTTTGATGCTCACCTTAATATACCCACTAGCATGAAAATTTTGTCATATATAAACCTTGTTGGGAAATAGAGAAAGAAAAAAAGAATTATCAAAATATGCAAGAGACCTCAGAGAAAAGAGTTAAGTGTGAAAAAGGATGAAAATTGCTTTGATAAACCAATTTTGGATCACAAATATAGCTAAGGTAATAAATTATTAGTGTAATGTTTTCATTCCAATTTCTAAACTTATATTTTATTAGTTTCCCATTGCTGCATAACAAACTATTTAATGACTTAAAACAACATGCATTTATTTAATAGATTGCATGGTCAAGAGTCTGGGAAAAGTTAGTGTGGTCCTCTGTTCAGGGTCTCATGAAGCTGCAATCAAGATATCATCTGGGATGTGTTCTTATCTGGTATCTTCCCTGTGGAAAAACTTATTACTATGTTCATTTAGATCATTGGCAGAATACATTTCCTTGTGGCTATATGACTTAGGATACCTGATTCTTACTGGCTGTTGGTTGGAAGCCACCATTAGATTCTAGAGATCATACACAATTCGTGCCATGTGGCCTTTTCTACAAGATCCACAAAGTGGTCGTTTGCTCCTTCAACCCTAGCAGGAGAATCCCTAACTCTCAAGAATGAGTTTTGCCTAATATGCTATAACTGGTCATGACATCCATCACCTTTGCTATATAATATAACCTAATCAAGGGAGTGGCATCTCATCATCTTTGCCATTTTCTGCCTTTCTTTCTTTCTTTCTTTCTTTCTTTCTTTCTTTCTTCTTTTCTTTCTTTCTTTTCTTTTTCTTTCTTTCTTTCTTTCTTTCTTTCTTTCTTCCTTCCTTCCTTCATGCTTCCTTCAGCCTTCCTTCCTTCCTTCCTTCCTTCACTTCCTTGCTTTCTTGCTTTCTTGCTTTCTTGCTTTCTTGGGTCACCTTTGGGTGTCTGCCACATAGATGTATAGTTCTTTTAAATAACATAACATAATTTTTAAAGAATTTTTATAGCTGATGCCATCACATAGTTAAAGATAAGAAGGCACTCAGAGAAAATAATTGACACTACAGTTAAAGGCATGAGGTATTGAGCTTTAAGTAATTTGGTTATTAACAATCCTCACCAATATAAGATAAAGTGCACTTGATTCTCAATAGTATTATTCTTTTGTTATCAATGCAGTCATCTGTTCAAATAATGCTATTGAGTACTTAATTATATGCCAACTATCAAATGTTAAAATATGGACGTGAGTACAATAAGTGTCACTACTATCAAAAGTTGAGTCCGCTAAAATATATAAAGATATAATTATAATGCAATGTAATAAATATTGTAATGGTGTTTTATGCTGGCACAAAAGAGGGAAATATTAAACACTTTGGTGTCAAGAAAAGTCTCACTGGAAAAGTTTATTGTTGATTGGGCTGAGTTCTTAAGGATAAATTCTATGGAGGTTAGGAAAAAAGTTGTAGTGCAATGATAAAACTTTAAGCTGAGCAGAGAGGACAGGATACCAGTAGCATGAGAGCAAGTTATACATTGGGATCCCCAAGACTGAGATAAGGAATTTTGAGTAGGTATATTACTTAGGAGATGGTTCTAAGATGCAGAAGCAAGGGACTATAATGAGAAAGATGATATAAGGAGGCAATAATTAAATAACTGCTGTAAGAAATAGGAGTTTGATTCTGCCAGGATCCTCTTAGCAAAGAATAGAATGCCTCCATGCATTGTCTGCATAAATGATGCTGGAGTATTTCTCTCCTGCCTCTCTGATGCCAGTGATTAAGAGTTGCTCAAGGGCTGTTTAGACTCCTTCAATTTCTGGCTGTGCTTGCTTGTGGCCTAAGGTGGGACCCATGACACTAAAAAAAAGTACTGGAGTAAAACAGATGTCATTTATGATTGATCGTTAACAGTGTCAGAAGAATTCTCACAACACTGTACAGGCATCTGCAGGTAAAATTGGACATGGGGCAAGGTATATAAAGTGGGGCACAAGAGGTGTCTACTACTGAGATTAAAACAATAAGGTGCGTTCAGGAATTTATAGTAATTTTGTATAGCTGAAGCACTGGGTATGAGATAGAAATGGTATAAGAGAAGAATTTTCAATGGTAGTACAGTAAGATATAAAGATATAGGTAATTTGGCCAAAAGAAAAGACCGTGGAACCAGGAATTGATAAAGAGATTAAAAAAACTTCATAATTTCACTAAATCATTTATCAATATTGACATACTAATTCCCTTCAGTATACTTCAATATATATGTTTCTTGATTACTTCTAAATATATCATTATAATGGATTATTATATTATTCTAAAGGTATATATAATACTTAGACACACATATATACCATATATATATATGTATATAATGTAATAAAGCAGATATTACTAAAAATACCATTTAAAACTTCATTTCTAATGTTTACTTAATATTTTCTTGAATACACGTCTTTATTTTTATTGAATTCTCTTTTTTCAACTTTATGTGACAAACATCTTTATGAATAAATTATTTTTCATTCTTTAATTACTCCCTTAGAAAAGTTCTCAGAAGTAGAAGTATTTGGCTAAAGCATATTGACATTTTCCCTTATGTTTTTCCCAAAAGATTAAAACAAGTTGTAGTTAAATCAAGGATAAATGATGATAGTGATGACTATCTGGATGATGATAATAGTGATCATAGAGATAACAGTGCAGCTCTACTTCCAACATTGCCCACACCTTTTGAATCACACCTCCTAGTCTTTATACTTTTATGTAGTTTCCTCTCCTTGAATCTATGATGGTTCTATGACTCATCTGTAACAAAGAGAAAACATTCCACATGATGCTGTGTGGCTTTAATGGCTATTCAAAAATATCGTTATAGCTTATTCTCTGGCTTCAGGTCACTCATCCTCTGGGAAGCCATCCTCCATTCAAGAAATATGTCTAGCCTGAGACTGCTATGATGCAAGAAGTTCAAGCTGCCAAGGTGAAAGGTCAAATATAGATAGAGATGTCTGCCTAGTACCAAGCTACATGACAGAATATTACTCAATAGTAAAAAAGAATGAAATCTTACCATTTGCAACAACACGGATGGAGTATTATTATGCTAAGTGAAATAAGTCAAAGAAAGACAAATACTGTTTGATCTCATATGAGGAATATAAAGAAAACAAAACAAAACAAAACGGGACTCATAGAAAAGAGAACAAATAATGTTATATCTTTCCTTTTAACCAATGCAGTTTTTAGTCTAAGAGAATAGGAAATGAATCCACGGATGAACAACAGTATCAATAAAATAATAATGTTAAGTATATAAAGCATTTTCTAAATGCTTTTGTATATCTCACTTAATTCTCTCAATACTCCTATGATAGAAACTATTATCAGCCACATTTTACAATAAGCATTTAAGGCACAGTAAGATTCAGTATCTTGCCCAGCCAGTAAGTAGCAGAGTCAGGCTTTGAACAAAGGCAGCCTGGCTCTGGGGCAGTTTGTATACTTAAGCAATGTATGCTATGTCATGTAAAAATATTGTTATGTTAACATTTAAAACAAAAATTTTGTCTCTCGAAATTGATCGAAACCATCATAAAGTACTAGTATTAATTTTTGAGAATTCATGTAATCACAATAGCCAATATATGGAAACAACCTAAACGGCCATCAATGGATGAATGTATAAAAGAAATGTGATATATATATATAATAAAATAGTATTCAACCTTAGAAAAGAAAGAGATTCTGCTGTATATAACAATACGGATGTTTCTGTAGGACTTTATTCTAAGTGAAATAAGCCAGTCACAGAAGAATAAATACAGCACGATACCACTTATATAAGGTATCTAAAATAGTTAAACTCATAGAAACAAACAGTAAAATGGTGGTTGCCAGGGATGGGAGAAAGGAAAATAAGGAGTCGTTGTTCAATGGATATAAGGTTTCAGTTATGTGAAATCAATAAGTTCTAGAGATCTGCTGTGTCTGTAGTTTATAACGCTATACACTTGAAAATTTGTTAAGAAGGTAGATCTACTTATAGTGTTTTTACCACAACAACAAAAAGTAATTCATGTAATCATGCCTTGTGATTAAAAATTAAGAATATACTCAATACCACATATTTTAGATGATAAGATATAAAAAGTGACATGGCCACTATATCTATGCCGTTTTAACTTTTAATCATCTCCAAAACTCTTGAGAGAAAAAAATTTTGTTTCTTTGTTGCTATTGCTATTGTTGTTCTGAGTCTAGGAGTAAATGAAATCCTGGTAAATTTGCAGGGTATGTAAGATGTATCTAAGGAATTACAGAAATCAAGTCCTATCGGCTAACGTAATTCTTTATTAGTACATGATTAAAGCTGTATAGTGTTTCATTGATTGCCTGCTGTGAAGGCAGCAAAGGCTCAATGTTTACTGAATGCAGATTTATGATTGGAGATGAGTAGTGAACCTAAGTGATAGAGTGTTTTTTAATAGTATTGGTATTTGGATTTCATATGTCCTCAGTTTAAACAAGGGCAGTGATATTTTACCAAGACTTTTATTGGTGAGGCTCAGCATTTTCTAGGACAAGTAAATGAAAAGCAGGTACAATGTCAGGCTGAAATAAAACATTGATTCCCATTTAGCAGATTTCATGTATAAAGACACCTGACTATTTGCCTAAATGCTTCCTTTTCCGGACAGTCATTTAATTTTCTTTTTCAAACCTAGGTTCACCAACTGTGTACTTGTTCATATAAATGGAAGTTTACTTGAATTGTAAACTACTTTAAAAAAGAATAATTCTAATCGTATTATAATGCTTAGTTCCAAAAGCCTACTGTAATAGTTGGCTAGGGCTTTCATAACAAAGAACTGCAGACTAAGTGGCTTTAACAACAGAAATTCTTTGCTTATAAATGGCAGATCTCTATCTTCTCACCATATCTTCACATTGTCTTCCCCTTGTGCATGTTGGTGTCTTTTATAAGGACATCAGTGATATTGGATCAGAGCCAACTGCAATGATTTTATTTAACTTTAATAACCCTTTTAAGGACCATATCTCAAAAATCACATTCAGAGATACTGGGAGCTAGGACTTCAAAATATGAATTGTGTGGGAGGGCTAAGTTTAGTCCTTATCAGCTACCCTCTCTCCATTGGTGCTCAATCCTATCAACCATAAGTGTTTCATATTTCCTATAAATTAAAGAATCCACAACTCAGGAAGATAATCCTGTAGGAAATTCTGCTTCCTTTAAATCAGCGAATACATAAATGTGAAAAACTGCCAGAGGGAGAAAAAATAAGTGAAGTCATTGAATACCTTTTCAAAGGCTTCCAAAATATAAGAACTTTCCAAGTATTACTAAACTGATATACCCACCCATTTGGTTCCAATCATGATGATTAACTTTTGTGAAAGTTTTTCACAAGGAGCAGATTAAAATTTTTAAATAATACCTGACATTTTATACTAAGGAAATAGTACAAGTTATTTATCAAATTGTGTAGCTGTTTTTCAGTAAATAAACTGTTCTTGAATATTGTGAAAGAGAAATGTTAAATTAGTAAATGGAGCCATAGGGTTTTACAATGTCCAAAATATGTTGAAATAAATTACAGAGAGTATAATGGGAAATATAAAAATGATATTTGGGAAAAATGCAAATTATAAAGGCAATCAAAATAGGCTTTATAAACTTTACAAATTTCCTGTGGATGGTGAAAGCTGAAGGCAATTGCACTCAGAATCTCCTAAATGCCTGTTAATACTTCAGTGACTGTCTTTTCTCCCTATATACAAAGAATCTGTGCAACTTCCTGAGGACGAATCAGTACATCTAAGTATTTTTAAATTTATTTCTTCCCTATCCTATTCGAATATATTACATAAATTCCTTTGCAATATAAAATTCCTTTGCCCAAAATTTGCTTTTGGGCAAAATTCTTCATGGGTAATTTTTTTTTAATATAAAAGTTTTCCATCACAGCCACTTTTAATGGAAGCAGTAGAGACACATGGAGAACTTAAGAATGGAACATTGAAACTTTCATTTATACTATTTAATTAAGTACTTTTCTTGAAATATTGGAGCAATTATTTTGATCTGCCCTTGAAAAGAAAGCCAATGATGTCCTGCTTCTCTTTGCTGTTGTAATTTTGCTGTTAACGCTAAATTTTTGAACTTTCATAAGACATTGAACATCAGAAATTGAAAACAACAGCATAGGTACAAACACCTTTGAACATCAAATTGAAATAATAATAAAAAAAAAACAATGAATTAAAGACACATTTACTAATTGTTATAGGCAATGAGTTACCTTAACATATTTGTCATTCTATGTGTGTTAGTGTCTTTGAATTTTCAAAACATCTGTGGGCTTATCATTCTTAGGTGGAGCCTAAGGTGTTTATATTTTTTCGTATTTGTTGTCTTTGGTGGTTTTAAGTGAGTAGATTATCTGACCTCTGGGACTCAAGAATGAAAATAAATTATCTTCTAATGAATTCTTGTACTTCACATATTTCTGCAGTTACAAAATTAACTGGCCGTAAATGAACAAATTATTTATCTTACTTTAAATTTTAAAGGTTGATCCAAGAAGTATTGCAAGATTCTCTGAGAATTCATATTATGGAAATTTTGCAAAACCTATAATGGCAGAGAATATTAAGTCCCAAAATTGCAGCTTAGCCTGAGGATAGTCTTTATGAAGTCTAGTAATGTAAAACTATATTTCTGAAAATAAGATGCTTTGAGTGACAAATGTAACTTTCTCTTCTTATTTTCACTGTTTATGACACAAGAATCCAATATATAGCCATGTAATATTGTGTATACTGTTGTCATGCTGGAAAAAAAAAGAAACAAACTTCTATTTTAAGAAAATTGTGCCACTTAAAATGTGGAAACTGATTAGCAAAACTATGACTTTCAAAGTACATTTCAATCATATAGCTGTTATATTTCTAACTTGCTCATTCATATATATTCATTATTTCTCCTTAAAATGTATTTCTGTGATTTTTTAAATAATTATTAAATAGATGAGAACAGACAAAAAATGCATTGATTATGTTAACATCGTTATTCGAATTTTTAACTCTAATTAGAAACATTAATTCTAGGGAAATATTTATTTAAACCCACATTTTATGATATTGCATATTAACATTCTAGATATAATTTATTGCAGTATTATTTGTAACACTTATTACATGCTTTTTGTGTAACTTTTAATCAAAGAACTTTAATTCTAAGGTTTGAATATCTAAACATTTATTACTGCCTCCCACCATTTATTTATATCTATTGCTCAATCTAGGATAAGAAACTTACTATTGCCAAGGTAGATTCTTTTTCTTTTGATTAGGAATGAAAGTTCATCTGCAAATTAAGCTAAAATTGGCTTATCTAAATTCATAACCATTGATTTTATGCCTCCCCATATAAATGTATTAGGTATCCGAAATCCCCTAAAGTTGTTTTCATATTACTTTGTAATCTTTTTATTATAACTAATCTGAACCAGATCTTCAAAAATTTAAAGATGAAGTAGACACAGAACTTGATCTCTAGAAATTTAAAATTATAGTCAATTAATAATAACCACTCCTTGCCCCTACATTTTTTCTTTCTTAGTTTCTCGTTCAGGAAAAAAAAAAAAAAAAAACTTGATCAATGCTTTTTGAGTTCTAGATATCTCATTCCCTAATTAGTATAACACGTTTGTTATTTTCCTTCTCTTCATCCATTCCTTTTCCTTTTTTTCTTCATTACTTCTTCCTTCTTCCTTCCTTCCTTCCTTCCTTCCTTTTTCCTTCCTTCCTTCCTTCCTTCCATCGATTCTTCCTTCCTTCCTTCCTTCTTTCCTTCCTTCCTTCTTTCCTTCCTTCTTCCCTCTCTCTCTCTCTCTCTCCTTCACTTCCTTCTATCCTTCTTTTCCTCTCTCTCCTTTTCTTTTTATTTTCTTTCACCCCATTAATTGCTATTCATTGGGGTGAATTAATTTATTATTTACCATTTCATTTTCTTCATGAATTATACAATGATACTGATTTTACCAGTTATCTTCAATCAAGATGTGGTAGTTTTCTTATTTTTAAATTTTTTTTCCTGAACTTTCCCAATTAAAAATAATATATATATTAAAAATACAGAAAAATGTGTCTCATTTATATCAACAAAATTGCATTTACATCCCTCAAATTAAGATATACAAATGAATTAAACTTTGTTTCTACACATTTGTGATAATACGTGAAAAATAAATAAATATGATTGTAGTATCCTTTATGGTAGTCAGAGAAACACATTTATTAAAAGACCTTAATATTATTTTTAAAATTAGTATTACATATATTCAAATAATTGACTAATATAATGCAATTTTCTTTTATTGCTCAATACTCTTTGCATTTTCTTAGTAAATTTGCATAGCCATATTTCTGTCTATAGTTACCAGTGAAAGCTTGAAACTTTAGTATTAACCTTATTATAAAGAAAGTTTAGGAAAAAAAAATATATGAAAATAGAAAAGTACCCATGCCCTTCAACTGTGGTAATGAACTGAGGAAGAGTCGAAGTATGCTAATGTTGGAATATGTTAATCCTTTGAATACTGCTTAGATAGGATTTTTCATTGTGGCTGATCAGCACAATGGTTCCAGGAAGACCATCCTGATGAGACTGCTATTTGACTGTATGTTCCAAATTACAAATTGCATCCTACATAAAACTCTTTCTCCTTTCTTAGGTTCAGATCAATTTGGTTTGATAATGCCACATGCATCATTCTGCACAATTCTGCAAAATTCTGCTAATCCCTCTTCAGCAGGTATAAGAAATTGGAATATCTCAATAAATAACTGAAAAAATGAAAGAGTTTGCCATTTAAGATGTCTTAAATTTTAGGAAACTAAATCTATATTAAAATAAATTAATAATTTACAGTATATGAAAATAAATTACTTTGAAGAGTAGCAAAGCTAGTTTGCTCTGCTTTTCTTAGAGGTTGCAGAAAAATGAGAAAGTCTCATCCTAAGGGGAAATCAAGAATGAACTTACTCTCAGTTGAGGTCTTCTCTGTTCTACAAACTTTTCCTTTAAGAAGCGAAAGAGAAAAGTAATGAAACAACAAATAGTAAGTTTTCATTTTAGAAAACTCTTTGTGGACCTGGCATAAAGAAACTTTTGTCTGCTGTATTTCAACCTTTGTTAGAGGTAAGAATACTTACTAGACTTGCAAGGTTGCAAGCTTGCTTCTGCAGTGTCCCTGTTCTGTCCAAAGACATACCCTTCTTTGAAGCCACTAGCCCAAGATAAGCTCAGCTAAGCTAAACATAGAAAAAACATAATGTTTATTCTCGAGAGGAGACTAGATATACTTTCCCCCATCCCCCACACTTCTCTTTTTCCTTTCGTGACTTTAAATGCATTTATTAATGTGTTACATATAAATTAGCAGCCCAATACAGTGTACCAGAAATTTTCCTAATCAATAAAAACAAAAAAATCACTTTTACTGCACAATCTTCAAGTAACAAGGCCCCACAAGAATATATTTGCATGTTAGAAAAATGTTAAGTTCAGTAGTATTGTTAAACAATAACTGATTAACCACAGTTTTAATTATATCACTTTTGGAATTACATGAATATAGTTTTAACCTCAATATTATTTATATGGCATAGTTTGATCAGCAGTAAAATCAACAATTTTGAAACATATTTATATAGACAGGTACTTTTCTCAAAACTCTGGATAATCATGCTATTTATATGTTTTTTTGGGAAATAATGGACTAACTTTAACAGGGCTTTTCGAATACAAATATTCTAATGTGGTGCTCCTCGAAGTAAATATGTCCCACAACTCATTAGTACTGTTCATTCTACCCTGTTAGGCCAAAGGTGACTGAGATTTGATATTCAATTAAGAAGTCTGATTAACAATTATTAATACTTAAATAACAGGATGGCTTCTTGAAACATCTGTCTTTATATTTTATTAATAATCATTGTGGAGCTCTGGATTCTGATGTAGAAAGCTTCACTCTGACATAAAGACAAATGTTAATAATTGTGGTTCAACTTACTGTGCTGTTGTTTTCAATGAGTTTGCCGTTGGCGAATCTGTATAGCAGTTTGATTTTAGTGTCCTTTTCTGTATTCTTCCTTCTGTCAGCCTTAGCTTCTCTTTCTGTCATTAGACTCCTCAAGGTAGCATTCTAATTGGTCTCCTGCACTTGCATCTATCCCACACTGAGGATATTGTGAAACTTTTATATTCTTATAATAAAAAAACATCTTCTGTGTCCCATTCTCTTAGTGACATGTTATTGTTAGTATGATGCTGAGTGGTAACAAAAATTGGATTATAGAACATGTTTTGTACTTTCTGGGTAATAACATTGTACTTAACAAGGGCTTTCTGAGGATAGTACCTTAAGTTGTGAATAATGACACATGGCCAGTCAGGTAGAAGATATTTGTATTCAGGCCAGAGGTCTTTGCATTGTTTAAATTATAATAGATAAGCAGCTTCCTACTCTGTCTATTCCAATATTTGCTGTTTTTCTCTTGAATGCTAAAAGTACTTATAAGATCTTCTCTACTAATTTTTTGAAATTTGCATGTTTATATATGATTCCATTAAAAGTTGGAAATAACACTCTTCCTTTAAAATGAAACTCTTGTGTCAAGTATTATAGCAAAAGAAATTATTTTAAGTTTCACCTAAAATGAACTGATGATAGGTTTTACCTAAAATTCAACATGATTTATGGTCATATTGGAAATAGTCCACATGACAATGACACATGTTAAGTACAATTATTAAAATATACTTAAGTATTTTTAAAGTTAATAAAAAGAGAAAATATTTTGTCATAAAATACAGAGATCTCAAGTTCAAAACTAATATGACCTTCATTATTCCACTACTGGACATGCACTTCCTTTTCTCATTTTTAAACTAATATACACAATGCAATATATATATATATATATATATATATATATATATATATATATATATATTTATATGCCTTACTGTTAAATTGCATACCTGAAATCTACTGTATTTTGTTAACCAATGTCACCATATCAACAATAAAATATATGTATTTAAAACATGTAAAATAAATAAATAAATAAACTAAGTTGCAATAACAATTCTATGTTTTTATGTGAATTTGTAAAGAAGCAGAAAACTTGGCTGATAGCTTTAGAAAGCAGAATAATCAGTTATTACCTCCTGCCATTTGATTCAATAAAGTTGGCATGCGTTAACGGTAGAAGATGCAGACAGAGTTAAATGCAGAGAAGTCCATGTTACCCACTTCTGGTGAATTCTCTTTCCTGGTAAAGAAGTTAACAAAAAAGGATAGAAAATTCGCTTTTTTTTTTCTTTACTTGTCTACTTATGAACACTAACTAAAGTTATATTTGGGTTCAAAGAATGCAGGGAACATTTAGAGATTAAATATTTAGTAACTTAAAAAAAAATTGAAAGAGTCTTATTATGGCAGGCTCAAGCCAGCTGTGTGGTTCTACAGCAAAACCAGAAAAGGGACATATTTGGAAAATAGTCATAATCATAGAAGAGGGAACCTAGTCAAGAGCAGATTTCTGAAAGGGCAATTGGGCTCCTGAAAAATAATTTATGATGTGGGTGGTAGGAAATGAGTCCAGGGCTGGGCTCTAAAATAATATCTCAGAGGAACATTGATGCCAGTTCTGCACCTGCCTATCCCTAGCCATCCTGCATGCACCAATGCCCAAGAGAGATGCTTCTGTGAGCAAGTCCAAAAGACATACTCTCCATTGCAACCACAAGCTTTTCTTAGCTTGGAACATCTCTGGTGATGAAACAAAGAAGAAAGGAGCATCTTCTCTTATATATCAAAGAAATACTTCCTGACAATAGTTAGCAGGGACCACTGGAAAATATGGCAGGGTTGGTGTCACACCAAATGGACTGTTGCCTGTCTACTAGAGTTAATGCTAAGACTGGTTTTGATAGTTGAAATGACAACACTTTAAGAATGAGTCAATATTAAAATATACGTTATCCTCATTGTATAACAGGGTTTGGTGCCTGGCTAGGAATAGTGTTGAGAGCAAGAATAGTTTCACTATAGGGCCGACACACTTCAGATGTTCACTCTGAGTATTTGGAGACTCACTTTACTGCTTTCATCACCTTGTATTTCTCAGTTCCCAACGCCATCCCTGGAAACTCCTTACCTCTTATTAAGTAAATATAACAAAGAGGGAGCTGTAATTCATATATCTCTCTACTGATGCCCAGTAAGGAACTTCTTATTTTATCAACCATTTAGCCAATGATGTGAGATTCTGTAGGCATAGATGAAATTTTCTACAGTAGCTTATAGGGTGGAAGACCAGAACTGATAAGACACGTTTAAGATGCCTCAAAAGAATCAGCTGTTAAAAGATGGGCGAAGGGTAGGAAAATACTACCCTTGGGTCAAGTAAGAGCTCAGAACTGCTATACTACCCTTGGGTCAGGTAAGAGCTCAGAACTGCTATCTTTGAAAGTTCAAGTATGAAAATGACATTGATTGTTTACCCATATTAAAGAATACCAAGTAAAGGAACTACACAATAAAGACTTTAGTGAGTCTCAAGTAGGATTTAAATGTTTTCACTTTAACACTAGTTTGGCTAAATGTAGGATGCTAAGTTTGAAACTATTTTTTTCTTGGAATTTTAATTTCTTATCTATAATTTTCTTACATCTAGGGTTGTAGTTAAATTATGAGAACTAAGAAAATGGGAAGGAAATTGTGATTATGAAATGATAATATGTGTTAGAATCATTGGTGTTAAAATGTTCTCAATATGAATGAAAAGTATATAATTATCCAGCTCCTCAAATATAAAAAAACAACAAAAATCAACATAATAGCATCAGAGTGTGTGAGCTGCAACATAATTTAAACAGATGGATCATCACCTAGAGTGAGAGTTATCTGAGACAGAGTTGAGACTGAATTAGGATAGGCTATAGATTGAGATTGAATAGACTAGGATATGTCAAATTTGAGAGCCGTAGTAAAATAGGGGAAGTATGTGAATTTCAGGAAAAATTGAACAACCACTATTGTCCATCATGTTTTATCATGTTTTCTATCTAGGTGCCTCCAGTTTAAAAATATCTTTCATAGTTACAAATCCCTAAACTAGCCTCAATACCTAATAAGGTTTTCATAAGAGCCTATTTTACCTGGTCATACAAGGCTTTCTCCAAGCCTAATAAATATGTATTTGAATTTTTTCACCAGAATTTCTACTAAAATAGCGAGATGTCCAGAGAGGATGTAAAATATCTCTGCAAATAGTTTTTTTTTTTTTTCTGTCTGTACATATGACATCATTGAAGACCATCATTCTGAAGAGTGGACATGTTAAGTTTTAATTATCAGTGTCTCAGCCTCCCCTCAGTGTTACCTTAAATTTACATTGGCGTCCTCCATCTGTAAAAGTACTCAGTACCCCTTCTACTATTTGATATTATCCTGCTTACTTAGACTTAAATCCATTCAGAAAGTTTATCCTTAAATAACTTTGTATTTTCATATTTTAAATTTCATGATTATAAAATGAAAATAATATTAAACATTAAGAAGTCACATTTTAAGAGGATAGATGAGCTTTTTTTTTTTTTAAATCTTAAACTCTAAAATACAAAGTGTGTCACTGGAGAGTTAATGCGTTAATAAATATTGTATTTATATATTAAGTGCAGAATGAGCAGAGAACAACATTATGTTTTTCTATGTCTAGATATCCACCTCAATTATTTATCTATAGTAGAGAGCCATTCCTGAAAACACTTAACATAGGTAAATTATTTTAGCAGTTGCTAAGGTACAGTAGAACAGGTATACAGGACATGTAATTTGTGAAGGTGGAAAAAAATAAATGATCACATTTATACTAAAAGAGTTTTAGATACTAGTGAGAGTTCAAGTGGAAATATAGGATCAAATATAGGGAAAGAAGTATAGATTTGAGATAAAATTATGCAAAAATCTATATAAAAGTACTAACTAAGTATATGAATGAAAGGTATAGAGAAAGTAGAAAAAGAAAAAAAAAACTAAGATCCAATTATATAGAGTGTCCACATTGACAATGTAAAAGAAGGTAAAGAAGCCAATAAATTAGGCAAAAAAATGACAGAGGTAGGAAGACAACCAGTAGTGGGCCAAAGAACCCAAAAGTGAATAGTGTATCATAAATGAAACAAGACAATAGAGAACAAAGGTAAAGAGTAGAGAAACTTTGTGATAGTAAAGAAGGTAAGATAAAGGAGAAGATATGTAATAAAATTAAGATAGTAATTTACATAAATTTTCTACTTTGTAAATAGGCAATTTGGGCCTCGTATATTATAAGCAGACACCATAAATTTCAAATAGATTAATTAATAAATGAATATTATAACAAATGTGATAGAGTTGCAAAAGAATTAATTAATGAAAAGTCCTGTTAGAGGTTAGATGACAAAGTTTTCAGAGATCTTACATACCACTCTGCTGTGACATTCACCAGCAATGTTCAACAACTTGAAATCAGTCAAAAAGAACTCTAAACAAAGGCTGAAAAGTAGAATGGTGGGTGAGCCAGGTCAACAAAGGAGTGAAATTTTTCTAGGCATCGGATAAACCAGCTAAGTGACTGGGCTGACCATAAATTACAGGACAGACAGGAAGGCATAAAAGACCAAAAAAGAAAAGAAGAAAAACTTGGAAAAGAAAATAAACTATGTTGATTTCATGACATTCTTCTACAGCTTCATGCATATTCTTTGAGAGTTCAAAGTACACTTTCCCCTACTCATACCCTTAACTGCCCATACACACTGATTCTCCTTAGCAGGCCTAATTCTTCCTCCATCCTCCTTCGCTATTGCCAACAGCAATCAGCCGCGTGTAATGCTAACATAACACTTAGTGGAGAAAAATGTAAAGTCTGCATTTCTAGAACATAGAAACCTTGGCTTGTTGATTTACTCACTATAGATTTTATTTCTGTCCCTCCTGCCTAACCTGTTTTGTTAAGGGAACTGAGAGAACAGCTTCATAAAGATGCAAATAGGCATATTTCTCCCCCAAATCAACCAATTTCTATGCAGGACCACTATGCACACAAACAACTGTATAAAACGGTAAGAGCAGTAGCTAATTGCAGCCCCAGAAGTTGGTGACTAAGTGATATAGCAGAGATCTGGGACTGCCAAGCTGAGATTACATGGCCTAGGGAATTATTGCTTGTGGTCATTTTGCTTTTCGGAGGGTAGCCACACAGAGAAGTTATTAACGAGAAGAACTCAGAGGTATCTAATAATTTTCTTCAGACAGAACTTTTACCATTTTCTAGAGCACTTAAAATCTTTATTTTATGATGGCTAAAGGAGAATTCCAAAGCAAAATTAAAAATTTGTCCTTTTAAATTTTTATCATTAAATAATTTGTTGATTACCACAATAATATTCAACTTAAATGTAGAATATATTAAAAAGTATGAAGAATAATACATTGAGACAAAACTAGATAATATTTCATGTATACAGTAGAAAGAATATGTAAATAAATAAAATTAAAGGTGACTTCAAAAATAACACTCTATATTCAGATTCCAGACAAAATCCCAAGATTAACAAAAATATAATTAACATTTGTATATTGATATATTTGTATATCATGACATCTATGGCTATCACACTGCGCAAATGACCAAGAATCCATTTAAAAGTCACAAAAGGTACATTCACCCATTTAATAAACATATGTACTTTGTACTCTGCTAGATACTAGAATATACAAAAATAAATACTACTCTGTAATCTCTTAATCTTGTTTCACTGAATATATTATTAATATCTTCACATGTTTATAAGTACATCACCATGGTTTGGTTTTATGTGAAACATAAATATATATGTGTAAAATATTAATACATGAAATATAAATATATGTACACATAAAGCAGTCACCATCTTTTTTGGTGCATAAGGCTTATTTCCTATATTTCTTTTTGTTTATAATAAACATTTTTGAAATGAAATCTTTGCTCATTTCTGTAGGAATCCATTAGGTTAATTTCCAGAAGGTAAATTGATCTATTGAGGCATTTTAAAGCTTTTCATGTTTATTGTCAAACTATGTTATTAAAAGCTTATACTACTTTATTTTCCATTCAGCAATATATGAGATTTTCTATTTTATTCTGTTATTGCCAATATTAAGTGTTATCACTTATAAAATTTTTGATGATTTGATCATTAAAGAGTGGTGGCTCATTAAGATTTATATATATATGTATATTTCTTGGCTTATTAGTGAGCTTTAAAATGTCTCCACACATCTGTTAACATTTAAATTTCCTTTTTATGTACTGCTCATACATGTCCTTTTAAAATTTTCTACTGGGGGTCTTTTAGATTTGGAAAAACTTTTGTTAATTAATATTTATTTACTTTAATACTATACAACTATACAACTAATAAAAAGTGTTCCATAAGAACATTTGTTTTTATTTTAATTATTCTACTCTTATACAAATTCTTGCACTAATGTTTTAGATAATATATGTCATTTTCCCTTTTCATTTTTCTGTGTCTTTATTCTAACTACTAGATTGACAGTTTAGCTCAAAGGTAGCATTTTGTCATTGAATTCTTTTGCCAGTTACTTGGTAAAGTTAAGCTTTAGGGGGAAAAAAATATAACCCCTGACAGAACTGAGAAAAATCCATTTTACATTATAACAAAAAAGAATATATTTTAAGAAATATAACTTTCTGATGGAGGAAATATTTAAATATATGTTGGACATCATTCCATATAGTGTAATAGCCAAAAATACATGGTTAGAATAGAAATTGTAATGGTGCTTATTAAGATGAGACAGGAGCCTCTGATGAGTAACTCAGGTGAAAGGAAAATTTCTCAAGCAAATAATTTGTTAGCAACCATATAACTAAAAGGATCTGCATGTCTGAATTAAGCTTTTTTTATGAAGCAGCAAATGTGATAGTCCTGAAATCTCAGAATTTTCTTGTAATATTCCTTCATATTCAGGAGGATACATTTCTGTGACACACAGGGAGAAATTCTACCTGATTTTTAGTCACACATTTGGGATGCTTTTGACCACTCTTAGTGACATTTACTTGTATAGAAATGCCTTCTCCCAGTATCTCTGCTTGTTATTAACAGTTGGGGTAAGGGGAATGTTCAATACACGTCCCCACAGGCAGATTAAATGTAAAAATTTTACCTCTTGGTTCTAGTAAAGATAGACACTGCTATTTGGTTACCTGCTGCCGGGTATTCATAGCAATATATTGGTATTTTTTATTTTTCCTAACTAGAATACGTACTTTATCAATGAGATGTCAGAAACAAATAAATTAAATATAAGACCAACATTGAAGGAATATGCTCTTAAGTTTGTCAGACAGATGTTAATAAAAAAGAATATTTGTAGAATATCTTGTCCTTCAATTCTACTACAAATATACAAAGCGGATAGTGCTTTATGTATTTTTACAGAAATTTCCCGTAATGAGCAACAATTAAGAATGGCCTGCAGTGAAATTTAAGGATTAGAAAAGACTTGTCCATATAATGAATCTGCTCTAACTTTCTATTTCTGTTCTTCAATACTAGTTTCTATGTACTGCAGTTCTGTAGGAGTTATTTCAATCAAGTTCTCTAAATTTTGATTTAGTTGCAGATTTAGTTGAACACTGTTAGAGATCATGTAGTTCAAACTTCTCATTTTACACATGAGAAAACAGAGAGCTTAGAGGTTAAGTGATTTGCCCAAGGTCATACAGCTAGTTAGTGACAATGTAGAAACTAAAATACAGGACTCTTGATTCCCAATCAACCTTTTCCACTTTACTCTGATGACTTTCTAAAATAGTACAAGACCTTAAATTAACCTTCTAAATAGTTAACTTTCTTAAGGTTAGTGAGAATTTCTGCAAAGCATGTAGAAAATTATATTGATTTAACTTGTTTCACCATTGAGATTACCTGTGTGATTTTCTTTTCTTTTGTAAAAAGAAAACAAAATGTCATAATCATCATCAACAACAACAAACTCACATCACACCTGTGGCCTAGAAAATTTGCATGTTTATTGTAAAACTCAAAAATAACAGCTTATTGAATTCACAGTTGTTTTATTTATTTTGTTTTTATTTTGAGTTGATTTGCACATTATATCTTGCGGGTAGTTCACAATTGTTAAATGCAACCTAGATGTATGTTTGGGTTGTAAGACTTTTCCTTGTCCCTTCCATTCTCCCTTCTACCACATACCTTAATAACTGTCATATACCTGCAACCTCCATTAGGTCCTCAGATAAATTATAGGATACCAAAATCAATTTGGCATAGAAAATTAAGGTTTTATAGACCTCAAGATGCCTGCCAGCATTGTATGAATTCATTGTAAAACATCAAGTCAAGATCAGAGGTTTGAACATTCCGAGAAATTTGTAGATATTATCCCCTAATAACATTACAATATATTTTCTAATCCCCTTCTAATTAACCTCTGTCTTGCCACTAAAGGATTTAAAATAATTAATAAGTGGAATCATTATTAAGAGAACACCAGTGTTTCTCTACAGTATCCCACACTTGCTCATATCATCTTCATTACAGCTTCTAAGTGCACATTATGATACACACTACTTGATAACTAGTTCTCAGGAAGATTTACTATTATAACAATCTTTTAGACATAGATCTCAATTACAACCATAATCTTTCTGCTTAATAGCTAGGCTCTAAAACACTGAAAGGAATTACCCCCATATGTAAAATGCTACAACAAAAATGGTAAAAAAAATGAAGGCTTCTCTTTTTGATTTTCTTGCTATACGCTATTTTTAAAATGAGATTTTAAAGTATTAAGGCAACAAAAAGAAATAAAAAATGACCTTTGAGGCAAGAAGGAAATTAAGTATTTTAAGTAGAAAAGAGAGGAGTATAAATAAAACTAGTGAGGTTTGTTAGGGTATCCAGTGTAAAAAGAAACGCAATGCTAGAGATTTCTCAGAGCTAAAAGATGAGGACTGTTGCTTTGTCTTTTGCCCTTAAGTTGTTTAGAATGATTCACCCTGAGTTCTATTGGAGTATGCCACTTATTTAAGATCATATTCACTTGGTATAGACTCTGAGATGGAGAATATAGACAGATGGCTTACCATGAAGTGCTCTTTGGAAACATAACTAGCATAAAATGAAGAAACATTATTAGGCAGCAAGAAGAACTGACCTGTAATGTAGTTGTGATTGAGTCTTCACTCAATCGTTTGCAGAGTTTTGGAGCTGGGATGACAGAGTTGCCCCAAATTAAGGGAAAGAAGATATGACTTTATATTATTTAACTTTGAGCCATCCCCTTGGAGGAGGTGGGAATCTGTATGAGCCAATTCCCTGTGGACCAAATAACTCCTAGTGAACAAAGACACTGTAATTCCTCTGAATCTAATGTGACCAGCACTGTGGGGTGGATGCTTAAGTCTTAAAGAGATCCAGGTCTAGAAACTAAACAAGAAAACATGAGATTTTATTGAGGTGGCTGCCTTCCCAATTATTCACACTTGATTTCACACTTGATTAGGTCCACTTCCCTCTCGCATCAATCCTGCCTTCCTTACCTTTTGACAGGTCATATCTTGAGTATTCACAAATCTTCTCACACAACTCTTTTATTCAGAGTCTATGAAGACTTAACCAAATTTAATTGCACTGGTACCAGGAATGGAGCTTTAAAGCAGATTCTTAGATGAAATTTTGGAGAGTGATTACTTACTAGCTGGCTGTCAGTGAAGAACCCAACACTCAGAAGGTGGAGTATGAAAAGCCCTGGGATAACACATCAGTGAGATTTTTAAAACTTCTGTTGGTAGTAAACTGGCATGTGATAAAGTTAGAAGGGGATATATATTAGGCAATGGAGAGGTAGGACAGCAATGGCACCATTGATTTATTGAAGAGAGATAGTGAAAAACTCATATTTATTAACCACTAATGCAAGGTAAAATGTTAAAGTAAAAGGACTTCCTTTTAAATATTTATGTAAATCCTAATCTTTCTAGTTCTATCTGAGGACAGACAGAGTTAGAACCAGGCTTCGAACTTAATCATAAAGGCTGATAGTTTTATCACCTAGAGATTTTAACAGATAAATTACTTAAGGTAGTTTCCTTCTAGAAGCAACAAGAACCTAGAAGGATAGCATAGGAATCCAATATGGACAATGAGTAGCACATTTGGTAAATATGTTGCCAATCTAAGTGTTTCATTACAATCATTGTTTAAAAGTTTGATATTGAAAACTCAATTGTGTTAATATGCTTAAGCAACAAACAATGAATATGTATTTTCCAAATATATGTCTGTAAAATATGTATAAACTTTAAGCACTAAATCTGATCAATAAAAGTCAAACTCTATAAAATGGCTTCAAGGTCCATCACTAACTTCCTGTATCATCTCTTAACAGTCTTCTCCTTACTAATTTCACACAGCTACTATGATATCCATGTGACTATAGAATAAATAACTATGTACTTTTATGGCTTTCAAAACAAACTAGCCTGCACCTTAGGACCTGGGCTAAATGACCAATCTGGAAGTAAAATTATAACTGATTAAATTGGTTTACTCAAAACAGTAAAAAATTAAATTAGCAATTAAATATTTTTTCAGAAAGTAAAGTGTAGGCCCAAATGAATTTAGTCATGAATTCTATCAAATATTTAAAAATTAAATAATGCAGATGTCTCAGAAACTCTTCCAGAAAATAGAGGGCTTCACAACTCATTCTATGAGGCCTGTTCCAACAAAATACCAAAGCCAGAAAAACAAAACAAACAAACAGAAACTACAGAGCGACATATCTCATGACTATAGATGCAAAAATTCTAAACAAAATGTCAGGAAACTGAATCAAACAACACATAAAAATAATTATATGCCATGGCCAAGTAAAACTTATTTCAAGAATGTAAGGTAAATTTAACTTTAAAAATCAATTAATATAATAAACCATTTTAATAGAACACAGAAAAAATTACAAGATCATCTCAATGGACACAAATAAAGCATTTGGCAAAAATCCAACATTCATTAATGACCAAAAAAAAAAAAAAACAATCAACAAACAGGGAATAGATGGAGACTTTTCATTCTCATAAAGACATATGTGAAAAACCCTTTCAAAACATCACACCTGATGAAAAACTGAAGGCCTTTTCTCTAAGATTTGGGATAAGGCAAGGGTGCCTGCTCTTGCTGTTATTTCCAATATTGTTATGGAAAACAGCCATTACAATCATGCAAGAAAAACAATAAAGGCATTGGATTGGAAAGGAAGACTTTATTTGTAGACAACGTGATCTAAAAGTTCCTAAGATATTCACAGGAAAATTATTGGAATTAATAAACAATTACAACAAGGTTTCCTGGTAAAAGATCAATATAAAAACTTAATTGTATTTCTACATATGAAAAATGAATGATTCATAAATGAAATCAAGAAAACAATTTCTTTCACAATAGTATCATAAAGAGTAAAATAGGAAGAAATTTAGCAAAAGTGCAAAACTTGTACTCAAAGTTACAAAACACTGATGAGAAAATTAAAGATCTAAATAAATAAGACATTCAGTTTTCATAGATTTGAAGACTCGATATTGTTAAGATGGCAATTTTATCAAAACTGAGTCACAGATTCAATGCAATCCTTATGAGAATTCCAGCAGGTTTTGTGTGTGTGTGTGTGTGTGTGTGTGTGTGTGTGTGTGTGTGTGTGTGGAAATTGACAAGTTGATCCTAAAATTTATGTAGAAAAGTACAAGATCTCACATAGCCAAACTCAGAAGATAAGAATTGAGACACACAGAAACTGCATAGTTATTATATCCTCAAAATAATAAGTAATAAATAATAATCCACTCTGTTCTAGAAACCTTACATGTGAATTCCAGATAACATTAATAAATACAAATATTAAAAAATTAACAGCCTCTTTGGTGTTCTTGAACATGCTACGCATGTTTTTGGCTTTGATCTTTAAGTTGTCTCTATCTGGACTTCTTTTTCCCAAATGCGTATTCAAATGGCTGGTATCCTTACATCATTTAGACCTATGATCAAATTCATTAGAAATTAACCTTCTCTTGCCCTCTTCCTACAAAAGTAGTTTCCTCCACCCTGGCATGCCCTATAGTTTGCACTGGTTTCTCTTTCTTCACAATATTTATCACCATCCAAAATATTTATTTGGTAGTTTATGCATCTCCTATATTCCTCCACGTCACTCAATGAGAGAAAGGGCTCTATGCATTTTTGATTACTGCTGTGTCCTCAGTATCCTACCTAGTGCATTGTTGTACCTCAAAGATTATTTGTTAAATTAATGCTGAGTGAAGAAAGAGCCCCAGCAAGGATCGAGATATCAAGGAGGCTTTATAGAGGAGCTGACATTTAAACTAGGTATTGAAGAAAGGACAGAGCGTTATCCAAAAATGATGGCAAGAATGGACTTTTCAGCTGGCTGCATGGAAGAAAGGGAAATATAATTAATACTGTCAGTGTCTTATGAAAATTTTCATGAGGTCAGATGACTTGGTGAAAGCAACCTAAGGAAGAAAAAATGGATCATTCCCCAACATATTCCTTAATATCTATAATATTTAATATATAATAATGTAAGATATAATTCATAATATACATATATATGATATACATCTCTGTATAAAGAATCTATATAGTTGCTGGCTAAATCTTTATATTAGTTATTTTAGGTTAGCCTTTTGCTGGCAGGAATACTAAGCTTCTTAAAACTTGTGCTTATTACAAGAGTCATTATTAACAAGCATTTTACAAAAACAGAATTAAAAATGAAACAAAAACTTTTATTTTTTTTCTCCTTTACAAATAAAAATATACTTTCATAAATAATGATATGGTTGGTAGTAAAGTGAAAAACTATCTTTTTTTATATTCAAAGGAATTTAGCTTTAGGTTAACCAGCTTAGTAAAATGTTTCTTAAATTCTATTCAAATAACTATTAAAAAATAGCATTAGCTAGTAAAAATATAATATGAATATTGACATTCTTTCATATAACCATATTAAATGTTGGGAGAGTTCCTTTGACTGGAATCATCAGGGGATTTTTATTTTCCCAAGCCTAAAGTCAAAAGGTATTCAGATTAATGCTATGAACTTGCCAAGTGACTAATTAATTACTAGTTGCATTACAGACAAATCTTAAATGCTCAGTGGCTTCACACAAAAGGAGTCTATTATTCATTTATGCTCAGTTTAATATGAGCTGGCAGGAGGAAAGGGGCAGGCTCTCCTCAACCTGGTAACTTTGGGATCTGAGCTTCCTCCATCTTCTGTTCTTGGCACCTCAACTAATGACCTCCATGTTTACAGTGTCAGGGAAAGAATCTTTTATACTTTGTTCTGGAAACGCTATATTACATTTCCATTCACAGTGCTGCTTTACATAAATTTATATGACACCCTTTCATTTTCAAAGGAGGCTAGGAAGTTTAGTCTTCTAAAATGCCCAAGAAAAAGTGATATAAATGAAATCTAGTTGTCTCTACTACTCTTGGGAAAAGTGTGGTAATGTCAGAGACATCATACAAAAGTAAATGCTCTCTGCTCAATTTTCAGTTATCCCAATAACGTTTTTATTTAGCAATTTTTCTAAACTCATGATTTAAAAAATGTTAGATAATTAGAATATTCTCACCTACTAGTCATTAAATTTCTCAATAATATGGCGAGGCTTTCTGCCAAAACAAAGTGTAAATTCTACATTTCTCTTCTTCAATTATACCATCTCAGTTACAACACTTCCATATCTTAGTTTTTAAAGGAACCACAAATAAATATTTTTAATTGTTTATTGCTCAAAATTACAAGCCAGATTTCTCCATAAAGGGGAATATCAATTGTTTTGCTGATATTTGTTTAATACCATGTTTGTTTGGGTGGAGAAAGCAGAATTATGAAATACTGTCTATCCAATTAGGCTACAATTTTACTAAAAGCAAAGCTCAACCACATGTAATAATTTGTAAGTAACACAACACATAGCCGGCACATAATTAAGTACTAAATTTTTAGAGAAAAGAAAGGTAAATGAAGTTCCTGAGTAAGGTAAGCTTTGTGAGGATGTAGTGATTTTACCAAACCCTTAAATGATATAAATGGCTAGACTTAAGTGATTTGTGCATTCAAGTTTTGAGTAATTAATAGAGGTAGGGATATTCTTTATACCAAAAAAAAAAAAAAAAAAAATTGAACATATCACAGTGGTTAAATCAACATTTGTAATTTAAATAAAGAATTAAACAAATGACAGATTATTGTAGATCAAAATAATTCTTTAATATGCCAATTTGGCTGTTGGTGGTTAATTTCAAAAGCAAAGGCTTTAAACCTTATTTATAAAGCAGTTAATCCCATTTTCCATTCTACTTTGAATTACAGATGTAGCCAAGGTGAGAGAATTTATTCTGATTCATGATCAGATGCCATGATATCTAGATTCTAAAACATAAGTTAAAATATGAGAACAACAAACATTTCTTGATTTAGTTTCTAAGATAGAAATACTTATAATCAAGAAAGAGAAACAAACAGTCATTTTTTTCTAGTTCTATAGATTATGTCTCAGGTTAAAATGATTATAGGCATATTTTATCAAGTAATTTAAATCGTTTCAATTTTAATCGAAAGCATATTAGTGTATTCACAAATATTCTCTCCAGCTACTGCAAAATACAAAATTAAAATATCAGGGCCTCAAGTGATAATTTGGCAGGTTTATTTTGATGTGCAGTTCATTTTGGTTACTTAAACTGCTTTTGCTAGTATATCTACCATTTTAGTAAGGACCCAGCTTCTATAAATAGATACAAATTGCTTCTGAACAAGATAATATTCCCAGTATTACAATCAGTGTATCCATTTACAGATAGATAATATATAATAATGTGTGGCCATGTTTATTTCTAAAATACACAACTAAACATTAAGTCTTTATCGTTGAATCTGAGAGACTAGTATTAATATAAATTTTGCATATATAATCATTTTGCTGATTTTACATAAAAACATAGAGACCTGAGTTCTGGAATGACCAAAAAGACTTTTTCATATTTTAATGAGAAAAGCAAATTACTGAGCGCTTACTATTTATTCATGTAAGAATAAACATTTGTCAAGCACCACATGTAATGACGAGCACTAGGATTATTTAATTAGATGTAAAAATAAGCTTTAATATTACAAGAGTCAAGTAAAGGGTAATTATTTTGTCTCCTCTGGTCAAGTAAGAGTATATTCAATTTTGGCTTAAATCAATACAATTTCTGTAGTACAAAGACTAAGTGCCCTGTGACCATTAGTTACAGGGTAGCAATAAATTCCTTAGCATGAATATTTTACTGTTTCAGATGAACATTTATAAAATAAATTAGAGATAAATTTCTCCTGCTTGATTGTCATTTTCTTTAGTGTTATAGTATCCTAATGCTAATATATATATATATATATGTATATATATATATGAAACATTTCTAGAACAATTCCAAAAGTATAAAATAAAAAAGAGAAAAAGAAGAAAATATCAAAGAGACAGAGCTCATAATTTATTATCACCACGTGCACATCACAACATTTTTTTGTTTTTACAACCAATCAAGAATAGATTTGCTTCAAAACTAAAATTTTATCAAAAGTTTACTCTAACTGGTCTGACCATAAATATGTAGAATGCAGCTTTCTAAATTTAAAAAAAATATTTTGCTTAAATGAATAAATACTTAACCCATAAATAATTACATGTTCCCTTGTAGTTAAAATGATCAAAAGTCCAAGAAAATTTTGGATAAAAAACATAAGTATCAGGGCAGAGAAGAAAAAGAATCAGGGTTGTATTTGTAGGTGCACCATACTGGTAAGACGAATGTAAATATATATGTTTATTTATTTAAGAAAATTTATATTTACATTAAAAAAAACACTACAGATAAAGTGCTGAATTCATGAACAGAGATTTTAGAGAACACTGTTTTTTTATTATGTTATTTATCATGGTAATTTATTAACATTAAATAATTTAATTCAAAAAAGTATTTGTGTGTTTAAACCATGTTAGACATTATGAATGATACATAGCACATGATATATCCTTGACTTCAAGTTGCTCACAATCTAGTTAGGGATAAAAAGTTATATTTCTGGAAACTATAAAAGGTAATATAAAGCACAATTACTCATAGTTAAGAACAAATATAGTTTTTAGATTGTATAATGTTGGAAGATAAAATATAGGAGGGATAAATGTAACCCAGAATGTTCAGATAAGGAAAGCCGCATGGATTAAGACATTTTGAATATATCCTTAAAAATAAATAAGATAGACTTAGGGAAATAGAAGCGGTTTAAGAAAGCGGTAATTTTATCTGTTCACTTGTGACCTAGGGTGATCTAAGTATCTAATCGAAGGTGCATAAATGGTCAAATTCACCCCAAAATATTAATAAATGCAATAAAAGAATTCATTAATAATAGAAGAATAAACTTAAGGCCATTTCATTTTCTGCAGTATGATTTAACATGTTTACCTATAACTAGAAGAAACAAACAAATAAAAAATATTAATATAAAAGAAGTCAAGAATAGAAAAATCCCAGGTACATTTTCAGGATAAAAAGACATAAATAAAAGAAAGAAAATGAAATAGAGTTAAAAATTAATAGTAACAATGAGAACAAACTGATAGTTGCCAGAGGTAAAGAGGAGGGGGAATGAGTGAAAAAGGAGAAAAAGAAATACAAACTTCCAGTTATAAAATAAATAAGTTATGTAATGTATAGCATATAGAATATAATATTGTAATAACTTTGTATAGTGGTAGATTGTTACTAGACTTATCTTAGTGATCACATCATAAGATGTATAAATGTAAAATCACTATGTTGTACAACTGAAATTAGTATAATATTGTATGTCGACTACACAGTCAAAAAAAACAAAAACAAAAAAAGTGAAAATATTTCCAAGAAGATGAAATTGTTGTCACAGAGCTAGGATATGGACATATAGATCTAAGTATATATATTAAATAAGCACCATATCTATACCTGTAGGTGAAGGCCCAATGAACATCATAGTCCCAAAGATGCTAATTACAGGACAAAATATTTTAAGTTTCTCCCAGGGGAGGAAAGCCACCATGGACCCTGAGTATCCCTAGATGTCACTGCTGAATATACCAAATATTCAAGGCCCATCCCACTCTTTACCCAAAGCCATTTCTCATGGTTATGTTTGCAAAGTAACTTTGAGAAATGAGGTAACGTTTTAACCTGAGTAAAGAGCAGGCTTGTTTCCACTCACCGTAAAAGTAGTGGAGCCTAAAGTTTATGATTCCACTATTGTAATGCAATCCACTGAGGGTACAGACATCTATATGTAGGGGCCTTTTATATTGTTTACTATGGGAATTGGGGGTCCTGGAGAACCAAAGCAAATGAACGTCAAACTCTGGATACTGTTTATCCTGTGAGTAATAAAATTGTTTGTCTTTGATACAGGAGTTTTGCATAGTTTGTCAAGATCCAAGAAACAGTAACTGACAAGTTTGCTTGTCAGTAAGGTAAAATCTCAGACCCTGGCAGTTTCTGATATTAAGACTTATAGTTAAAAAATTCTCTTGACACAACAAATAATAAGAACAGATAAAATAACAATGACGATAATAACATAATAAATACTTACAGAGTGATAATTATATGGCCATCACTATACTAAATAATTCACCTACATTAACTTTTTTTCTAATAAAATTTTAATTAGTAGGTACTATTTATTAACCCTCATTTTCTGTTGGAGAAAATGAGACTCCAGGAGGTTTAGTAATTCATCCAAAATCATAGAGCTAGTAAGTGAAAAAATATAGATCTATATGTAAACACTCTAGTTCTACATATTAAGCACTTTACTAGTGAACCATATTATCTTAATTAGTGAACTAAGCCTTCAAGTGCTTGTAATCCTAATAATGCTGATGATAGAGTTGATGGTGATAACAATTATTTCACAGATTTACACTAAAAGTTATTTTTATTATTTTTTAATTTTTATTTTTCAATTAAAGTTGACATTCAATATTATTTTATACTAGTTTTAGGTGTTTGGCATAGTGGTTAGACATTTATATAATTTACAAAGTGATCCCCTCAGTAAGTCTGGTACCCACCTGGCACTATAAATAGTTATTACAATATTATTGACTATATTCTCCATGCTGTACTTTACATCCTAGTGACTGTCTTGTAACTACAAATTTGTACTTCTAAGTCCCTTCAACTTTTTCACTCAGCCCCCCAACCCCACTCCCATCTGATAATCACCAGTTTGTTCTCTCCATCTATCGGTCTATTTTTTAAATTGGATTGTTTGGTTGTTTGATTTTTCGATGTTGAGTAGTATGGGTTCATTTAAAATAGTTTTTATTATTTTATTGTTTGATTTCACCTGTGACTAAAATCCATAAGCCTCTTCCAAAACCTATGAAATCAAACAGAATTGAGCATTCATATAATCTGTACTATTTAAATATCTCCTTTTAGTTTTATTCTATCTACTAATTGTATTATTCATTTAGAATTCATATGTTCATGCTTTTAAGATTTTAAATCACTAAATAAATTAATCATTGATTATAGTAATATTAACTTTGGTTATTCAAAGACATGTATAGTTTTTTTTTTTTTACAGTTGGCTCTAATAAAATGTTCAGAATTCTAATTAAAAGTGAAAAAAATAATATAAAGTCCCTATAAATAAGCAATCTACCATATTCCAGAGAGTAAAGTCCTACATGGCATATAGATACAGAGTTGCTGGTTTTATACTGACATCTTTCTGTTCAGCAAGATAGGATTTTTTTTTTTCTAAGAAAAAATAAGACTAGAGCTTCAGAAATAATATCTATTCCTTGGAGATGATTCACGATAGCCTTAGGCTAAATCTTTGACATTCATTTTTAGTTAAAAATTCTGATGGTAATATAAAACAGTCTGTGCAAGTTCAGAACTACCTCAAAAAGAAATGGGAGTATGAAGGTCCAATAAATTGAACCAAGTGAGGTGATTTTTTAAAAATTAAGCAGGTCTTGATATATTTATAAAAATATAAGGAGCATTAATATTAACATGCGATCTTCTAACAGACAACTATATCAGGGACCCAAGAGGGGATTCACTCTGATTACAGCTATTAGCAATGCAATACTACCATTTGATTTCCTACCAATTGCTCATGTAGCAAAGTGCAAAGTATATCTCTGCTTTGTAAGCAATGCCACAAAATCTGTAGTTTTGCTATCGAAATAGAAAAACAGAAACTGTGTGTGAAAAATAGTCCGTTTTTAGAGGTAAACCTGTTTATAAATTGACAGTATTCTGTTCAAACATTCCCTCTCAGTGTATCTACATAAAAGAGAATTGAAATGAAAGTCCTAATTGATCATGTTTCTTCTTTTTACCGCAACAAAGGAAGAATTAGTTTCTTGTGTATATTAATTATATCAAGGATATCTTGGAAAAAATATTTTTTAAAGATTATCTATTTTTTTCACATTTTTTATGTTAAAATTATTTTTATAATTAGCACTTTAGTTTTATTTTTTCTTATTAGTTCTCAAGAGATGAGAGGGATAAAAAATGCTTAATACAAAACACACATAAAAGCAGAACTAGGAAAAAAGGGGTAAAGCTCAGAAGTAAAACAGGAGAGGTGATAAGGGGCGTGCCTTAAATGTCGTACTAAGGAATTTATTTCATGTTTCAGTAACTATTAGCTGGAAAATCTAGAGATGCTGCTGAGTGAAAACATTACTCAAATTTTGATGAGGATTGTGATTTTTATTTCCTGAGGATTAGCAGCATTCTGTGTGAATTGGTGTCATTCTAAAGCTTACTCTTAATATGGACACAAGTTAGCTGCATTAGGCACTTATGAATATTTAGTATAATCTACAAAAAAAAAAAGACCTATTGAATAAAAATCTTGGGAATCATTCCAACTGGACTGGTTAGAACACATGTTCAACATGGTAAAATAAATGAGGTTACACTGGTTAGTTAAAAACAAGTAATGTCTTCCCATGAAGTGTCTATTTTGGAGGCTGAGATCAGTCCTACATAGTTAAAATGGGATATGAGAGGAATAAATTCAGGAGGGAACAGTGAGCAGAGTAATAATCACCAAGGTCCATTTACATCTCAAAAGTGAGCAATAAAGAATAACTGGGATGTCGTAAATTGAAAAATGGCATGGTGCAATTTGGGTTTTAGAATCATTTTGGTGTCACTATAACAAATTTTTAGTGAAAGCAAGACTTACTTTGGGGGCTTTCTAATAGCTGCTTTCTTCTTTCTTTTATTTTTATTTCTATATAGCCAATGCATTATTGCATCTTTTTTATTCTCTCTTTTAGAAAAATCATAAATTTATATTAAGTACCCTGAGATGTGCTGGGATGTCAGGTTCCAGGCATGAACAGAGCAGACACAGCCCTTGTTCCTACATAATCTTGAATGTATTGATGTCAGTGAGTCTCTTCTACTCCCATACCTTCAGCTACCAAGAATATTCTGACAATTCTGTAATATCTCTGTTTGGTCTTAAAGGGAAGTAGAGTTTTCCTCTTAAAAATATGTCTTTTAGAATGTTGATTTTAAGCTGGTTATTAAAGAACAAACGACTCAAGAAAAACTTTTGAACTTGTTCCTAACTACCTAAAATGAATTTAGATAGAGGACCTGCCCTAGGAAGGGAGATATCATCACAGATAACTATAGTTTAATATGAACTAATGTATGATAGACAGAAAGGAACCTAGCAAGGCCCATTTATTTGTTCAAAGTCCTCTCTGTGTCCCATTCTTAAAGATAACTCAGCAAACATTTTTTTTTTACCAAACATTTGCTTTTCCATCTCCACATGAATTGACTTCCTACCCTTTGAAGTCCCAAATCGTAAACTACTCTCCTTCCCTCTAGCTCTAGAATAACATATAAGCCTCAATTGCTTAACTGTCCTTAAGTCTCGTGTTACCAGTCCAAAATCCACATACTTGACGCTTCGATATGCCAAAACTCAAAGCATCAGAGTTTGGAGTAAGGAAAGTTTGATTGAGAAAAAAAAAACAAGAAAATGGGAGACCTAGTGGTGCCTCAACTCCATCTTAAGAAGGTAGAGACTTCGGGCTTATTTTATGTCAAAGAAAGGGAAAATGGGAGGGACACGAAGGGATTGATGACTATAGACATCTGGATGCCAGCAGGGGTCTGTGGAAGATTGTGCTTACTCTATTGACACTAGTTGAAGTGAGTCTGGTCAGGAAGTTCTTGCAAGTCTTTGATAAAAAATACGTATTTTCCATGCCTCTTTGGGAGAAGCACTTTCTGGTACGGGGCTGTTTTTATAACTCAAGCCACAAGCAGAATTCCTCTAATGATTATCATGTCTATATGGAAGAAGCTATTAACCTAAAAGCCATGGGAAATCAACAGGCTTGAACAAGATGGAATCAGAGAAGCCAAGCATACCACTCTATTATAATTATGGCACCCCCGAATGTACATTTGTTAAAATAAACTTTGACTATTTTCTCCTGTTAATTTGTCTAATATTAATTTGATTATTAGCCCAGCTAGAATAACTTAAAAGGTGGGAGGAACATTTTTTTTTTTTTTCTATGCCTCCACGGCCCTTCTCTTAAGTACCATACTTGTATAACCAACTTCTTACTGAGAAACTTCCCTTAAATTTTCTTAAATGCACTTCAACTGCAAACTAAACTCTTCATTTTTTTCTTAAAAACTACTCTTCTTCTAGACTTCTTCATTTTAGTAATTGATATCCCAACCTAACCAGTTGCTCAAGCCCAATCCTGAGTGTTATCCATCTCCAGTGGCCTCACCTAAATCTAAGACAGCTTTATCTCTCAACTGCATAACAGCAATAATATTCTCATGGGCTTCACTGTCTCCAGGTTTGCCACCTCCATTTCTCTCTGTAGCCAAAAGTTATTTTTCAATGTGGAGATATAATCATGTCACCTCCACAATTAAAATATTCTAATAGAAGTCTATTATCTTTAGGAAAAATGTCCAGAGCTTTTAAATGGCTTACGAAACCCTCCATATTTTAATCTTGTCTTCCTTCGTATCTTCAAATTATTTACTAGAGTTAATTATTACAGATACGTGAGTTTCCTTTTTGTTGACCAATAGCAATTTTTTCTTCATGCTTTCAACTATTGTTACTTTTTATAGAACTCTATCTTCCTATTCATATAACTAAGTCATTTTTATTGTTGTTGTTGTTGTTAAGATTTCAGCACTAATATTTTCTAAATCAAGTTAGTTCCCTTTTAAATATTTCCCATAGCACAGTATTCTGATTTTGTGACAATTAACATATTAATTAATCATTTATTCCTATATACTTGGTATTTAGAAGTGGCTTACATCAAATGCTCAATATAAAGTTGATAAAGATGGTTGGGCAATGTTGATGGGTCAGATGTGGTTACAGAGCATGTTTGATAATAGCTTATATCTTTAAGATCCTTTACTTTTATTGTTATATATTTATTATTTTATTATAAATGTGTTATATTTTTAATTTCTTATTATGGTTGTTTTATTATTCTTTAAATTTGTATTATGGTTGCAATTTATTATTTCCAAGTGCCCTTAGCATCTAAGCTGATGGGCAAATGAAGGAAGGCACATGTATTAATAAGAGATTAAAATTGTATTTTCTGCATAGTTTTAGAAAAAAGATAATGAAGAAGGAGCAAAGACTGGTTGAAAAGTGGAGCATGAGATTTAAGTTAGTAAAGAAAAGTAGAGACATAAATATGCTGATAATTAAACTGTGGAGGGATCAAAGTGCCTTATGAAGTAAGAGAACATAATGAAATGAGAAATACAGATCTGTTAATGATCAAAGAAGAAGATGTTTAAAATTCAGATTTCTGAAGGAGAGTAATTTTCAGTGATAACCAGATTTAAATTGTGGCCATGGAATATACTGTTTGGGATGGAGTAATTGTTAAGTTCACTGGACATGAAGAAGCTAATGAACTGAAAGATTTGAGCCTTATTTCAGTACCTTATTAACAGTTTAAAAAACACAAGCTTCCTGAACATTTTTTACAAAGCCAGATATATGTAGTTCTCGTTATCTTACCGATTCAGTCTATACCAGTTACAAACTCTTCTGCAGGCCAAATTTTGTTCATTGCCTGATTTGTATGGCTCACAAGAATGGTTTTTACAATTTAAAGAGTTTGGAAAAAATAAAAATACTATTTTGTAAAATATAATAATTGTATTATTATAAATATATAGAACTTATACTTCAGTTTCCACAAATAATATTTTATGTGTATTAAGATGTTTTATGTGTATTAAATATGTAAAGCCTCCTGATAATTTTATCATTGACTTCACTCTACATTTTTGTTTTTTTCATACATATTGTATGTTGCTTCTTGCTATCTTCACACTCTTAAAAACTATGAGGAATATATTTGGCTTTTGTTTTATAATTGATAAAACAGAGGTTGACGGAACCTAAGTAAATCATCCAAGTTCAAGATACAGAAATTGAATAGTCTGAAGCCAAAAAAACATAATATTTCAACCTCAAAGTCTGTGTTCCAATTAAATATGCTACATTGCTTTCTGCCACATTCTCTGATGTTATTCTGGAACTGCTCTTTTCAAGGAATAATGGTACTACTCTCATCCCAGCATGTGACTAAGCAAATCATTTTGCCCCATTCATGAGCAACAGTAATCATCAGAGACAAATCAACTATATCTAGCTTCCGTGTCATTTATTAAAGCAACTATAATAATCAAAATAGCTATGCTAAATCTCAGCACTTTAAAAAATATAGACTTTCTTGGGATAGATAACTCTTGCTTATTTTTTTCAATTGATTTATTTTAATTAGTTTCAAGTATATAGTATATTGATTAGACATCTATATAGTTCTTAAAACGATCCCTCCAATTGCTCTCTCCCTCCACCTAGCCAACATATTAATGCTAATTGCATTCCCTAAGCTGTGCTCTCCATCCCCGTGACCATCCGTCAGCTACTAATTTGTACTTCTTTAATCCTTCACCCCATTCTCCCCTCTCACCACTCCCCTCTGTCCACCATCAAATTGTCCACTATAATTGTGAGTCTTTTTTTGATTAGTTTGTTTTTTTTTATGCCTTAGGTTCTGCATATAAGTGAAATCATATAGTGTTTATCTTTCTCTGTCTGACTTAAATGTCTTCTAGGACCATCAAAGCAATTTCTTTTTCCATCCTCTTCCTTTTAGTCTGTGTGTGTCTTTTAATCTGAAGTGAGTCTCTTATAGGCAACATTTAAGGGTGTGTTTCCCTGTCCATTCATCCACTCTATCTTTTAGTTGGAGCACTTGATTCTTTTCCATCTGAGGTACTTATTGATAGGAATGTAGTTGTTACCATACTTTATTCTTGTTTTGATACATGTTTTTTTTTTCCTTCGGGAAGTCCCTCCAACATTTCCTATAATACTGGCTTGGTGGTGATAATTTCTCAGGGTAGGTAACTCTTACTTATTTTTAAAACCTTTAGCTGTTGATGACTTGCTGGTTAACCCTGAATTTAGAAGTATCTTAATTTGATAATGTTAGGAAAATGTTTTGGAACATATAAATTGGTATTTTAATGGAATACTTTAGTATTTTCATCATATTCTGAAATTATAAATTGATTTAAGAGAAACTGTATTTTAAGTTAAGCTTCTATTCCTAATTTCTCTGATTCTCTTAATGCAGGGTTCCTACCATAATGTATAAGTGCCTTTACTGACAAAAGTTTTCAATAGTTCCTAAGTTGCACAGTATTATTTGTCTAATAAATTCTTTAAAATATTAAATAGTTTATGCCAACAATTAAGAGTTTTGAAATGAACACTCTCTTCTTTGAGGGTGAATTCAGCAATATTAGCAATTTTTAAATTGCCAATTATGTATTTTAAAAAAATCTATGCTCATGAAAGCATGGTACTAAATGCTATGAATGATACAACAATTTTTCAGAGACTTCCAGAAACATATATAGGATCTCACACACTGAGACAAAATTAGAAGCAACATACAAGTTAATAAACATTCAAAGCTATAATTTGTTAGTCCATTTATGATTATAGACTCTACAATAACTGAGCTTAGAATCTAACTTCAGTCTACATAAAGGACAAATTATTTTGTGTGTGAGTTAATATATACTCCAGAAATATACTACTATAAAAATTGGCAAAAATAAAAACAAAAAAATATTTTATACTTTGGCTGTAATGTTATCAAGACTTGTTTACTGTATTAGGTAACCTTGTCATTGAATACGAAGCCAATTTCAATTAGGGCTCAATTTATTTTATTTTATTTATTTTTTATTATTTATTTATTTATTTTTAATTAAGTTTATTGGAGTAACATCTATTAATACAATTATATAATTTTCAGGTGTACATTATAATTTGGCATCTGTATATTCTACTGTGTGTTACCACCCAAAGTCCAGTTTCCTTCAACTACCATATATTTGATCCCCTTTACCCACTTCTCCCTCCCCCTGCCTCCTATATTTAACCCCTTTTACCATGTCTACCTCTCCCTTCCTCCTCCACCCCCTACCCTTTGGTAAACACTAGCCCATTGTCCATGTCCATGATTCTCTGTTTGTTTGTAGGGCTCAATTTATTTGAGTCACAAATACAAAACATCTGTATTGGTCTGCAATTTCTCTTTCTTATTCAGAGTAAGATTACAAAACTCTGACTCTTTCTTAGTGCTTTTCAACACTGAAGTATTGGGATCTTTACATATTAAGTACAGATTATTTTAAAATAATTTATACTTTTATCACTCCTATACAATTCAACTAACATATTATATTACTTTTTGAAATCATGCTTATAGTTTGATGATGTTTTTAAATAATACAGAGTGAAAGGGGTATGAAATTTTTTATAAAAGTGGATAAAAATGGACTTTGCATCTGAATGACTGATAACTACATTTAGATACAATGTACCTTATGAGTTCAGAACAAAGAAACTTACTGTGGTTTAAGAGTGAGCTAGAAAGACTTTACAGAAATTTGAACTGACTTCAGAATCGGATAAAATGTGGCCACTCATAATAGTGAAGAGTCCATTATAGACAGATTAACTGGATTGAATAATTTGGGTATGAATGCCAAAACATTTTCAGGGCCTGTATAGATGGTCTCACTGAATGAAGGGCTCTTATGAAAAATTAAGAATAGTAGAAAACTCAAGAGCTTGGAAAATCAACAAATGGATGTTGTTATATAGAAAAGGGTTATAAGTAAAGTGGTTGATTTATGCTTACTGCTGCTATTGGCAAATGGATGACATATTCAAAATGTTCTTTTCAAACATTAATCAAGAAGAAGAATATAAACAAACACTAAACTTAAATGCTGTCTGAGGAAAAGAAAGGATAATATAACAATAGACATGTTTCAAAAGAGAAACGAGTAGGATTTAGGAAACAATTTTATAACTAGATATTGATTGTGAATGAGAGAAAAGAAAAAATACTCCTCCACTGGCAGCCTCGTCTTGGATAAGAAATTTAAATTCTGAGTTTACTGTGGATTTTTCTCATATAAAAGTCTATAAAGAGTAGACAAAAAAAAAAAAAGCCTGTTCTTTGTAGCCAAATGACCAGGAAAGGGGTTTTCAAGCAACACAGAAAACATCAGGACAATGAAATTGTCTACTTCAGCCAAGTACCATAGAAAAAACTACAGCTTCTCCCACCCAGTTCAGGAAAGGCCTAAAAGGGAGCCAAGATTTCTATCCACCTGTGGCAGTAATAAGACTCTATACCTGATAGGGTGGTATCGGAAGAAGCCAACTGGGGGAGTTGGGCATTCATCAACTCCAGACAGCAGCAAGTGCCCCTCCTCTCTTCCTACCTCACTTCATATCAGCAGAGAGGCCTAGTCAGGAGCCTAAACATCCACACCCATCAGGTGGTAATGAGGCGAGACTCTACCCTTCTATTGCCAGCACAGTGTCAGAAGAGACCTACTGTAAAAGAAGATAAAAATAAGATTCAGAATCTCATAACATAATACCTCTAATGTCTAGAACTCAATTAAAAATCAGTTATACCAGAAACCAAGGACTCACTTAAATTAGAAAAGATAATTGAAAAAAAACAACAATGATCCCAATGTTAGAATTATTTGACAAAGATTTTAAAGCTGGGAGAATAGGGTGAAGTGTTAAAGAAGTACAAATTAGTAGTTGATAGATGGTCACAGGGATGGGGAGCAGAGCATGGCATAAGGAATGCAGACAGCATTAATGTAATGGCTAGGTGGAGAGCCAAAGGAGAGAAAAAACAATTAAGAGGATCGTTTTATAAACTATATAAATGTCTAACCAATGTACTGTATACTTGAAACTAATAAAATTAAAAAAAAATTAAAAAAAATCAGGTACAAATAGCAAGTTTCAGCAAAGAAAAAAGATATAAAGAATCAAAATGAAAATCTAAAAATAAAAAGTACAATAACAACAACAACAAAAAACCGTCAATGTTGGACTCAGTAGGAGAATGGAAAGAACAGATTAAAGAATCTGTGAACTTGATGATGAAACAATAGAAATTACCTAATCTAAATAACAGAGAAAATAGACTGAATGCCTCAAGGACTATAATTAATACCTAATATTCTAGTCATTAGAGACCCAGAAGGAAAGAAGAAAGAAGATAGGGCTGAAAGAGTACTAGAAAAAATAACGGCTGAAAATTCTTCAATTTTGACAAAAGACTTAGACCAACAGATGCAAGAAGCTGAACAAATTTTAAACAGAATAAATGCAAAGATATTCATAACAAGACACATCATAATCAAAATTATGAAAACTAAAGATAAAGAAATTTCTTGAAAGCAGCAAGAAAGAAATGAAACTTTAAATTGGGAGGATGTAGCAAACAACAGTATAGGCAATAATACTTTAACTGATTTGAATCATACTGACAAAAGAGACAAATTAAAATAATATTTTACAATTGAATATAATTTAGATGAAAAATACTTCCCACTGTGGTTCATCCTTTTCGAGAATATATTCACCCAAGTCTTCAAATTTTTCTGATAATCCCATTAAAAAATAAAAAGAAACAGTTAAAATAAAATATAATAATATATTTAACCCAAATTATCTAAAATGTTTATTTTTAAAATATAGTCATTATAAAAATTAACAGTAAGAGAATTTATATTCTTTTTTATACTATTATAAAAATTGTGTGTTTAGCACCTACAGAATATCTCAGTTCAGACTAGTCACATTCAAGTACTCAATAGCCACATGTGTCTTGTGGCTATTGTATTGCACAGCACAGGTCTATAGTGATGACATAAGAAACAATGGTATGGAAAAACAATAAGAGAGTTTGCGGCTCATATCGAGCTATTGTTATGAGACTTTCTAGTATCACTATAAATCTCAATGACAAATATTAACAATGAACAATGCCAGCATCATTTAAATAATGTTGAATAATGCCACAAAGACTGTCACTTTTATTGAGATAATATTTTAAATTGTAGACTCATCGGCTAACTCACAACAATGTAGTTAGTGAATTCCAGGATTATCATCTTCATGCCAATGTTTGTTGGCTGGATTGAAGTTGCTTTCACAAATACTTTATAAATTAGATCTCCAATATGTCATGGTTATATAAACTTGATATTTTTTAGATATTTTTAAAAGCTTTCAGACCTCGATTTGGAAATCCAAGGTTACTATGTTATCTCTCTGAAAGTGCAGATAAAAGGCAATGGTGCATTAAAATTTAAACAGCCATGACCTGAAAATATTGAATACAGTCTTTAGAAATGTTGAATTCATATCCGACAAAGAATAGCTAAGATTGTTTTAAAAAATTTTTGAACTTCTGAAATACTATGACATATTTATAAATATTTTCTATTGAAATTTTTAACACTTAAATGTCTATTAAACTCAATTATTGTCTTCTTGTAAGTTGAACACTTATTAAGATATGAAAGCAATTATTAAATAATGTTGCTAATTCAGTCTTAAAATAAAAATATCCTAAAATTCATTTTTGAAGCTTCGGGTCAGTTTATTAGAAGAGTTTTTACCAGATATAATGCAGATAGTTAAAAACTTCTTTTAGAAACACTTATTTGTATAGAATTGCTCTTCCTGCTTTGCAACAACAAAAGTATGGCAGTAGATTAGATAATGAAACAGAAAGGACTGCTACTCTCACTTGAAATCACCATTAAAATGTGATATTAATTAAAGTTGCCTCATAGTTTCTCTAACCTCTTAGCAAATAAATTTCAAAATTTGAATGTAATCATTAAAATTAGACTCACTTTTGTTCAGTTAGTACATTAAGTTTGCTTATATATTTTTACCTGCAAACAGGGTTTAAATAATAAAACTAAAAGCCAGGAATTAGTTGATAATTACAGTCATACCTTGTTTGAGTGCATGTTGCTTTATTGTGCTTCACAGATATTGATTTTTTACAAATTAAAGTTTTGTGGCAATTCTGGATCAGGCAAGTCCATCGGCACCATTTTTCAACGATATTTACTCACTTCATGTCTCTGTGTCACATTTTGGTAATTCTTGCATTATTTGAAACATTTTCATCATTAATATACTTGTTTTGGGGATCTGTGATCAGTAATCTTTGATGTTACTATCGTCATTGTGAAGCACCACAAACCACGACCATAGAAGACATAGAACTTAATTGATAAATGGTGTGTGTGTTCTAACTGCTCCATCGACCAACCATTTCCACCCCCTCCAGGACTTCCTATTGCCTAGAAGCAAAAATATTGAAATTAGTCCAGTTAATAACCCCACAATGACCTCTTTTATTGTTCAAGTGGAAGAATCACACATGTCTTACTCTAAATCAAAAACTAGAAATGATTACACTTGGTGAGGAAAACATGTCAAAAGCTGAGATAGGTCTAAAACTAAGAAAGCCAAAAGCTAGGCCTCTTGCACCAAATGGCTAGCCAAATTGTGAGTGCAAAGTAAAAGTTCTTAAAGGAAATTAAAAGTGCTATGCCAGTGAATACACTGATGATAAGAATACAAGCAGCCTTATTGCTGATATGAAGAAAGCTTTAGTGGTCTCAAAAGAAGATCAAACCAGCTAAAACATTCCCTTCAGTCAAAGACTAAATAAGACCAAGGTCTTGACTTTCTTCATTTCTATGAAGGCTGAGAGAGGTGAGAAAGCTGCAGAAGAAAAGTTTAAATTTAACAGAGTTTTGCTCATGAGGTTTAAGGAAAGAACTTATTCTATAACATAAAAATTCAAGGTAAAGCAGCAAGAATAAACCATTTTCAAGCAACTTAACTGTGACTCAGAACAAACCTCAAGAATTTTAGAGATAAGAAATCATCCAGCATAGAACAAAGTAAAATTTACAATGTCAGAAGTTCCTCAAAGATTACCAAGCATGCAAAGAGGCAGAAAGCGACAACACATAATGAGTGGGAAATCAATTAATCAAGACTCAAAACTGATACAGATGACTGAATTATCAGAAAAAAATCATTAAAATCATAATCAAAATTGAAATTCAAAAGTAGAGATATGAAAGATATTATTAAAAGATTAAAATCAAATTTCTGAAGAGGAAAACTATAATATCTAAGATAAAAATATTAGCAATAGGATAAATGCCATATCAAATATTATAAAGATATTAATAATTGTGAGAACATATCAATAGAAATTATTCAAAATAAAATACAGAAAGAGAAAACTTTACAGAAATAAAAACAGTATCAGTAACTTGATACTTGTAGATCAACTGCAAGCAGAGTACAATATAAATAATTGTAAACTTTCAGAGGGAAGGGATGGGACAGAAAAAAATGTGAACAAATAATGGCCAGTAAATTCAAACATCATAGAAATTACAAATCCATATATCCAAGAACCTTAATAAACACTAAGAACAAGAAATATGAAGGCATATCATAAACAAATTGCTCAAAACCAGTGATGAACAGAAAATCTATCAAGGCATGTCATAAACAAATTGCTCAAAACCAGTGATGAACAGAAAATCTAAAAACTGCCAGAGGAAAAAAAGACACGTTGTATACAGAGAAGATGAGATGCAGATTGAGAAATATTCCTCATGAGAAAAAATCTCAAGCAAGAAAACAGTGATGAAATATCTTTACAACACTTAAACAAGTTGGGAGTATGAGATAAAGTTGTTTATAAAGGCAACTCCTGTCCAAGTGATTATGGTGGAAATAAAAGGTTCTATGCATTTGTCAAAACCCATAGAACTGTACACCACAGAGCAATTTTCAGTCTATGTAAATAATGAACAATAACAACAATAAAAACAAACTAGCACTGGTGAAAGATGGAATGCAGACTGTGACAAATATACCTATATTACAAATGACCTAAGTAACTTTAGAAAAGAGTGTTTGTATACTAAAGGCTAAAGATTAATATATATATATATATATATGCATATACATATCCATATGTATATGTATATATACTGAATACAAACACTATTCTCTTGTATTTTTCTCCATTTAACATGCAAAGCTTGGCTTACATTAAGTACCCAATAAATTATCACTAATTACCATTATTTGTGCATTTTTGATCCTGTTTTTCACAAACATGGCTATAAAATCTTCCCAAATTTCAAGAGTATTTGGGGGCTTGTTCTGACAAAATTGTAGACTATGAAATGAGCTATAATTGGTACAAATTATTAGTTCAAAGATGGTTCTGGCGATGGAGAATACAGCATAGGGAATGTAGTCAGTAGTATTATAATGGCTATGTTTAGAGTCAGATGGGTGACAGAGTCATTGGGGAGATCTTTTCATATACTATATAAATGTCTAACCTATGAACTATATACTTGAAACTAATAACAATATTTAAAAATTATTTTTGAAGGATCTCAGGAAGCACCTTGAGACTGAGGTTATACAGTTACAATACAATATAGAGAATGGTAGTTAAGATGAGAGAGAGACAAGATCACTGGTAATGAGGAGGTCCCACAATTGAGAGGTTGTGCTACTGGAAGGATGGTTTAATGAGAGCACTACGACACGATTTATGATGACGAAAATAAGAAAATGTAAACAAGTGGTTAATTATTAATTTAATAGTTGCAATAGTCTACAGCCACACCACCCTGAATGCTCCCGATCTCATCTGAATAGCCACGACATATTTTATTAGTCTTGAGATTTAGGTTTTGATATTATCTGCTAGGAAAGAGGAGTCAAGAGTAAGTTGGTGACAGGGAAAGAGGAACCTGAGAGCTATTAAAGCCTAAGGAAAGAATGAAAAGAACAAGCAATTAGAAAATCTGGGAGAGAGTTGAAGTTACCCAATTGTCTGTGTTCACATGGAAAAACATTATAAAAACATTTATTTACAGATAATCAAAATATCACTTTAAACAGGTTTTATGATGTCAGTATTGAATAATTCTACAGAACATAATTTTTATAATTTTTTATCAAAGTGAAATCTTCAAATTTTGTTGATAAAAGGCTTCTAAAGCAGAAATCATATTTATTTAAAGAACATCAAACTTGGCTCCAAGGAGCACATTTAACTTCCTTGGATGTGAGATTTATCTGAACCAATGTGCTGATACTTTAATTTGAAGTAGCATATGAAGACACATGTATTTGCAGCATTAGCGCATAAAACAGATGAAAATTGGACTTTATACCCATTTTCACTGTTATGGGGATTGTGCTATGAGACACCCCAGATGTTACTCTTTGGCAAACAGTTGTTATTTTTTGCTTGAGTCTCAGAAGATTATCTTCTGATTCTGGATATGTCCCAAACCTACTCTCCAAGCATATGGACTAATTCAGCCAAGCAGTTAATATAAATAGATTTCCTTACTAACAAAGTTATGTGTAAAATGACAGTTCACATGGTTTGGGAATCCTTCATGAATAATGCTACCTTTCTCATGCAGTGTGATATACTTCACTGTTTAATGAATGATAGCTCTTGGTTGAACAGAAGGCTCTGTGTTCACCATGAAGACAAATTTCTTAATTTATAGTGTGTTACAATTTTCTTGGGGCTCTACTTGCTTTTATGATAGTATGAGATTTTAAGATTTTAATAGAGCCTGAAAAACATGATGCTTTAGGTCCAACAACAGTAGTTTGTTAGTTTTAAGTGTTTACTTTATCATATTTCTTTTCATAAATTCCATCTGTATTTGTGATTTTATTTATTTTTTATTTATTCATTCAGAATTCACAGTACTTATGAATGTTGGCAATGGATCAGATAGTTGCTGTGACCATATGTGTATTCTTCATTCTTCTATTTGGTGAGATATAAAGGTGGTTCCATCTAGCCAACATGTATCAGATGTAGAAACTTTCCGTTTTGCATCCACTAATTTCCTAGCTAGATGAGGTCACACCCTTTATTGCAAAGACTTAAAAGTTTCTCTAGACTACTGGATGATGTTTCTTCACTTAGGTCAGATAAGGCTAATTTCTCCAATCACCACATGAAAAGAATCAGTGGTTTATCTGTTTCGGTAAGGAAAGCACAACCAGTGCAATATATACTACTGGAGCTACCACTTAATTAGTCTCGGAGTAGTCCCTTTTAGCTTATCATGATCCACCTATTTTTGCAGAGACCATGCAGATAAAATGAACAGATATATGCTGGGAATCACTTCCCAGTATAACTTCCATTCTGCATCCAAGGTACTGCATCTGACTCTAATCTCTGCAAAGCTAGCCCACATGTAATACAGCTTCTCTTGAGTGGGGAGAGAGCAGTTTCAGGCATTTCTATTTGACTGTTCCTGGTGCTTGTTGGTGCAGGGAACCAACATGAGGGTTCTGTTAGCTGCAAAATATATCTCTACCAATTCTGTGCTCAGAACACAGGTAAATAATCAGAGGTTGGAGCTACAGATTCATTATACACCTGTGGGAAAAATTTTGACAATAGTACATTTATCAATAATATTTCATACTTTGCCAATCTAACTTGACAATCATAATAGTGTTTTATAAAATCTAGCATTGAAGTCAGTTTGCACATTGTATACATGACCTTTAAAAGATCTAGGCATTCTTTTTTCCCCAGTATACACAGTTAGTTTGATACATGGCAGCAGGTACTTTTGAGAAGGATTGGAAGAATACTCATTGTGGTGGTATTGCATGGTTATTTTTCAAAGGAAGTCAATCTTCCTTTCAACTCATGCCATCTGTCTCAGAACTGACCAAGATTTCTGAGTAACTAGATGGAACTTCTATTCAATAGATTTTTTCTCCTGTTTCTACAATTCAAGTTACCCTTGTTAGCTATCCACTCATGTTGTACTATAGTTTACTGATGGATCCTAGGTTTTCATTTCAACCTTGCTACTTATTATGGCAATTATATCCACATTGCCTCTGACATATAAGTAGTTTAAGTAACTTCTCTTTTCTTTTCCAAAATTCTATGACTCACATTGAACTAGTGAGATCAGTTCCGAGGCAAGATCTCTTCTATCAACTCTGGGTTATAGGATGCAGCCTCCACAGACCTTCTCAAATATGCCACCACATTAATTAATTCAGTATTGATTTAATAAAGGGAATATCCCGAGACCTCCTGATGAATACAGTAGCTAGGGAATCCTTTGGTCTCAAATAAAAAAGCAATTCTAACATATTCATCACCCTGAGCTTTTAGAGCCCTTTAATGACACACTAGGGATTATCACTATAGACAAAGCAGTACTTATTGTCACGTGACTGACACATTTCTGGGACCCCATCTTAGTGTCTGCTTTATGGAACAATTTCTTGTACCAGCTCTCTTAGTTTGCATTTTCTTGAGACAGAACCTGAGACAAGCACTTAATTGCAGTTTAAATTACTTGGAAAGTGACTCCTGAAAGTTGGAGGGAAGGAGTAGGGAGAATAATTAAGGAAACACTTAAAGCCCAAGAGTGCATTACTGAGATACTTCTATGAGCAGTGGGGACCTAATTCACCACATTTCCTGAGGGGTATTCAGAATGCCTCTCAGAGGTGTCTGCTCAAAGGAGGGGAATCTGAAACATTTATCCACTGCTCACATTGACCTTTGTTTGAGCTTTAGCTGAGGTGTTATTTCTTTTGTTTTCTGGTCTGTTATTTCTTTGACTTCAACATCAAAGAAAATCTGTGGGAGAAAAAAATATACATGCCATGTCTGGTCTGTACTTAGGATCAAATGTCAGTACAAGATGAGTCTGAGTTTATGTGTAACTGTCCTTTGTACCTGTGGATAAAATAAAGTGTGTCAATGCACATGAGGCTTGTCTTTTACCTGAGACTTAAGGAGAAAAAAATAACTCAGAGAATACTGAATTATTCAAGCTTTCCTGAAGAATGTTTTATAAGGTGTATTTACATACACAGAGATTGAAGGTGAAGAAGCAAGTGCTAACGTAGAAGCTATAGCAAGCTGAAGATCTAGCTGATATTTGACGAAGGTGGCTACACTAAACAACAGATTTTCGGTGTAGACCAAATAGCCTTATATTGAAAGAAGATGCCATCTGGGACTTTCATAACTAGAGAAATGAAGCCATTGTCTGGCTTCAAAGCTTCAAAGACAGGCTAAATTTTTTTTAGGGGTTAATGAAGCTGGTGACTTCAAGATGAAGTCAATGCTCATTTACCATTTCCAAAATCCTAGGGCCCTTGTAATTAGGCTAAATCTACTCTGCTTGTGCTTTAAAAATGGAAAAATAAAGACTGAATGACAGCACATATGTTTATAGCATGGTTTACTGAGTATTTTAAGCCTACTGCTCAGAACAAAAGATTCCTTTCAAAATATTACCGCTCACTGACAATGCATCTGGCCACCCAAGAGCTTTGATGAAGATGTACCACGAGACTGTTTTAATGCCTGCTAACACAATACCCATCCTGCAGGCCAAGGATCAAGGAGTAATTTTGACTTTCAAGTCTTATTATTTAAGAAATACATTTTGTAAGACTATAGCTGCCATATATAGTGATTCTTCTAATAGATATGAGCAACATACATTGAAAAACTCTTGGAAAGGATTCACCATTCTAGATGCCACTGAGGGCATTTGCGATTTATGGAAAGAGGTCAAAATATTAACATTAACTGGAGTTTAGAAGAAGTTGATTCCAACCCTCATGGATAACATTTGAGGGGTTTTATACTTCAGCGGGGGAAGAAACTGTAGATGTGGTGGAAATAGCAAGAGAATTAGAAGTGGAGCCTGCAGATGTGACTAAATTTCTGCAATGTCATGATAAAACTTGAACAGATGAGGAGATGCTTCTTATGGATGAGCAAAGAAAGTGGTCTCTTGAGATAAAATCTACTCCTGGTGAAAATGCTACAGAGATTGTTGAAATGACAACAAAGAATGTAATATATTACATAAACTTAGTTGATAAAGCAGTAGCAGGGGTTGCCAGGATTGACTCCAATTGTGAAGGAATATCTACTGTGAGTAAAATGATATCTAACAGCATCACATGCTACAGATAAATTACTCATGAAAGGAAGAGTAAATCAATGAGGCAAACCTCTTTGTGGTCTTAAGAAATTACCACAACCACCCCAACCTTCAGCAACCACCATGCTACTCAGTCAGCACACATCAACATTATGGCAAGCCCCTTCACAATGGAAAAAGATTATGACTCGCTGAAAGCTCAAGTGATGGTTAACATTTTTTACAATAAAGCTAATAAGGATTGGTAGAGACAAATTCCCTGTTGTTATTATTTTATATTCCCATCTTTTTTATTACCATGGTATAATAATGTTCAAACTCTTTAAATTTAGATGTAGATCATATCAAGTTCTTAATAAAAATCAGTTTATAGAAACACGAATACATTATTCATAATATGTTTTTTCCTTTAAAATTTTTTCTTTTATTCTTGTCTATTTCCAGTGTCAGGATGTCAGTGTACTAATACCTACTGAATTGAATTGGATATTAACATTGAATAATTGAGTCAGAAAACATGTGTTGCCTATACCACATTTTGCTTAGCACTGGCCTGAATGCCTCAAGAACAGTATTATACAGAAAAATGCTACTAAATTTTAAACATTCACAGTTTTAGTAAAAACAGGGGTAGTGTTGGAGATACAAAGACAAAATTATTCAAGCAGTAGTTCCCAATCTGCACTGCACAGAGTGCCTAAAATTTTAATCTAATCTTCCCACTTTTTGGCTTGAAGAAAGAGAAGACACGGTTTGGGCAACAACAACCACTGAGAAAATCCTAGAAAAGAAAGAGACGGAGTCACTGGGATTATCTCTCACTTTCCAGTGGTCCATCACTATAGTACATTTTTACTGAGGTATCACATTTAAATGCAGGCTCTTCAGATTGCGGGCAGTGCTGTGGATAGTGAATAGTATAAGATACTATAATAGTATAAGTGGATAGTGGATAGTATAAGATTGTCATTTTCATGCCCATGTTTGTGAGATGGATTGAAGTTATCTGTTGGAACAAATATTTAATTATTGCCTGTTTAAGTTTTCACTATGGCTTTTCCTTGGAACATATTGAATTTTCTCTGAGTTACATAGGAAACAATTTAAATAAGTTTGATTTCCAGGTATATGCATAAACTAATAGGAAATAATAAGAAGTCCAAATTGTTCTGCTGAATAAAAAATATCCATTTTCTATCAAATAAATTATACCAATATTTTGGAAAGGTGAGGTGATAGACTAAAACAGGGAATAATTATAACAGAACTTTTTGATCATGTCTATAAAATATAAAGAAAAAAGTCATTTTTTATCTTCTATGCAATTAATTGTCACAATTATGAGAGCACTGCATAGCTAATTTGGTTCAACTCCTGTTACATGCCAAGTTACAAAATTGCTTATGCAAATTCGGTAATTTTGAAGAATGCAACAACACATTTATATCAACTAGTGATAGTCACCAGGCTTAAGGATGCCATTACTTGTTTGAGTAAACATGGTCACTGTGCATTTAAATTGCAAATTTCAGAGAAATTTCTACCTACATAGATTTTGAAAACTTTCACTGAAGCAAAAATTTAGAGACTCATGTTTATTTTACTTAAGTAACTGCAGCACAAGTAATACAAGAGTTTGGAAGAAGTTGATTCCAACCGTCATAGATGACATTGAGGAGTTCAAGACTTCAGTGGAGCGAATAACTGCAAATGGTGGAAATAGCAAGCAAGAGAACTAGAATTAGAAGTATAGCCTGAATATATGACTAAATTGTTACAATCTCATGATAAAATTTGAATGGATGAGGAGGCTTCCTCTTGAGGCACAAGTAAAAAGATATATATTTTTTACAGTTATTTTAATGTGTTTAATTATTTTATCATTACAAATGCACTTTAATAACCAGCATAAGCAATATCCAGTGTTTCCTACTTTATAGTCTCTTAGAAGAATCCAGAAAAATCTTTATGAGCATTTTATTCCTTATGCCAGCAGCTAAAATGAAAGATTTTAGAAGTACCTAGAGGTATGAAAATCCTAAATTAGATGAAGACATTATTGAAGAGTCTTGAAATAAAAAAAAAATTATTCTAACCAATTCGAATGCTGCTTCTCACAAATAAATGTTAAGATGACCTAACATACATTGTTTTCACTATTTCAGTCTTAGTTCCTAAATAACTTTGTAATAAACAATTGACTTTTTTTTTTAAGTGGCAGAGCTCCCGAAACTCAACAAACAAAAACATGAAATAGAAGCCTAATAAAAGCTCTTAATTAGGAAATTGGTCCCTAAGAGCAGATTTTCTTTCAGCCCAAAGGATTGCTTTAAAGCTAGATTATCACTGTTTTTATCTTAGTTGGTTTTTCTAATTCTTGTGCGTGTGCACCATGCACAATGCAAAAGCATTTTCTTTGAAGGCAATTAAAATATAACCAATTATTTTGCAAGTCAGTTTAACTATCCAGATATTCTTTTATACATGTCACATATTTTTTCTTTACTAACATATTATTTTAAAATAAAAATAGCCTTCAAAATGTAGAGTTTAAAATAATCTTAACTGATAGAATGCCTATATTTTCCACAGAGCCTCCTTCATCCTACAAAGAGAATTATGACATATTTTTCAGTATATTTAATTTTTCTATTATCTACACTGAACATAGAGGCACAAAGATATATTTTTCTTTTTATTCTAACATCATGTACAATTTATGTATTGAATTTGATCTGTATATTTATATTTTTCTTAATGATCTATGCTTTCATAATAAAAATGTTTATTAAATAAAACAGCATGATAAATATTGTCAGATCAGTATTATTTACAATATCCAAAAATTTTTCAGGATATAAAAATAAATTGATAAGTTCAGATAAAATATTCTGCTTGAACAAATTTTGTTAAACTGTTAATAACAGCTTGAGTGTGTAGAAATTAATTGAGTTTTCAATGTGCAATGAGGAAATGGAAAAGTAGAGGGTTATGCTAAGGTTTTGTAAATAAGTAATATGAAACAGCTGCTATTAATAATATTAGTGTTCTTTATCTGATCTCATGAATTAGCTTTCATTTTATTTTGATGATATATAATACACAACTATTATTTTCTAATTGCTTTAGATTTTCTTACTAGTTAATTTTAATAAAATGGTAATTATGGATAAATAATAGACTTGCATAATGAAGAGATGCTATATTGTAAAGATCCCATGTAATAAAATACACTGAATATATTTTTGTATTTAGCGTTTAATTTTAAGTTAAATTATTAAAAATTATTTTATTTTCATTCAAATCTGACATCCTTTAGATTATTTTCTTACATAAATTATCAAAATACCTATTATTTTTAGAACAGTAAAGAGATTTAACTTTTATGTGAATAAAATATTGAAGTAATAAAATTTTGAAGAAATGTCATGCTGATATGTGAATTACCTGAGGTCTCTTCTCTTCTTATAGTGATCAAATTCACTTTATTTCAAACTCTTCATTTCTTCCCTCTACCATCAATTTTTTGTAATGTACATAACAGGAAATCAACTTATGCTTTCTTTCAAAAATTGCAGTTCAGGGAATTAATCACAAAATAACCACTGATTGGACTTTGTAGTATCAGCATAAGTAAAAACAAAATAGTAAATCTACCAGATATTTTGACAATTTATCATATCGCTTATTGTCAATAAGATACTCCATCTATCCGCCCAGGTCCCTCGATTAAAATAAATTTTCATATCAACTTTATAACAGTATTTTTTCAGTAAATTGAATAGATAAAATAAGTTAATGTTAAATGAGAATAATTTATGTAAATATACTTTTGAGAATTTTTATTTTATTTTTATATAAGTAAATTTAGAAACTTTCTTTATAAAATTGATTATATATGTAGCCATAGAAAAAAAAATTTCCAAGCAAGACCCACATATATAGCCAGAAGACCTGCTTGAGAAATTTTGCCCCAGAAAAGAAGTTTCTTCTTTAATAAAATAAAATCTTAATATTTATGATAAATTATCAAGTTGAAAGTAATTCAATTTAATTCAATGTAAAGAGTCGATACCTTACCACTTTATTATGAAACAATGAGTAATGAAACAGCTGAACTGAAAGACTACATTCTTAATCTTCTAAATTTATTAAATCCTAAAATTTTTTTGTTTTAAGTTCAGTCCTCAAATTGTTCCCCATAAATGTGTATATGCTATATAAAGATGGAAAATCAAAAAGTTTAAAAGCATACTCTTCAAATTCAAGACAACTGAATTAATATTATAATTATTATTAATTACATAGACATAGGGATTTCGTTGCTTTAACACTAGCAATTTAAAATGTAAAGTTTAGGAACCCAAATAATCTGTCAACTTCTTATAAAATGAATTGTAGAATTTTATTCTCTATCTTTTTTTTTCATTCTTGCTCTTCCTATATCTTTGTCTCACCAAAAGAAAAAAATGGTGGGGGGCAGATGAATGTACTGTTAATGGAATCTGGAAAGTTGCTATTGAAATCCCATAGACTTGGTTTGAATAAGATTTCATCACTTACTAGCTACATGAGTTGGTGAGTTTGCTTAATTTCTGTGACTATCAGTGTTTTGTTTTGTTCATTCTTACTTTGAAAAGTTGTTAAATCAATACAACTATACTTTCTACATTTTAGAATGGTTAAAAATAATGCCTGTAAAATAAATAGCATAATGACTACATTTGGTACTCATTCAATATTTATTATTAATTAAATTATTTTAAAACTATTACTGTAATATATTCTAATTATATTTCTATGCTCATTTATTATAAGTATGATGAGAATCATAAATCAAAAATTGGAGCCCATGCAGTCCAATAATAGAAAAAGAAACAATATGAATAATATGGCTTGAAAGTACATTATTTTTTGTAGAACTGAAGTATGTATACTGTTTGTCTCTTGCCTAACTTGTACCAATAAGGTGAATTTACAATAAAGAGAGAGAGTTTTACAATAAAGTGACTTTTATTAGTAATGTAAAAAGCAAAGCTCCTTTTAAGCTAGGCTCAAAGTTGTATGCATTGTGTATTGCTTTGTCTTCTGGTGCAAGCAAAAAATTTTTAGTGGGTCACTAGGCGTAATAGTAGTGCCACTCTCTATTTCCATTCTTTGATTTCTAAGACCCATAAGTCCTAGCTATGTGAGAAAAAAAAAAATGCCATATGCTGCATGCTTAATTAGGGCACATAGAGACATTTGGAAAACCTTGCTCAAGTTCTACAAAGTATTGCTACCTAACTAAGGCCATAAATGAGTTTTTAAAAGCCATTCCACCATTCCATCAAGCCAGCTGCAGATGGCAGAGAACATGGTATAACCAGTGAATTCTTGAGAATGGGACCATTTATTCACCTCTTATGCTGTGAAGTGAATATTTTAATCAAAGGTGACACTGTGTGGAACATTATGAAAGTGAATAAAGGCATTCTATAAGTCTATGTGTGATAGCTTCAACAAAGCATTGCATGTAGGGAAGGCAAATCCATATTCAGAATGTCTATTGCAGCAAGAACAAAATGCTACACTTTCCATAATGGATACATGTGATGTAATCAACTGGCTACTAGATAGCTGGCTGATCACCCTAAGGAATGGAGCCATATGAGAGACTCGGTGTTGGTCTCTGTTGGTGGCAGATTGGGCACTCAATCAGCTTTGATGAGTGAAAGTCTATGTTGTTGAACCAATGTATAGCATCCATCCATGTCACTATTGCCATTTTGTTCATAAGCCTATTGGGCAATGACAGAGTGGCTGGAGAGAGAGGATGACTGGTATCTGCAAATGGGTCATCCTACCACTTGATCATTAAAATACTCTTAGGCCCAAGTGTTTTCTTCCTCTATCAATTGATAATAGATAAGTGTAGCAGTGTAGCAGAAAGGAACTGTGGGCATTTGGGACACTTCTTCAGGTAACTTACTTCAGGCAACTTGTGCCTTCAGGATCTGCTCAGGCCAGATAATGTTATATACCACTTCTATTTGATGACGGAATGCCACTGTGATGAACATCTTTATGTAGGTGAGATACTCAGTTCATGATGGACAGCTTAAGTCGCATTATAACCATGGTCTATGGTTAAGTGTTCAGTCTCTACTAGGACCCCGTAGCAGGCCAAGAGCTATTTCTCAAAAAAAAAAAAAAAAAATAGTAGTTATCCAGAGGATAGCAGGACTTTGCTTGAAAATCCTCAGTTCCTGTGCTGCAATTCACCTGCAGGGAACTGCCAAAGGCTTCAAACAGCCCCCAATCTTCCACTGCAAGTTCAAGCACCATTGGATCTGCTGGATCATATGAACCAACTGGCAGGACAGCTTTCAGGGCAGGATGCACCTGCTGCAGAGCCCCATTCAAAACAAGCAGCTTTTCAGGTCATTCAATAAATAGGCCAGAATAACACACCCAAATGACAAATATGTTGTCTCTAATATCCAAAGAGATCCTATAGGCATTGTGCCTCTTTTTGCTGGTTGGAGGGGCCAAGTGCAACAACTTAGCTTTCACTTAAAAGAAATATCTACGGATGCCCCAGAGTCCTGGACCCCTTGGAATTTCACTAAGTAGAGGCCCTGAAATTTGTTGGATTTATTTTCCACAAGTTTTCTGCACATCAAGATAAACTAAATATGAGATCATAAACAAAGATCTTCAAAATGGTAATGAAAAAACTAACCACAAATGAAAGTCAGAAGACAAGAATTTAATGTGACTGTAAAATCAGAAGAAATTTAAATTTAAGAAGTATCAGAAGCAATATAAAAATGTTATATATAAATTGTTCAATGAAATAAAATTTGGAATCAGAACAATGAGAAATCAACAAAAACAAATATGATCAGATGTATTCTAAAAAATAATCAATGAAACATTTAATAAAATTAAAAGTAAAAATAAAATTAAAAGTAAAGTTGAAATAAAAAAAGAGTAGATCCTGCAGAACAGAGAATTTGTAAATTTTGTAAACTATCATAGAATACAACACATGTAGATGTGGAGACATGATTTCAAGACTATTTTAATGCATATCAAACATCGAATGAGAAATTCTAATGTACATCTATTCAAATTATCTGGAAAGAATAGAAAACAAAGAATGAACAGATGCAAAATTTAAAATGATCACAGCTGTACATTTTTCAGGTCATAAAAAGTCATGAGTAAGAGGAAACTGGAAGCACAGCATATTAAAAAAAATTCATACTCAACACATTGACATGGAGTTATATAATATCAAAATAAATAAAGATGATCATAAAAGTACCCAGTAAGAAAAGACAGATATCTCACAGAAATAAAAAGGAATCCAGCAGAGAATAGAATAAAATCTTCAAAATAAATCTCGACTTTTAGTTGTCTACACAGAAAAGCTCTTTTACAAATTAGGGTAAAACAGACATTTTTAGATTTAAAAATATGAAGAGTTTGGCATAAATATCCTACGCCACAGATAATTCTAACAGAAGTACTTTATTAACCAAAAACATTAATTTACCACATATTTATCATCTAGTATGTGCTAAGTGCTTGCTATTCTTTTTTAAGAGGTAATTATTTTTAATACAAATGTTCTTTATAGTTTTACTCTAGTGTGAAAGTTGTTTTTGAACAGCAAATTCAAATACATGGTTGTAAATATGAAGGTCTTAGAGGAAAAAAATAGTGGTTTCTAGATAAAAAAAATTGTCATACCCCATTAAAAATATGATTTGTGAGAGGCAAGATTAAATTGCCTCTCAGGAGAGTAGATAATTGTTCATCATAGTATAAAGGTAGCTGAGCTGGAGCAGTGCTTAGAAATTTCGGAGTTACCACAGTAATATTTTGTCATTGACGGCTACTTTTCTAACATAGAGTAGGAAGACAATTATGGTTTGTGAAAGGAAGACACAAGGGCAGGATCTTGTTTTTAATCACTAGGGGCTCTCCTCATTTCCCTAGCTCTTTGGCTTCTTTGTTTATTCCATCTATGAAGAATTTTGGATCTCTATGGTTAGAGTAAAAAGGTAGTGATGGTGGCACTGTTATTAGGACAGAGAGAAGCCAATCAAAAGAGCTGGCCATGAATGGCAAATAGTAATTGCCATGGTTTTGCTGCCCCTAATTAACCTGAGCTAACAAATAAAACTTTTAAGTACCAGTCAGTATTATCTTTCTGTAGGCCTTTCTCTTTTTTAAAATTAATTAATTTTATTTTTATTTTCCAATAACGGTTGACATTTAATATTATTTTAGTTTCAGGTGTACGGCATAGTGGTTACATATTTATATAACTTACAAAGTGATCACTAAGTGTGGTACTCCTGGTACCACACAAATTCTTACAATATTATTGACTATATTTTCTAGATTATACTTACATCCCAGTGACTATTCTGTAACTGCCAATTTGTACTTCTTAACCCCCTCCCCTTTTTACCTAAACCACCTCCCATCTGACAATCATCAGTTTGTTCCCTGTGTCTATGAGTTTATTTCTGTTTTATTTGGTCCTTTATTTTGATTTTTAGATTCCACATACAAATGATGTCATATGGTATTTGTCTTTCTCTGTCAGACTTATTTCATTTGTCCTAATACCCTTAATACCCTTTAGTTCCATCTATGTTGCTGCAGATGGCAAGATTTCATTCTTTTCTTATGGCTGAGTAATAGTCCATTGTGTATATGTATCACTTCTTTATCCAACCATCTATCGATGGGCACTTAGGCTGCTTCCATTATCTTGGCTATTGTAAACAATGCTGCAATCAACACGTAGGTACATATATCTTTTTGAATTGGTGTTTTGGTTTCCTTCGAATAAATACCCAGAAATGGAGTTGCTGGGTCATAAGGTAGTTCTATTTTTAATTTTTTTGAGGAACTTCCATACAGTTTTCTATAGTGGCTGCACCAATTTACAATCCCACCAACAGTGCGCAAGGGTTCTCTTTTCTCTACATCCTCACCAACACTTGTTGTTTGTAGATTTAATGTTGATTTACTGATGATAGTCATTCTGACAGGTATGAGGTGATATCTCATTGTGGTTTTACTTTGCAGTTCTCTAATGATTAGTGACACTGAGCATCTTTTTGCATGTCTATTGGCCATCTGTATCTTTGGAGACAAGTCGCTTTTGTCCATTTTTAATCATATTTTGTTGTTGTTTTTGTTAAGTTGTATGGGTTCTTTATAAATTTGATTATTAATTCCCTATTAGATATATCATATATTTTCTCCCATTCAGTAGGATGTTTGTTCATTTTGTTGGTTTTCTTTACTGTGCAAAAACTTTTTAGTTTAATGTAGTCCCATTTATTCATTTTTTCTTTTGTTTCCCTTGCCTAAGGACATATATTCAAAAAGCTATTACTAAGAGCAATGTCAAAGAGTTTACTACTTATTTTTTTTTCTAGGAGTTTTATGGTTTCAAGTTTAACATTTAAGTTTTTAATTCATATTTAGTTTATTCTTGTATATGATGTATGAAAATGGTCTAATTTAATTTTTTATTTTTCTGTCCAGTTTTCCCAACACGATTTATTAAAGAAACTGTCTTTACCCCCATTGTTTATTCTTTTCTCCATTGTCATAGATTAATTGAGCAGATAGGTGTGGGTTTATTTCTGGTCTCTATATTCTGTTCCACTGATTTATGTGTCTTTTTTTTTTTTTTATGCCTGTACCATGCTGGTTTGATTATTATAGCCTTGTAACATAGTTTTATATCAGGTGGTTTGATACCTCCAACTTTGTTCTTCTTTGTCAAGGTTTCTGTGGCTATTTGGGGTCTTTTATGGTTCTATATAAATTTTAGGATTATTTATCCTAGTTCTGTGAAAAATGCTATTGATATTTTGATGGGGATTGCACTGAACCTATAGATTGCTTTGGGTAGGATGGACTTTGTAATGATGTTAATTCTCTTTTTCTATGAGCATGATATACGTTTCCGTTTATTTGCATCTTCTTCAATTTTTTTCTTCAGTGTCTTATACATGTCTTTTACCTCCCTGGTTAAATTTATTCCTAGTTTTTTTTTTTTAATGTAATCATAAATGGGATTTTCTTAATTTCTCTTTCTGATAGTATATTATTTTTATATAAAAGTGCAAACAATTTCTGAATAAAAATTTTGTATGCTGCTACTTTAGTGAATTCATTTATCAATCATAACAGTTTTTTGAAGGACTCTTTAGAGTTATCTATGTATAATATCGTGTCATCTACAAATGTGAGTTTTATTTCTTCCTTTTAAATTTAAGTGCCTTTTATTTTTTTTTTCTTGTCTGATTGCTATGGCTAGGACTTCCAATACTATGTTGAGTGAATGCAGTGAAAGTGGACCTCCTTTTCTGATTCCTGATCAGAAGGAAAATGCTTTTAGCTTTATACCATTGAGTATGCTGTTAGCTGTGAGTTTGTCATAGATGGCCTTTATTTTGCTGAGGTATGTTCCCACTTTACTAAGAGATTTTATCATAAATGGATGCTGGATTTTGCCAAACATTTTTTTCTGCATCTATTATTAGTATAATATGACTCTTATCCTTCATTTTGTTTATGTGGTTTATCACGTTATTTGATTTTAGGATATTGAACCAACATACTTCCCAGGAATAAATTACATTTGATCATGGTGTATCATCTTTTTAATGTACTGCTGAATTCAATTTGCTAATATTTTATTGAGGACTTTTGCATTTATGTTCATTAGGGATATTGTCATATATATATTTATATTTATATTTGTAATGTCTTTGGTATTGGAATCAGGTTACTGCTGGCCTCATAAAATGAGCTTGGGAGATTTTCCTCCTCTTGAAATTTTTGGAATAGTTTGAGAAAGATAGGTGTAAATTCTTTTTTGAATGTTTGGTAAAATTCACCTATGAAGGCATTCGGTCTAAGACTTTTGTTTTTTGGGAGTTTTTTGATTACTGATTTGATTTCATTAGTAGTAATCAATCTGTTCAAATATTCTGTTTCTTCTTGACTCAGTCTTGAAAGATTTCATTATATCTTTCTAGGGATTTATCCATTTCTTTCAGATTGTGGCATATGATTGTTCATAGTATTTTTTTATCCTTTGTATTTCCGTGGTAGCTGTTGTCATTTCTCCCCTTTTATTTCTGATTTTATTTATTTGGGCACTCTCTGGTTTTTTGTTTTCATGATGAATCTGGTTAAATATTTACCAATTTGGTTGATCTTTTCAAAGAACAAATTCTTGGTTTCATCAATCTTTTGAACTGTTTTCTTAGACTCTATTTTGCTTATTGCCACTCTTATCTTTATTATTTTCTCCCTTTTACTCACTTGGACTTTTTTTTCTAGTCCCGTTAGTTGTAAGGTAAGATTATTTGAGATTTTTGTTGTTTCTTGAGGTTTGCCTGTACTGTTAAGAATTTCCCACTTAGGATTGCTTTTGCTGTGTTCCATAGATATTAGGTCATTGTGTTTTTATTTTCATTTGTCTTAAGATATCTTTTGATTATTTTCTTGATCTCATTGTTAACTCATTCATTGTTTAGTAGCATATTATTTAGGCTTTATGTGTTTGTGTACTTTTCAGTTTTCTTCTTGTAGTTATTTCATATCATTGTGACTGAAGATGTTTGATATAATTTCAATCTTGTTAAGTTTATAGAGACTTGTTTTGTGGCCTAACATGTGGTCTATCCTGGAAAATATTCCATGTGTGCTTAAAAGAATGTATGTCTCGCTGCTTTGGGGTGAAATGCTCTAAAAATATCAATTAAATCCATTGCATCTCATGTGTCATAAGGTATATTATTTCCTTGTTGACTTTCTGTCTTGATGATCTATTTACTGATGCTAATGGGATATTATAGTCCCCCACAGTTCTTATATTACTTTTTATCTCTCCCTTTATCTGTCAGTGTTTGATTTCTAAATTTAGATATTCCTATATTGGATGCATAAATGTTTATAAGGTTATATCCTCTTGCTGGATTGATCCTTTTATCATTATGTTGTACCCTTCTCTGTCTCTTGTTATAACCTTTGTTTTAAAGTCTATTTTGTCTGATATACATATTGCTACCCTAGCATTTTTTCCATTTCTGTCTACATAAAATACCTTTTTCCATCCCTTTACATTCAGTCTGTATGTGTCTTTCAATTTGAAGTGGTTCTCTTGTAGACAGAGTATATATAGATTTTGTATTTTTATCCATTCGGCTACCCTATGTTTTTTGATTGAAGCATTTAATCCACTTACATTTAAAGTGATTATTGACAGGTACATAGTTATTGTCATTTTATTATTCACATTTATGTTTTCTTTTTTCTTCTTTTTAAAGAAGTCCCTTCAACATTTCTTGTAATGCTAGCTTGGTGGTGGTGAATTTTTTTAGCTTTTTCCTGTCTGGGAAGGACTTTATCTCACCTTCAATTTTAATTGATAAACTTGCTGAGTAGAATAGTCTTTCTTGTAGGTCCTTGCTTTTCATCACTTTGAATATTTTGTTCCAATCCTTTTTAGCCTACAACATTTCTGTTGAGAAAACTGCTGAAGTCTTATGGGAACTCCTTTGTAGGTAAATAACTGCTTTTCTCTTGCTGCTTTTAACATTGTCTCTTTGTCTTTAATTTTTGGCATTGTAATTATACTGTGTCTTGCTGTGAGCCTCTTTAGTTTCATCTAGTTTGGGACTAGATGTGCTTCCCAGATTTGTATGTCTATTTCCTTCATCGAGTTAGAAAAGTTTTTTGTCATTACTTCAAATACGTTTTTAATCCCTCATTTTCTCTCTTCTTCTGGTACCCCTGTCATGCAAATATTGCTTCGCTTGATGTTCCAGAAGCCTCTTAAACTATCCTCATTGTTTTCAATTCTTTTTTTCTTATTGCTATTCCAATTGGGTGTTTCCCACTACTTTGTTTTCCAAATCACTTATTTGATTCTCTGCTTTATCTAATCTGCTATTGATTCCTTCTAGTGTATTCTTCATTTCAGCTATTGCAATATTCATTTCTGACTGTTTCTTTTAATGATTTCTATGTTCTTTTTATGTTTACTATCTCTTTGTTGAAGTTCTCACTGAGTTCATCTATTCTTCCCCTAAAGTCATTGAACATCCTTATAATCAGTATTTTAAATTCTACATCTTGTAGATTGCTTGCCACCATTTCATCTGATTCTTTTTCTGACATGTTTTCTTGTTCATTTGGTACAAATTTCTTTGTCTCCTCATTTTCTCTGTCTCCCTGTGTATGTTTCTATGAACTAGGTAGATCAGCTACAACTTCCAGTTTCAGCAGTGTGACCTTATGTAGTAGGTATCCTGTGGGGTCCAATGGTTTAGTCTCTCTGGTTATCTGAGCCAAATGTTCCAGGAGTGTCTCTTTTATGAATTGTGTGTGACCTCCTATTGTAGTTGAGCCTTAATTGCTATTGGCACATCAATGAGTGGGGTTGACCCACAGTTTGACTGGCTTTGAGGACTGGCTATGACTACAGCAGACAAGCTGCTGTGCAGGGGCTGACTCCATGGAGTGGGATTCATCCCAGTGGATCTCTGGTGCCTGCACAGACCACTCTTTGGGTGTGCCATGTGTGGAGCTAACTGGGTCTGAAGCCAGCCACCAGATGTGTTGGTTCTATGGTCTCTTAGGAGGGGTTTTAGTGCAGGTCAAGATCAGTCACTACATGTACCCAGCCTGGGGCTACCTGGAAGAAGCTAAAAAGCAATTCATGGTTGGTAGGTACCTGTGCTAATCCACATTTAGTACAGTCATGTAATGCAATACTATAAAGCAATGAAAATGGGCAAAATCATACAAGATATAATAGTTTATGTGGATTTCATAGATATTTTGAGCAGAAGAGGCCTAACTCATATGTATTATTCCATTCTTGTAAAGTTCCTGTGCAGGCAAAGCTAGCTTATCATTATAAATATTATAATATTTGTTGCCTATTTGAGCTGACAATGACAAGGTACACTGGTAATGTTTTATATCTTGACTTGGGTTTGGATACCTCAGTCTTTAAAGAAAAATCAGCTTTATTGGGATATTATTTGTCTTTTTAGACTATAATCATTCATCAAGCTGTACAGTTTTAATTTTGTTCCCTTTAATGTTAAACTTCTAAAAACATTTCTTTTTTTTAATTATTAGAAAATCAAAAATGATTGAGTAAGCAGAAATATATTTAAAGCAGAAATATATGGAAACCAGTTCTATGAGTTATTAAAATACTCTATAAATCTACCATGACTTCTTAGAGTTTATATGATACTGACACGATGAGAGAATGACAGAACATAGGTACAGTATAGAAATGTAAAAATATTAGTAGATGAGATGGGAAGGTAAAATATATATAATCTGAATGTTGAAAAGTTCACTATAAGAAAAAGACAAATCCAGAAGCAATAGTAATAATGATAAATTTGACTCCATGTACTTTGAAAATGCCTGAATAAACAAAATAAAAATACTATAGAAAAATAGGGATAATACTTATAAAATATATGATAGATAAATATCCATTTTACAGAGAAATAAGAAAAATATTAACCACTTAATAGAAAAATATTTAAATAATATAACCAGAGCTCACTGTAATAGAAATACACACCTTTGAATATAAGATGTCCAGTTCTACTCATGATTAGATTATCTAATTCTTTTTTTTTACTGATTAATTCTATACTAAGCATGCATTTTCTATGTAATATGAGAAAATATTAATAAAACTATAAAAACACAATTTTTATTTCAGTAAGATTTCTAACTTAAATTTTACTTTGCTTGGACTTTTTTCCCATTAAAATTTGCTATTATGTTGTACAATTCCTGAAAGTAACAGTCTCTATTTTACCATATGAAACTTAAATTTTTAAACTGCAACGAACAGTAAGACATTTCTATTGCAATATTGCACACATAAATATTCACACTCAAACAACATTTATACCTACTACCTGTGATGCATGTAGAAGTACTCTGCTCTGTCCTATCCTACTTTAGCCTAATCTGCTTTATTAAAATAAAGCTAGTTTCAAGCCACTAAGTTGCTGCCATCAGACTTGATCCATAGTTTAAAAAAAGTCCTCCAGCAGGTGCCAAATGAGCTTATATTTAGTCTAAATAAATTAACACGAATTTTGTGATATAGTAAGAATATAATTATTTATGATCATTCAATTTGAAAGCCGAATATAGCAAAGTGTAGCTGTGATCAAAAGATTCCGACAAAAGCAAGCATCAGTGTAGCACCCAACCTTGTGCCAATCAGTATATAATTGTTGACTTTGATTACAGGTCTGTGGAATAAATGAGTAGTTTCTAAAAATTCTTTCTGAAAAAGATAACATTTTAAATTATGTCACCCTGAAAAGAGAAAAAAAAGTTGTGGCTTCAAGTCTATGTATCTTGTATTGGAAAGGATGAATATTTTCATCATGTTAATGTGGTCCAAATAAGTGAACATGTAAAACTTCATAATTTTCACAGTAATCACTCAACTTTAAGTAAAAAGAGTATTATTTACTTTCAGCTGTAACAGGGTAGCACTAAGCAGTTTTTCTGTTTCAAAACCACAAAGTAAACTCCTCCCCTCTTTCTGTCTTCAAAGTGATATAATCAATGACTTATTGTATGTCTGAATATTAAAATTTTCCTTATACTTTTAACTCTATTATGCCATTTTCAAACCTGCCATGATTCAAAGTTTATAGTCATTTTCTATTACTTCTTATTTTCTATTACTCTAAGAAATAATGTGTTACTCTGAATATAGATTGGAAATTGTCACAGTCTATTCTCAACTAAAATATAACTTAGGCCTTATTTTAATCAAAACTGCCATGAAAACATTAATTCATTATTGAATGAATTTGTTTTATATCATTATAAAAATAGCAGCTATATTTCTAATTTCAGGTTAAAATTTAAGTGGAATTATGCATGGAATAATAACCTTTTCATAATAGAATGAGACAGGGAAAGAAACTATATAGGTCATTGTGAGGAGAGGGGATATTATGTTTGTAAGTGTTGGTTTGTATTTCATTATTGTTTTAAAAATACGATTCTTAAAATGTCTTGTGAAACTTTTTATGACAGTAAATATCTTTGCTCGTATTAAAATTATCATGAAAGATAAGACTTTGGATACAAAATGGTTAGGTTTCATGAAGATAAAACTTAGGAATTATACAATTCTGCAGTTTGTTATTTTTGATACTTGCCTTATATATTTTTTTACTTTGAAAAATGTCAAACCTACAGAAAAGTTGAAATAAAAGTCATATTTTAATGACATTCATTTACCCCTTATAGAATTCACCAATCGTTAACTTTTAGCACATTTATTTTCTCTTTCTCTTTTGCCAAATATTCAAAGGTAAATCACTGACACGATGTCACTCACTTCGAAATATTTCCTATGTTCCTTCTAAGATCAAGAACAACTTCCTACATAACCATGATTCCTTTTTAACACCAAGGAATTTAACTTTGATGCAGTAACATATAAAAAGCAATCTATATTTAAATTATTTAATAGTTTACAAAATTAGCTGCCAACTTTGTTTTGTTTTAATACAAGATTCCACCAAGAATTATGCATTGTATTTGGATACATGTACCTTTGGTCTTTTTTAATCCTCTTGCCTTTCTTGTTTTCATAACACTGACATTTTTTGAGTTGAGGCCACTTGTTTTGTAAAATGCTCCACAATCTGAATTTGTCTTTTTGTTATCTAATGATCATATTTAGATTAACTGTTTGCAAAGAATATTACAAGGTGATATATACATTCTCTGGCATTATATCAGGAGACATAGGTCAATTTTCCTGGTTAATGGGAATGCTAGTTGTTAATTTGACATGATACTTTCAGACTATGTGACTATCTGCTTCTCAGTAACTATTCACATAGTGGTTCAGCATTTGTTTATGGATACTTGCCTAAATCAACCAGTGTCTGCAAACTGGTGATTTGTTATTTTTCTATATTTGCTAGTTTACACTTTTTGGTAAAGACAAGCTTTCACAGCAGGTCTCAAAATGGAGACTGTATACTTAATGAAATGTTAAATAAAGTTTGTTTTGTATCACCTAAATTGTCTTCTTTAATAACTTTTTAACAGTTTTTGCTAAAACTGTTAAATGGATTCTCAGAAGCTGACTGCTAACAGCCTTTGGGACAACAAGATGCACAGGGTAGGTGCCCCCGGAACCCTTTGAATTCACTCTTCCTCTCCTGGTTACCGAGGGCCATGGATAAGTCACTCTCGGATTTGGCTCTGCTTCTTTGTGTGCAGGTCTCTGATCCAAACAAATATGGAAGGTCTGCAATGAGTAGCAGCCTTTAGCAAACTAAGGGCTCCAGAAGAAGGAATTCAGTGTTGCAATGAGTGGTAGCTGTTAGGGTACTCGCAAAGCTGCAAGGTAAATCCACGGCATAAGCCACCAGGGGATTTGGGAAAACAAATTAAGATAAACAATTTGGACTGTTTTGACCAATGGCACATTAAAATTTAAGTAGGCACAAGTCAGACTATTAAAAGCCAGCAGGATCTGCCACTCTCAAGAAATCCTCTTGTGAAAGGGATAATAGATCTATTGCTAATGGAAGCCTCGGAAGCCAAAGCCACAAAATTGGTGGACACGAATCGAGCACTTAAACGTTGTTAGAGAGCTTGCCACCTAACTCTAAGACTCCTTTACTAGAAAAAGTTGGTCATGGGATGAGTTAGATAGACACTAGGTCATCTGCCAACCTTAAGAAAATTTTCGTGCAATAAGATATATTGTAAAACACCATAAAATGACACAAAATAACAAAATCATTTGAGAAGGACACTTAAAAGCAAAAGTTCCCAAATCAAATAACAGAGTGGGATACTTATTTTAATTGATATGCAGGAGCCTCCAAAAGGCTTCAAGATCCCAAAATTGCTTCATTGAAAGATTCATTGCAAGAAACTAATGAAAAATTAAAGCTATGAGGTTACCCCCCTCCCAAAAGACTATAAGATATGCAACTCCTACTATGTTTATCCTCTTTTACCTGAGTACACACAGCCTACTGATCCTCTATCTGAATTGTCTTTCCACTCTGAAGAGACTATAAGACCATAAACAAAAGTCCACCAAGTTAGTAGACTCAGCTCCCAAACTAGAAACCTAAAACAATGCCCGGGCCTCCCTAGTTGCATACTTCTAAAGGTCCATCATCAAAACACTGGCTAGAAATTGGTGTCTCATTTGCAAACTGGACACTGGAGAAAGATTGTCCTCGAAGGTTTTGTGCAAATCCTTTAACACCAACTCAACCCCCCCATATCTACCCTCAAAGGACCCCTGTATGGGCCCCTTCCAGGGCTGATAAGACTTCAAGGTGTTCTCTGGTAAACTGCTACAAGTTATTCCCTAAAACAGCTAGTGGAAACTAAAATTAAAATGAATGGAAAATCTTGCCAGATTCTGGTAGATACCGAGGCTATACTCTCTACTTTAAATCTCATTTGTTCTGGAGCCTGCGGATGGGATCCTGGGAAAACTGGCAGAAGCCAGGGAAGGGTGAGAATTCTTAACAGAGTCAGTTCTTCCAGATCTGTGTAGTGCCTGATGGAGAAAGAAAGGTGAAATTTTTCACTTCTCATTGTTGGTTATCTACACTTTTCTCTCCCAGAAACAGCTACTGCCTTCTTGTTTCATTCATTCTCCTGAGAACTCTGCTTGAACTAGAGGTAAACTAGCTAAAGCTGAGTTAGAGAATTGTGATTGGTTAGGATTTCTTGATAGACATTTCGTATACTGCAGGTTGATTTAGGTTTAGATTTGTAATACCAGCTAGGCCACTGGGGCGGCCTCAAAATGGATATCTTTATATAGAATTAACTTCATCAGGTTCTACAGACTATTCTCAGCTCTCGGGGGATGGTCTAATTCTTTTTTTTTTTTTCTTTTACTATTTTTGCAAATAACTCTGGATCTTGACAGTATTTTTGCATCCTCTTTGGGAATGCCTCTTACATCCAAGGGGTCATTCAGTACTGCCAGTAATATTTTCTGTTTGTCCTAGCTGAAACCTGAAGAGATATTTGAAAAAATTTTTTGTTTTGTTTTTAAGTAGCTCTATGGTCAGAAGTTGGACAAACTAAAAACGGATATTCAGAACTTGGTAGGAATTATTTTTAAGGCCTTCGCCTAAAAATGAACTGTAGTCTATGGCCATGCTACCCTGAATAAGCCCGATCTCGTCTGATCTTGGAAGCTAAGCAGGAAACTAAGCAGGGTCGAGCCTGGTTAGTACTTGGATGAGAGATCGCCTAGGAAGATCAGGTGCTGTAGGCACAAAAAAAAATAAAATAAAATAAGAGATTGTAAGCTTATAAGTTCCTTGCAATCTATGAGGTCAACCAAGGGTTGCCTTGCCTAAAAAATAAATAAATAAATAGATAGATAGATAAATAAATAGATAAATGAATGAATGAATGAATGAATGAATGAATTTTAAAAAAATGAAACTGTATACCCAGGGAGAGGGGAAATAAAACATTCCAAAAGACAAATAGCTCTAAATCTAGAACATAGAGATCTTTTGATTTCTATCTTAGTTTCAAATCTTCTCCCTGATATAAAAAAAAAAAAAATTAAAGATAATTTAGTGAGGTAGTTGGCTCAAACCCTTGATAGCACTTAGTTGCAAACCAATGCTTTGAAGAATTAAAAAACAATTGTATAGCTTGTCTTATAAAGTGAGCCTTTAGAACAGAAAAAAACCACCTATACTATTTATCAATTTCAAAACCTTGCCTATTCATGTCAAAAGGCTAATTGGTATTGTAAAAATTCTAAACTTAGGAAACAAAGCTGTTAACCCATTTTTGATGCGATTCTTTTTACCACCCGCTGAATATATGTATAGAAAATAAACATGCAAAATGCTAAGCAAAGTTTCCTTCATGGATGTTTTAATGTGCACAATTACTTTGATGCAATCTGCTGTTTCTCTCAATTTTGTCTGCTATGCATTTGATTCTATTACAGTTGTACATTTTTTTCAATAGATAACATATTTCTTAAAAACACTCACATATATTTCTCAATATGTCTTTACTACATATTTTACCATCAAACACAAATTAGCCACCTCTTTAATATTCCCCCCATCCATCTACATTGTAATGAAAATGCTTAATCATTCTAGAAACTCAATTAGAAAGGATATATTTTGATGACATTAAAATCTTTCTTGCTGGTACAATTTGATTTTCATATTAGCCTACTTGTTTACAGAGTTAGAAAATTATATATAAGTTGATTTCATAAGTTCATTAATGATTTAATTAGTGATGTTGTAACTTGCTACAATGCATATACATATTATTTTAAACACTTTATCTATTATGATTTTAAACATTTTATCTATTATGATGACTGAATATCTTCATATAAAATCATCTTTAATGTTAGCAAAATGTGTTCTATTTTGTTATTATGATTATTTAGCACCATATTCCTGTGGTACTAGTGCATGACTCTCTAAAAGACCAATTATTATTACAGTCGTATAAGATTTCCGGAAATGGTTATTTCTCTGTGGAGGTGTTGAAATGATGAAAGGAGATTATCAAGAATCTTTAGTGAAGGCATTCTGAAAAATAGAGGGAGGAAGCTAAATCAAATCATTAAACAATTTTATATTGACTCTTCTTTCAATGTCCAAGATGTATAAAAAGAAACAAAAATCTGGTTTGCAAAGAGCTTTAAAAGTCCGATCCAATAATAAAGCACCAATTTAACTTGAAATGGTCTTTTTCCCACCCACTTATTCCTGAGAAAGGAAAGATGAGAAGGATTGATTGCAGAGCATAGTGTCAGCAAGTTGACACCTTCCTTTCTACAAATATTTAAAAGCTGTAATTTTATCTCTCATTCTTGATCTTCACTGCAACTCAGACTGGCAGCAGCAGGAGTCTCATTCTCAAAGTAATAGGTAGCTCCTTAAGCAAGCCAAACCATTTTTGGAAATACCCATCTTAAGAGTTTTGCAAACTAACCAATGGAACAAGAAGAGAAAAATGAATTCACTTTGAATATTGAGCTTAAAGCAAAAATACCAGACCCAAATGTGAAATACATAGTGGCTTGAGTATGTGTGTGAGATGTTTTAACTGAATGAATTTTTGCATTAGCCAGAGATAATTGACCCAAATAAAAACAATACAACTTTGTTAATTCTTTGTGTCTTACATCTATATAATTTAAATTTCAACAAAAGACTCTAAGGAGATGATTGTTATAAAACACTCTCTAAAGCATGTCAAGTGATGCAAATGACATTTTATTAGAAAAATAAAGTTTATTTTCAAAATTGCATTTTTGGCTTGTATCTGATTACCAAAGTAGTATATCACAGGTCATTTGATACTATAAAGAGCATAAAGAGAAAAATAATTCCACAGTTACTTGTAACTTTCAATCTTTTTACAAAATATTTATGTACTATTAATACAGAATAGGATATCAAACAGTAACCTGATATTTCTTGAAATAAAATGAGATCTTTTCACGTTATCAGATCTCTGGAAAGTTATTATTCAAGCATGTTTTTCTGTAATGTATGTAAACTTTCCTCTATTATTGGACTTCATATTTTTCTCTAAAATTTGCTTTTATAAACAATGTCTTTATAGATGCTTAAAATAATTTTCAGGACAAATTTTGTTATACATAATTTGAACCAAAAATGGTAACGCTATGCTTCAAATTCTTAATTTCCTTTTTTAAGTATTTTGCATAATGCTATATTAAAACCCAAACAATAATTTATATTTTTATCAGTTTATTTATATATTGCTCCTGAAATTTTTAAAAATGTATTTCAACCTCATATTATTTGATACATAAAGGATCGTGAATATTCTCTTCGTGGATACGATTTTACCTATATAAAATGACTCTTTTTCCCATTTAATAATTTTGACCCTCAATTCTTAATAGTATTATTAATAATAAATAATAATAGCACTATCAAGAGGATTTAGACTCTTCAGGGGAAGATAGTGGACTAGGTAAAAGCAGGGTTCGCCTCCTTCCAGGTCTGCATTGAAATTGCAGCCAAATTATAAAATAATCAGCATGGAGAATCACCTGAAGCTCTGCTGATCATAACATGTACATCTGATAATATAAAGAAAGAGCCACATCAAAGCTGGTAGGAGGGGCAAAGTCGTGAATCAGGCTGGACTTGCACCCCAGGAGGGAGAGAGAGGCTGCAGAGGCTCTCCTGAAGGAGATAGGGATCCTCATCTCATTTGGGAGCTCCCCAGTCTAGGGTCCCAGCCCAGGGACGAAGAGATTCAAATAACTCTGACTAAAAACCAGAGGGGATTCCGGCCATCTGGATGAGACAGAAGGAGAATGAAACCCTAGATGCCCCTTTGAAGGACCCATGCACAGGCTTTCTGACGTGCAGACACTCACCCGGGACACCAGCACTGGGTCAGAGACTTGTGCAGGATTCATATTGAGAAAGTTTGCATTACCTGGAGATGGAAGGATAGGTGGATGTACAGTTACCATTGTGCCTTAGTCCAGGCCTCCTATGAAGAAATCTATAGACCACCAGACTACACCAGCTTGACTATGCGGACCCCTCTCACAGGGCCATTCAGAAGCACTGGCCTGAGAAGATCAGCCTGCTCCATCTAACCTGCAAATTGCTTGGGGCTTTTGTTGCCCTATAGCTGCCACACCCTGCACCAATTCAGGGCCAAACATTTGCAGCAGGAAGCTAGCACTGCGAGCACCCATTTTGGAAACAGTTCCAGGCAAATCACTGCTGCCAACACGAACTTGGGCAGATCTCGGGGATCTGTTGGCCAGTCCCAGACAGCAGTTCTTCTTGCTGTGATCTGCGACTTCTGTGGGAACAAGTGAACAGTTACTGAAGTTGCACTGCACAGAAATTAGTGGCAGGCAAACCTCTGCTGCCTGCAAGAGCTGCAATATTGCACATGGGGATGGCAGGAGTCTGTGGGACGGCAGCCGGTCTCGCTGTAATCTGTGACTACAGTGGGAATGGCTGGGCACAGAAGTTGCAGTAAAACTGTGGCTGTATTGGCCTGACTGTCCTTGTCTCCCTGAGATCCCGCTTCATCAAAGCCACAAAGTGCCTGCAGCCCATTGACAGGCAGCCTCCCTTGCCCTGCTTGGTTCTGGGGGTGTGCATCCTGCACAGGCAACAGACCTTGGCTAGCACAGCGAGTGCATCTCAGGGAAAATAGAAGTGAGAAGACCACTGCTCCACGAGCTGCAATATCTCTTGAGAGAATCACAGGGTTCTGTGGGACTGCCCTAGAGAGCTACTTATCTCCATGTAATCTGTGACTACTGCAGAAACATGCAGATACAGAAACTGCAGAAAACTCAGGCTATTGGCCTGACAGTCCTTGACTTTCTTAGCTCCTGCCTCATCCAATACACAAGGTGCCCACTGCATGTTGATAGGTAGCTGCTCCTGACCTGGGGTGGCACATTCAGGCCTGAGGTGAGCAGCAGCTGACCTTGCTACAATTGGAAACTTATACAGGGAGCAACAGAGACAGTGCTGGCATGTAAACTGACACTGCAATGGCAAGTGGATATTTGCTCAATAGATCCTAGAGAACCCCGTGGTCCCTGCACCACCCAACATGCATATCACCCAGAAGCTCTTCCAATTTCAGACTTACAGGAAACTGATCTGCAGTGTCAGATCTTGAAGGACACTGTTCATTCTGCTGAATTTCCCTAGGTCAGGAATGGGGGATAACCAGACCACTGCCTACAGCGTTGTCTCTTCCACTTACGTGTAGGCAATAACCATCTGTGGATCGCTTTGTAGCTTCCACAAGGTATCCCTGAGCAATCAAAAGCAGTGGCTGACCTTGGCCTACTGGGGAGCCCCTCCCAGGGGACCACAAAACCAGCACACTAGACCACAACAGCAAATCTGGACTAGCCCCATTAGCGATACACACAAAGGGTGCTTGCAACAACTATACACAAGCCTTCTAGGGCAAATCTCACTCAGTAGGGTCAGCCCCCACACAGCAACCTTTACCCTGTGGATACAGCCAGTTCCCACAATTAGCCAACCTGAGTGTTAATCTCATTCATTAATGTACTAACAACAATAAAGGCCTGACAACAACAGAAGATCACACACAATCCATACAAAGATCACATCTAGAGCCCCCAGCATAGGAGATCCTGGGCCACACAAGACACCTTCTACATTAAGCCAACGGGCCAAGGCTGAGAGATTAAACAAATATTCCTGACACCTAGAAATGAACACAGAGAGGCTAATAAAATGAGAAAACAAAGAAACATGCCACAAATGAAACAACAGGAGAAAACTCCAGAAAATAAGCTAAAGGAAATGGAGGCAAGCAATCTACCAGAGACAGAAATCAAAATAATGGTTATAAAGATGCTCAACAAACTTATGGGGTGAAAGGATGAACACAATGAGAACCTCATCAGCATAAAAAAGGATATAGAAACCATAAAAACAAACCAGAGAGAAATGAGGAATATAATAAATGAAATGAAGAATACACTAGAAGGATTCAACAGTAGATTGGACGAAGCAGAAGATCGAATCATTGAATTGGAATACAAGATAGCAGAACAACTAAAAGAAAAAAGAATTTTTAAAAAATGAGGATAGTTTAAGAGGCCTCTGGGACAACATGAAGCGTAAAAATATCCGGATCATAGGAGTACTTGAAGAGGAAGAGAGAGAGCAAGGGACTGAGAATCTATTTGAGGAAATAATGACAAAAAACTTCCCTAATCTGGCAAAGGAATTAGACATACAAGTTCAGGAAGCATAAAGAGTCCCACATAAGAGGAATTCAGAGACCCACAGCAAGACACACCATAATTAAAATGCCAAAGGTCGAAGACAAAGAGAGAATCTTAAAGCAGCAAGAGAAAGGCAGCTAGTTACTTACAATGGTACCCCCATAAGAATGTCTTCTGACTTTTCAATGGAAACTTTGCAAGCCGGAAGGGACTGGCAAGAAATATTCAAAGTTATAAAAAAACAAGAATCTACAAACACAAATACTCTACCCAGCAAGGCTTATGATTAAAATGGGGTGAGATAAAGAGTTTCTCAGACAGGAAAAAGCTTAAGGAATTCATCACTAACAAGCCAGGATTACAAGAAATGTTAAAGGGTCTTCTGTAAAAAGAGAAGGGGTAAAAAAGAAAATAGAAATAATAAATACGAATAATAAAATGGCAGTAACTATGTACTTAGCAGTAATCACTTTAAATGTAAATAGATTAAATGCTCCAATGAAAAGATATAGGGTAGCTGAATAGATAAGAAAATAAGACGCATACATATGCTATCTACAAAAGACCCACTGCAGATCAAAGGACACTCACAGACTGAAAGTAAAGAGATGAAAAAAGATATTTTGCACAAATGGAAATGAAAAAAAAAAAAGAAAGCCAGGGTAGCAATACTTATGTAAGATAAAATAGACTTTTAAACAAAGGCTATAATAAAAAACAAAAAAGGGCAGTACATAAAGATAAAGGGATTGATAAATCAAGAGGACATAACCCTAGTAAACATATATGCACCCAACAAAGGAGCACTTACATACATAGAGCAATTACTGACTGACATAAAAAGAGAGATCAACAATAACACACTCATAGTAAGAGAATTTAACACCCCATTGACATCAATGGAAAGATCTTCTAGGCAAAGAATCAAAAAGGAAACAATGGGCCTAAAAGACACACTAGACCAGGTGGATTTAACAGATATTTTCAGATCATTTTACCCCAAAGCAACAAAATATACATTCTTCTCAAGTGCACATGGAACATTTTCAAGGATAGACCACATATTAGGACACAAAACAAGTCTCAATAGATTTAAGAAGATCATAATCATATTAATCATCTTCTCAAATAACAATGGTATGAAACTAGAAATCAAATACAAGAAAAAAAGTTGGAAAATACACAAACGCCTGGAGACTAAATAACATGGTTAAACAATGAATGGATTAACAATGGGTTCAAGGAAGAAATCAAAAGATACCTAGAGACAAATGAAACTAAAAACACAATGACTCAAAATTTATGAGACACAGCGAAAGCAGTCCTAAGAGGGAAAGTCAGAAATACAGATCTACCTCAAGAATCAAGAAAAAGCTAAAATAAACAATCTCACTTCACATTTAAAAGAACTACAAAGACAACAGCAAAAAAAAAAAAAAAGTTCAAAATGAATAATAGAAGGAAGAAAATAATGAAGATCAGAGCAGAAATAAACAAAATAGAGTTTAGAAAAACAATACAAAAGATTAATGAAATCAAGAGATGGTTCTTTGAAAGGATAAACAAAACTGACAGACCCTTAACCAGACTGACTCATTAAGGAAAAAAGAGAGGAGACTTAAATAAATAAAATCAGAAATGAAAGAGGAGAAATATCCACGGATTCCACAGAAATACAAAGGATCATAAGAAAATACTATGAGCAATTATATGCCAACTAATTGGACAATGAGGAAGAAATGGACACATTTCAGAAACATACAATCTCCCAAGACTGAGTCAAGAAAAAACAGAAAATCCGAACTTATTGATTACTACCAGTGAAATATAATCAGTAATCAAAAACCACCCAAAAAACAAAACTCCTGGACCAGATGGCTTCATAGGCAAATTTTACCAAACATTCAACGAATTAACGCCTATTCTTCTCAAACTATACCAAAAACTTCAAAAAGAGTGAAGGCTATCTACCTCTTTTTATGAGGCTACCATTACATTGATTCCAAAACCAGACAAATACATTACAAAAAAAGAAAACCATAGGCCGATATCTCTTATGAACATTGATACAAAAATCTTCAACAAAATATTAGCAAAACAAATTCAGCAATACATTAAAAATATCATACAGCACGAATAAGTTGGGATGCATACCAATTCGATCATGATCCTGGGATGCAAAGTTGGTACAACATCCAAAAATCAATTAATATGATACACCACATTAACAAATCAAAAGATAAAAACCATATAATCATATCAATAGATGCAGAAAAAACATTCGACAAAATCTAGCATCCATTTATGATAAAACTCTTACCAGAGTGGGGATAAAGGGAATATACCTCAACATAATAAAGGCCATATATGACAAACCTACAGCTACCATCGTACTCAATGAGGAAAGGCTAAAAGCGTTTTCCCTAAGATTAGAAGTAAGACAAGGATGACCACTTTCACCACTCTTCTTCATCATTGTATTGGAAGTCTTAGCAACAGCAGTAAGACAAGAAAGAGAAATAAAGGTACCCAAATTTGAAAGGAAGAAGTAAAACTCTCATTATTTGCCAATGACATGACACTATATAGAGAGAAACCTAAAGAGTCCTTAAAAAAACTGTTAGAACTGATCAATGAATTCAGTAAAGTAGCAGGTTACAAAATAAATATTCAAAAGTCAGTGGCATTTTTATATACCAATGATGAACTTTTGGAAAGAGAAATTAAGAAAACAATCCCATTTACAATTGCATCATAAATAATAAAAAACCTGAGAATCAAATTAACCAAGGAGGTAAAAGACTTATTCTCAGAAAATTATGTCATTGAAAAAAGAAATTGAAGAAGATACAAATAAATGGAAGCATATATCATGCTCATAGGTAGGAAGAATCAACACCATTAAAATGGCCATATTACCCAAAGTAATCTATAGATTCAATGCAATCTCTATCAAAATACCAATGACATTTTTCAGAGAGCTAGAACAAATAATCCTAAAATTTATATGGAACCATAAAAGACCCCAAATAGCCATGGCTATTCTTCTTGAGAAAGAAAAGCAATATTGGAAGTATCATACTACCGACATCAAACTATACTACAAGGCCACAGTAATCAAAACAGCATGGTACTGGCATAAAAATGGATACATTGATCAATGGAACAGAATAGGGAGCCCAGAAATAAATCACTTAATGTATGAAAAAGGAGGCAAGAATGTACAATGGGGTAAAGGAAGTCTCTTCAATAAATGGTGTTGGGAAAATTGGAAAGATACATGAAAAAAAAAAGAAACTGGACCATCTTCTTACACCATATACAAGAATAGATTCAAAATAGATTAAAGACTTAATTTAAGATCCCAAATCATAAAACTTCTAGAATAAAACATAGGCAGTAAACTCGATATTGCTATCAGTATTTTCTTTTTGGATATATCTCCCCGGGCAAGGGAAAAAAAAGAAAAAATAAACAAATGGGACTACATCAAACTAAAAAGTTTTTGTACAGCAAAGGAAACAATCAACAAAACAAAAAGACAACCAAATGATTGAGAGAAGATATTCACTAATGATACATCTGATAAGAGGTATCCAAAATATATAAAGAATTCATACAACTCGACAACAAAAAGCAAACAATCCAATTAAAAATGGGCAGAAAACTTGAACAGATACTCCTCCGAAGAGGAAATAGAGATGGCAATAGACATATAAAAAGATGCTTACGGTCACTAATCATCAGAGCAATACAAATAATACCACAATGAGATATCACCTCACACCTGTCAGAATGGATATCATCAATAAATCATAGAATGACAAGTGTTGGTGAGGATACAGAGAAAAGGGACCCCTCGTACATTGTTGGTGGGATTGGAAATTGGTACAGCCAAAAAAATAAAAATGGATATAGCTTTTGATCCAGCAATTGCACTCCTTGGTATTTATCCAAAGAAAAGCAAAACAATATTTTGTAAAGATCTATGCACCCTTGTATTTACGACAGCACAATTTACAATAGCCAAGACATGGAAGCGAGCTAAATGCCTATCAACAGATGATTGGATAAAGAAGTTATGGTTCATATACACAATGAAATATTACTCAGCCATTAAGAAAAATGAAATCCTACCATTTGTAATGACATGGATGGAATTGGAGGTTATTAGGCTGAGTGAAATAAGTCAGATCGAGAAAGTTAAATATCATACGATTTCAATTATATGCAGAATCTAAAGAACAAAAAGAACAAAATAACCAAAAACAGACTCACAAATATAGAAGACAATCTGGTTAGAGCCAGAGGGAGGGCGTTTAGAGGGTTGAGAGATTGAGATGAAGAGTTAAAGAAGTACAAATTTGTAGCTGATAGATGCTCACAGAGATGGGGAGCACAGAATAGGGAATGCAATTAGCATTAATATATCGGCTAGGTGGAGAGCCAGAGGAAAAAAAGAGCAATTAGGGGGATTATTTTGTAAACTATATAAATGTCTAACCAATGTACTGTATACTTGAAACTAATAAAATTTAAAAAAAAAAAGAGGATTTAGATTGAGTTTGAGAAATACTTATATATAATTATGCTTCTTATCCATCATTTATTTGCTTTCATGTGTAAGAAGGTTTTCAAGGCATTCTACTATCTTTTCTTCTAATTGTTTTCCAGCTTTACTATTTTTCCACAGGCAGACAATTTCAAATAAAAGAATCTTTTATCTAATAGGTATGATATGTCCTATAACTTGTAGATTTTGCTGAGGGTCTTGGCATGTAGATAATATACTTGTTTCTTCTTTATACAAATAGCACTACATTTTTCTTACTTTTATATTAATACCATCAATTCAAAAAGAATGATCTTGAGAGGAGAGTAGCATTAAACACGTAAGCTCAAGCTCCCATTTTTGATCATTAGTCCAAATAAACTATTTTTTCAAAGAGAATAATAATGCAAATAGGATAAAGTGTTCAATTCATGCCCATAAAAAATATTTATTATTTTATCAACTATGTCCAGATAATTTTGGCTTTAAATAAAAATGAGAGAAAAAAAGATTTTTTATAACTACCTTATTATTTCTTAAATATGTGAATAGGCAGATCTCTGAAGATTTCTATTCTGATCTTGTGCTGTCTCTATATATGTGATCCACTCATGTGATCTGGAGTGGGGAGAAACTGTGTTAAGGAAGGTCTAATGGTTTGCTTCTAGCATTCACACTGTCTCAGAAATACACACATACATGTGTATGTATTTATATCTATCTTATCACTTTCCAATCCACCATATCTATTCATAGGTGATGTATATAAGTATTTCTCCTCAAGTCAATAAGAATATATAGTTTTTAAAATAAACTTGCTTGTAAATTTAAAATACAGGCATACGATAACTCCATTATTACAAAAGCAGACTTTGTTCAGGAAAAACCTGTAACTAATGACATGGTAAAATTCGATATTAATTATTTTTCTTTTATGTACCTTACTTTCTTACTTGCTATATAATGAGATGATCTTGTAATCTTCCTTAAAAAGAAAAAAAAATTGACAATTTATTTTATTCATAAGTTATTTTCTCTAATTATTGTTGCATTTATTTATGTATTTGAAAATATATTTACAACCAAACTACTTCTAAATATCAATCAATATAGAGTCCTCAACAATATAGAGTGAGAGATTGAATACTTTTTGTTCTCTGGAACTTTTTTCTCACTCACTGCTCATCTGAAAATTGTATTCACATTTTCTGGGATCCTGTGTGTAACCAAGTGGAGCTTAAGCTTGCTTTGACTTAAAAACTGCAGAAAAAAAACCATGTCAAAATTACAACTAAAGTACAGAACAACCATCATTGAGAATCGCCTGAAGTCTAGCTGAACAAAAGTCCTACAACTAAGGATATACAGAAGAAGCCACATCAAGGCTGGGAGGAGGGGCTGAGACATGAAATAGACTGGTCTCACATCCACATGAGTTGATTAAAAATCAAAAGGAATATTTTGGCTGCACAGATCCCCACTGAGGAGTAAAGGGTCCTAGCCCCACACCAGCTTCTCCAGCCCAGGGGTCCATGCTAGGAAGAGGAGTCTCCACAACTTCTGGCTTTGAAAACCAGCAGAGATTGTGGCTGAGCAAGATGGAGTACGACTGGAGTCCCAGACCTTCCTCTTAAAGGGCCCACATATGGATTTACTCACTGACAGATTTATTCTCTCTGACCTGCAGCACTGGAACAGCAGCTCAAAAGGCACCAGAGACATAAAGGGAGGAAATCAATTATTTATGTTTGGAACCGGAGGGGCAGCTTTCTCCCAGACAGATATACTGGCAGAGTCCATTGTTCTCTTGTGGAGCCCTCTCTTCACACAGAGTGCAAATACAGGCAGGAGTCATATCTGAGTCTCCATCAACCTGGCTAACACCATTTCTCCTGCCCTGGTGATTACTTGAGACCATGCCATACCCAACTAGCAGGTCCACCAAAGCCTCTTCCAGTGGCTTTTCCATAAAGACGGCCTGTCTTGGCTCATGCTACAGACTTTTCTAAAATCTCTCAAAGGTTCACAAACCCCAAAGACTTAGCATCTGGCCTCAGTGTGCCCCATAACTCTTGCAATGCAATCACAATTCTGGCAGTAGTGGCAAGTGGCCTCAGTTTACAGCTTAGCCTCTCCCAGACACCTCCAAGCCCAACGGAGCTAGCAAATATCTTTAGATCACTTTGTAGCCTTTACCAAGTGGCCCCAGGTAGGGAACAAGTAGCAGCTAAACTTGGCCTGCAACATAGCCCTATCCAAGAGGCCCCAGAACCAACATACCCGATGGCCGACTTCAGACCACACAAGAGCACCCATCCCCCAACCATCTCCACAAATGACACACCCAAAGGGCAAACAGGGCAGGTACCAGAGCCATGACAAAGCAAAATTTGCTTTGCAAGTTCAGCCCCTGCACAATAGTTCTTCCACTATAGTCATATCCAGTCCTCACAACCAATCAACCTGAATGTCAGTTCCTCCCACTAACATGCAAACAGCAACCAAAGTTCAACTATGACAAGGGAGCATACACAACCCACACAAGGGATACACTTGGAACACCCAGCTCAAGTGAACAGGGAGATTGCCTCTGGACCCCACAGGACACCTACTATGCAAGGCCACTCTACTAAGGCCGGGAATCATAGCAGCCCTACCTAATAAATAGAAACAAACACAAAGAGGCAACCAAAATGGGGAGACAAAAAAAAATGCCCTAAATAAAAGAACAGGACAAAGATACAGAAAAAGAATTAAATAAGAGACAAGCAATCTACCAGGTGCAGAGTTCAAAATGCTAGTTATAAAGACGTTCAATGAGCTCAATGAGAACATCAACAAAGAGATAGAAAACATAAAAACAAAGATAGAAAACATAAAAATGTCAGAAATGAAGAATTCAATAACTTAAATGAAAAATACATTAGAGAAAATCAACAGTATATTAGATGAAACAAAGAATCTAATCACTGATTTGGAAGGTAGCAGAAACACCCAATTAGAACAGTAACGAGAAAAAAATAATTTTAAAAATGAAGATATTTTAAAGGGCCTCTGGGACAACATCAAGCATAACATTTACATTCAGGGGTTACCAGAAGGAGAGAACAAGGAATTAAAAACCTATTTCAAGAAATAATGATGGAAAACTTCCCTAAACTGGCAAAGGAAATAGACATATAAGCCCAAGAAGTACAGAGAATCCCAAACAAGATGAATCCAAAGAGGTCCACACCAAGACACATAATAATTAAAATGCCAAAGATTAAGACAAAGAGAGAATCTTAAAAGCAGCAAGAGAAAAACATATAATAATTTACGAGGGGGCTCTTATAAGATTGTCAGTTGATTTCTCAACAAAAAAAATTTGCAGGCTGGAAGAGATTAGCACAAAACATTCAAAGTGATGGAATAAAAGACCTATAGCTAAGATGACTCTACCCAGCAATGCTATCATTTAAAATCAAAGGAGAGATAAACAGCTTCCCAGACAAGAAAAAGTTAAAAGAGTTCAACATCAAATCAATATTATAAGAAATGTTAGAGGGATTTCTTGAGGAAGAAGAAAAAGAGGAGGAGGAGGAGAAGGAAGAGGTAAAAATATGAATAATAAAATGGCAATAATTACACATCTATCAACAATTACTTTAAATATAAATGAATTAAATGCTCCAATCAAAAGATAGGGTGGCTGAATGGATGAGGAAACAAACACTTTACATATGCTGCCTATAAGAGACTCATTTCAGATTGAAAGACACACAGACTGAAAATAAAGGCATGAAAAAAGATATTTCATGAAAATGAAAATGGCAATAACAACAAAAAGCCAGAATTGCAATATTTATACCAGACAAAATAGACTTTAAAACAAAATCTATAACAAGTGACAAAAAAGGACCCAGTAATCACCCTTCTGAATGTTTTTCTGAGGAAACCCAAAACACTACTTTGAAGGGACATGTGAGTCTATATATTTATTGCAACATTATTTACAATAGACAAGATATAGAGGCAACCTGGGTGTCCATCAATAGATAAATGTATAAAGAAGAGATGGTACTTATATACAATAGAATATTGCTTAGTCATAAAGAAGAATGAAATCTGGACATCTACAATAACATAGGTGGAACTAGAGGGTACGGTGCTAAGTCAGACAGAAGTAGATAAATGTCATATTATTTCACTTATATATGGAATCTAGACAATAGGATAAATAAACAGACAAAACATTGACAGACACATAGATGCAGAGAACATTTTGATGATTATCAGATGAAGGTAAGGATGAGGATGGCTGAAGGGGAAAGGGGATTAAGAGGTACCAGTGATGGTTACAGAATAGTCATGGGGATGTAGAGCATAGCATAGGGAATATAGTTGATAGTATCATAATAACTGTGTATAATATCAGATGGGTGCTAGATTTATTGGGGTGATCACTATGTGGGTTTTGTAAATGTCTAACCACTGTGTTGTACACCTGAAACTAATATAATGTGGTATGACAACAGTAATCAAATAATGAAATTCTAAAAAATAAAAATAAAATAAAAAATACAGCAAGAATACTAGCTCACTATCTCAAAGTTCTCAAAATACCTAAAGAATAATATAATTAATGACACTAACATTTTAAATTGACTAGAAATTTTGAATAAGGACTATTATTGACTCACAAAAGATCATGATATTAATAATATATTTGTATTGTAAAGTACTTTGTTGGATAAAGACCAGAAAATAAAATAAAATATTAATGACATAAAAAAGACAATATATGAAATGTATTTTATTAGTGTATTTTGTTCAGAATGTAGACTTTCCAATAAAAAAATAAAATATCAACTTTGACACTTTTAACTGTGACATGGTACACACATGGATTTGCCATTTTTTCTCACCTATAAGAGGGTATTTAAAACATAATTTTAAATATAATGGTATTATGAAATGAAATAATGTAGATTGTATAGCATATAGTAAGTTCTCAATAACTTATTATCACATATAAACACAACAAGACAAGATTAGATTTCTTTTATTTTATTTAATATTAGTTTCAGATGTACAGTACATTTATAAAATTTATGAAGTGATCCCCCTGATTTCTCTAGCACCCATCTGACTCTACAAGTAGCTATTATAATACTATTGACTATATTCCCTATGCTATACTATAAATCCCAGCGACTTTAGTTTTGTAACTACTAATTTGTACTTCTTCATCCCTTCACCTTTTTCACCCACCCCCCAAACACCTCTTCCCTCTGGCATTCACCAGTTTGTTCTCTGTATCTGTGAGTCTGTTTCTGTTTATATATATAGTTTGTTCATTTATTTTGTTCCTTAGATTCTGAATATAAGTGAAATCACATGGTATTTGCCTTTCTTTGACTTACTTCACTCAGCATAACACCCTCTAGGTCCATCCACCTCGTCGTAAATGGTAAGATTTCTTTTTATCATGACTGGGTAATATTTCATTGCGTATATGTACCATAACTACTCTATCCTAATCATCCATCGATGGGTCCTTAGGTTGCTTCCATAGCTTAGCTACTGAGAATAGCACTGCAGTGAACATTAGGGTGCATAAATCTTTATAAATTTAGTGTTTTGGTTTTCTTTGGATAAATACCCAGAAGTGGAATTCCTGGGTCAAAGGTAGTTCTATTTTTTATTTTTTGAGGAACCTTCAAATTATTTTCCATAGTGGCTTCTAATTCGCAATCACACCAACAATGTATGAAGGTTCCCTTTCCTCCACATCTTCACCAGCACTTGTCTTTTATTGATTTATTGATGATAGGCATTCTGACAGGTGTGAGATGAAATCTCATCATGGTTTAAATTCACATATATCTGATGATTAGTGATCTTGTGCATCTTTTCATATGCCTATTGGTCATCTCTTTAGAGAAATACCTATTCAGGTCTTCTGCCCATTTTTCAATTGGATTGCTTTTTTTCTTGTCAAAACAAGATAGATTTCTTAAAACTGTGATCTCTTCTGGAGAATTTGAAACATATTTAAATTCTCAGTAATGCAGACTTTTTAGAATATATTTATTTTCACTATATTTGCATTAGCATAATAAATTAAATATAATTATTTATATAAACTGTTAAATATGGCATAATTTTTTTTTAATTTGAGAAGATAATGGTTGTCACATTTAAAACAAAGTATAAGAATTAAACTGAGACATCTTATTTAAATCTTTTACTTTTATTTTTAAAGTAACTGTAGTTAACTATACATATCATAAAATATACTTTATTATTTGCTTACTTTTTGTACCATAATGCCCTTTAATTAAGAACATTTCCAGAGGACTATAACACCAAAATTTTACTTTTCTAATTAAAAGAAAAAGCATAGTAAACTGTTTTATTAGTAATGTGAATGACATTATTAAGAGCAGATAATGATTTGGGAAAGTAAACTAAGAATAGGATGAACTAGAGCAGCAGTCTCCAACCTTTTCAGGACCAGGCACCAGTGTTCCTATGAGAATCTAAGGCCTGGTGATCTGAGGTGGAGCAAAGGAGATGATGCTAGTGCTGGGGAGCAGCTGCAAATACAGATGAAGCTTCGCTCACTGACCTACCAATCATCTCCTGCTCTGTGGCCCAGTTCCTAACAGGCCACACACCGAAACCCGTCCTCGATCTGGGTTCGGAGACCACTGAACTACAGCACACAAAGCAAAAACAAAGCACACAGTAATTCATTGTTGAAAGTGGATAGATTTTATGGTTGCCAAATACTTTTACATAGATACATAAGGTTTTGCTATTGTTACATATTCTAAAACTCCACATCTCAAAATTGGAGAATGTATAATTTAATGTCATATAATAGAATGTCATATAATAGAAAAAAATTGAATGTTTGTACATGTGTGTATGAATGAGGAGAGAGAGAGAGAGAAAGAGAGAGAAGAAATGTAAATGTAAATATACATTCATAATAGTACAGAGAATTCATTGTGGTGTTATTTTTTAAAGCAATGGAGAGCAAAATAACTGAAATCGACAACATAATCAGGCTGGCTAGATGGTTTATAATAGATTTATACAAAGAATTATTATGTAGTCAATAAATATATGCAAGATTTATTATTAAGAAAGGGGAAAAATAAGGGGGCAAGCTGTGGAACAGTTTGTATTATATATTGCCATTTGTAATATCCACCTAAAATTTTAGAATCCTTTCAGAATCTGAGTAATCAGTTTTGAAGGTTACTTGGTAAGCTAGGCATGCATATTCTGTAAGAGTAAGAGTAAGTGTTTCTATTCCAGGTTGCAGCAATTATTACAGTAAAGGCATATATAATGCTTAATTTCTTTTTTGGAATGTAGGATGTATAAGAAACTCTAAAGAGTGGGAAGTTAAAAATAAGATTTTAATTTTTATTGGTATTAATATTTGAATTTTTAAAACTTGTTTAAGTTTCAATGAATAATTTAGTTTTTAAAATAAAAGATCTTACAAAAATATTATTTATTTTTATCATTAATTAAAATGTTTTAGTGTCTACTAGACAGATATTTTAATACAAATCTGAATTTTTCCAGCTTTAATAAAAGGCTACTATCAATCAAGAATTAAAAGTTTCTCTCTTAGCAACTTTCAAATATAGAATATAATATTAGTAACTATGGTCACTATTCTATACATTTCACAATATATACTTATAGAGAATCGTTATGTTCTACATCTGAAACTAATATATATCAACTATATTTCAATAAAAATAATTAAAAGTTTAATAATTGCTATATTTTCTAAGTTACCTTTGTTACATAAAAACAAATTCGTTTTTTCTTCTTACAATTCTTTTATCATGAAAAAGGTGAATATAAGGAAAATATGTAGTTCTGTAAATCCATAGAGAGAATCCATAACAAAATTTAAAGACTGATCATATCCTGTTATAATTTCAAAATACTCTCTAGAACTAAAATACTTCTAAAATAGATGTGAAAACATGCTAACACAAAAGGATTTATTTCTAACAATCTTCTGCTACATAAGTCAGTGTCAGGTTGACAGGCTTTGGCACAGTGAAGCCGAGACTAATAGATTCACATTGACCTTTGTGAGATTTTCAAAAGTGGTTTTCATTCCTACTAAAAAAGAGAATAAAAGATTATTGTCGATACACACATATACAGGACTAGACTCAAATAGCTCTAATGAAATAGAAATATCTGTACTAATCAGAAATTTTCTACAATATAAATAGAAATGTAACATGTTAAAATGATCCTAAATGCACATATTTATTAGTCTCACCAAATGTACATAAAGACATGTTTATAGAAACATGAGAGTCCATAGAAGCATACATGTTTAAGAAACAGCATATTTACACTGGTCAAGATGGCAGAGTAGGTAAATATTGTGTTCGTTTTCTCTCACGACCACATCAAAATCACAACTAAACTGCAAGAGAACCATCAATAGGAGTCGCCTAAAGTCTTGCTGAACAGAAGTCCTAGAACTGAAGATACACAGAAGAGGCCAACTCAAGACTAGTAGGAGGGGCAGAGATTGGAAAAGGGCTGGTCCCACAACCATATATAGCAGGTGAGAATTGGGAGTGATATCTTGGAGCAAGGGGTCCTGGCTCTCCAGTTCAGGCTCTCCAGTCCAGAAGTCAGACAAAGACAAATGCCATATAATTTCACTTACTTGTGAAATCTATAGAACAAAATAAACAAACAAAACAGAAACAAGCTCATAGATACAGAGAGTATTTTGATGGTTGCCAGATGGCAGGGCAGTTGTGGGGGTGGGTGAAAAAGGTAAAGGGATTAAGAAGTACAAATTGGTAGTTACAAAACAGTCATGGAGATGTAAAGTATAGCATAAGGAATATAGTCGATAATATTGTAATAACTATGTATGGTGTTACATAGGTACTAGATTTATCAAAGAGATCACTAATATAATATTACATACCGACTGTAATTGAAAAATAAAAAAGTTATTTAAAAAGACAATAAGAGCATATTTACAGAAACATTAGAGAACTTAAAGTGAGTAGATATATTGGTAAATTTATTTATTTACAGAAGGCACCTGCTATCTACAAGGCTCCAGGTAAAGCTGTGGGCATCAGGTAGGTGCTGTGTCAGTGTAGGTTACCTGGAAATTGCCTACCAGCTAAGGAGATTGTATGCTATTGAATTCTTATACTGAATATACGTATGTGTTTGTGTAGGGAATGTATAAATAAGCATCATGGGGCAAAGCTTCAAAATATAATCTCTTAAAGTGAGAAATCTATCTCCACAATCTCAGGATTGAATTTCCCTCTTTGTTAATAATTGTGAAGGGTCTGAAATTTTACCCTGTTTGCATGTTACAAATTGGCCTGCCATGATCTCGCAGATATTGACAGATGTCACAAGATTCCTGGCCTAGAAATAAACACCTTTATTACTCATGGCACAGCAAGCAATTTGAGCATCATGTTTATATTCTCCTTGCCTTTCAAATCCCACGAAACTGATGCTCAGATAAATGCTGCACATACAGTGGCTTGGCATTATAGCTGAAGAATCCTGTGCTTAGGACACCCCAATATTTTCAAGGGAGCTGCTAGTAAATCTGCTTAAACTTTGGTTCAGAGGAAGATGTTGTCTTTATCTCGAACAGCAAATAATTCTGAACTTTGCCCTAAAGAAGGTACTATCTTTGGAAGATGTGCAGAAGTATGAGAGGCCCTTGGAGAACTATCTCTCAACACATTGTTCCTGGATAATCTTCTGACAATAATAAGAATACTAATCTTTTGAAAGAAGTTTTAAATTATTTCTCGTTAGAATATAATTCCACCTATGCTTTCTCACTGTTAGATTTGTCTGAGATTTCATGATACAGATAATTCTCTTACCTATACAGAAAGAACTTGTTTGAAATATTCTTCCAACTTCAGTAAATATCATTTCTCAAGAATCTGTTGAATGAATGATCCATGGAACAGAATATCAGCCTCTACTCAATTAGTATTCAATTCTTAGATTGATTCCACTAAGTTTCTTTCCAGATTGGATTTTTCTTTTTTTATAATGACACATGTAAACTGTTAAGTATTGGATAGCCTTTTACTCTAATTATAGTCTGGAATTATAATAAATAATAATCTGACTACAGAATGTTATTGAAGTCATTCTAATATTTATTCTGTCAATATCAAAAAAAGTGGGAATATATTCTAAAATATATAAAAATATTTTTTAAAAAAATTATTTTTGCCACTCCCTGGGGAGTCATATATCGATATATGTATATACCTAGACCATAAATGTCTACCTTTAAATATGTTTGTAAGTTCGCCCATGTTAAAAATGGGAGGTTGAAAGATTTAACAATATTTAAACATAATAGATAAGTCACCTAATAAGTACTTCACTAAAAATGTTGAAAAGGCTTTGATATTATTTACTCTTTGATTTTCTTTCTAGGAAAATTAGCATAATCTTTGAATAGTAATGGCAACTATTTAGCTCTTTATAGATCTTATATTCTTCTGTTTCTTCTTCCATTCCTTATTCTCATGATAATTGCTACAATTTACATAAATTGGTTGCCAAATATTCTTTTTTCACCTAAACTTTATATTTTCCCAGGAAAATTAATAGACTATAACACTGTGTCTCAAGAGGACATTCACAGTAAAGAAGATAAGAATAGGCCTGAAATGAAGTAGTTGCTTTTTGGATAATCAGATGAGGCATAGTGGTCAATAAATGAAACTCCAATAGAATATTTCAGAGAATAAGCAAAAGGAGGTATAGAATACTTTATTAGTGGATACCTTTTGTTTGAATTTAGATGAACAAACATTTATTCCATTTTTAAATGTTATATGAGAACAATAAAAATATTGTTCCCTTTTTATATATTTAGAACAAAAAGTGTTGTGTTCGTTTTTAAACATGCAGTTTACTGATGGCAGTCAAGCTATACAAAAGAACGAGGCTATAGTAAACTGAGTATAGTCACAATCTTTTTTCCCGACTTAACCTGTAATCCATATGTATTTCACTTTTTCTATGGTCTTTTTGTGTCTAACCATTTCACACTTTTCTATTCTGTTCTTTTTGTTTCTTCAGTCTGAGAAATTACCTGCTGGGCTCTCTGGGGTCTCAATTATTCCTGCTCTAATTTCTGGACTTTATATAAGCATTTTAAAAATGGCTCAATGACTCCTTACTTGAGCTTCAATAATTACCCCAGCAATATCCATGTCCTTGTGATTTCCTTAAAAGAAACAGAAGAGTCTCCAAGCTCTGCAATGTGGCTCTGAGATATTAATACCATTCAAGACCAGATAGTCACAAAAAGTGATGCCCTTAATGTTTAAACTTTTTATTTGTAAGAAGAAATGTAATAGAATGAAATGAATACAGGATTTGGTTTTACATGGACTGAAGGACAGTTTACTGTTAAAAAAGATGTGGTTAGGATAACCAGGTTGTATAAGCAATGATTGTGCAAATTTTAAGTTATCTCTGAAAAGTAACAGAATGAAGTCATAAATAATAACTCAGAAGGAAAAAAGACAGTATTTTTTATAGTTGAGAGAAAGTCTCTTTGTTTTCTGTGGTACAAGTGTAATGTTTATAAGGTTATCAGAGAAGCAGTTTTGAAATGTATTCTTCTGCCTTTCCATAGCAGAAGAGATCAGAGACATATAGATTACATTAACTTTCAAGGTGAAAGTAGTCATATTTTGTACCTCAGCCTTCATATCTAAATGGCAGAGCCATTAATACTCATCGCAAAATAAATTCTTGCTTTCTTTCTTTCTTTCTTCTTTTTTTTTTTTAATGTTGTAAGCCTAAACAAGTCTCTTAAAGGTTAGAAGCATGGCACATTAGAGTTTTCCTAGAAGCACTTCAATCTGATTGCGGGGAAACTATGTATGAGCTTTCCATATTTTAATTTATCACATCCAAATCCAATCTATCTAAAATAATTTTTTCAACTTTTCAAGATGTTTATTCATCTTAGCAGATTTGAGTCTGCAAGATAAGGTTTATAGTTCTTTTTCTGTTTCCTAATGCAATAAAATGGAAATAAATATATATTAGACAATAAACACTCAAGTATCTAGAAGAATACATAAAAAAGAATGATGCGAAAATACGTGATAATCAGGAAAGAGTTCCTTGACATATTTTCCATCCTAGTAATATGAATTTTTTTAGCTTTCCACATTTTATGTTTATGTAATGTAATTTAAATGTATTTAAATATATTTAGTAAGCATTTGTAGTTTAGTCACTGTGTATAATAGAGAAACGCACAGGCAGACATTCTAACCATAAAAACTTTGAAATCTGACAGGAACCATAAAATATATATGTGGAGGTGTGGAGAGGAAAAACATATAAATATATGTATATGATATCAAATATAATGTATATAATAAAAGACAGAATATCATTTCTTAGGTTAATTGTGAGATCAGGATAAAATTAAATTGCAAATTTAAATGTCAGACAACATATCCTGGTAATAAAGTAAATGTAAATTAAATAATGCCATGTATATCAAGAGCCGTTAAAATTGTTGTGTTTCCCATTGCTAAGAAGTTCTAACGTACCCATCTAAGCAATAAAAGCTTATACACCTAAAATTTGTTTTTCTGTAATTCAAAAGAACTTAAATGTTAAACAATAGAGGAAATTTTTTTTATAATTTGTCTCAATGAGATATCATACTGTTTTAAAAGGATTGCTTTAAAGACTGTAGTAATAAAAAATATGTTAAGTAAACATGACTTTAATTTGACTAAATCATGATAAAATTACTTTAGAATTAAAAAGAATGAAAAAATGATCCTAAAATATAGCAAGCAATATATGAAAAACATTAAACATCATTATCAATTTAAAATGAATAACATGATGTAGTTATTTTTGTTATTATCTAAATATATTGTTTTGATTTTTCCCCCTTAGTAAATAGATAATAACATCTTGATTCTCTCCCCAACCTTATTTTTGTATATGATTTAAAATATTTAACTGCCCATTCTTTGGGAAGTTTTTCTAAGATTAATACCTAGTAGTTTTTTTAAAGTAAAGATTTGTGGATTGAGAGATTCTTTTGTGCTATGTAGAATAAATAAATTTTTGGCTGTAATATTTCTCAAATATATAAGCCTTTATCATGTAACTTTTTTTTTTTTAGATATATCTGGGTCTATAGGCATACTATATCTTTCTATATCTTTGTACCATATTGTGAATGGTCAGATCAGCATCATTCTTCCCTATATTGCATGGGAGAAATCTTAGAAATACACTTCCCAGAATCTCTTGTCAGCAGGATCCTAGGTTAGATTCTATCAGTAAGAGACATTTACATAAGATTTAGAAGACTGAAGAAAAGGAGAAGCCATTAACCTCCTCTGGCACTGGTAGGCAAACACACAAGATTTGTATGAACTCCCAAGCACATATGTGAGTGAATCACTCACTTTGATTTTGCAGAAAGAAGAGTTCATTATTATCAGTTTTGTGTAATCTCTTAAAGGGACATATTTCTTTGACCCCTGCTCACCAAGCCCTTTTGAGAGTTCTCTAGGCACTCCTAATTTTTTGTGTTATAATTCATTTCTGTTAAAATACCTTGGGTATTTGGAAATACTTAGTTATTTCTCTAACACTTTAAATATGAGTAAACTCTGACTGTTAACTATTCATATCTACATCAATAAGTATGTCTCTTTATGTCTGTCTATAACTATATCTATAATTACTTACCTGTTGATAAAAAGGAGCTTTTTAGAGATGTAAAAACTAATGCTAGAATTGCCTTTGAACAATGATTTCCATGAAATCCAAGAGTTCAGTTTATATACAACTAAAGATTTTTCTAAAATATCTGTCTTGGTCAACTGTTATAATTCATAATTTTACCCAGTGGCATGCGAAGGGGTGTTTAAAGATACATTTAAAATAATTTCTAAAATTGTAAGTTAAAAATAAAATATTAATTTTAGTATATTTTCTTCTGATTCTATTCATAATCAAAGAAAGAAGCAGAATTGTTTGTAAGAGCATTGTTTCAACATTTATGTTAATTTCTTGGAAATCACTTGCAAATTTTTTAATTTATTACTACCTTTACATTTTAAAATTATAGAACTCAGTATCTGTACTCACTGTTTATGAAGATAATAGCTACAGTTATCATTTAGAACACAATAATGATAGTTAATTTTACTCCTCAGGTCTTTTGATTAGAATCTGATGTAGTTCTTGAGAAATGACAGCTCATTAATGTAAGCAATACTATCTTAGAATAAAAATCACAGAACTCTACAACCTCCAACAGATTTAGGAGTATGTAAAGTAGTGGGTTAAATATCAAATCTGAAAAAAAATATAAAATAATTTTAAAACTTTTATAAAAAGTTTACTATCTAATGAACAGGGTTAAGTATGGGAGAGTATTTCACTAAATGTCTGATGTTTTAGTAAAGAACTGATAAGTGTCATAGTCATTCAGAGTTGAGAATAGATTCGTTACAAAGAAATTTATTGTAGTACTTTGTATTAAATTGTGTCCTTCTATATTTTAAAATACCTTAAACTATTTTATCTTCTAGTAAATTATCATCAAATGTGTTTGATTTGGGGTCAATAATCACTGTTAATAACAATTTATTAACCAATGTAGTCAGGCCCTTGTTTACTTTTATAGTTTGAAATTTTATTGACTCTGAAATTGTTCAATTCTCTCTCTTCTATACCAGTACCTCAGTTCTGCATCTTCACTTGATTTGATCCATCTCAGTGAGTCTATTGGCTTCTAAAGTGTCTCTGTTCTTACTGCTTTTGTCTCCCCAAGGAACTTGGGAAACTTGCTCTACAAGCAGTCAGGAACTGATCTCCCTCAAAAACTGCCTTGGATCTTGAAGAAGAGGGCCCCCTGGTCTCTTTCAGGTCTCAGGATATAAGGATCCTATTTGCCTTCTTTTATTATTCAGTTTGTCCATATCTGTATCAAGCACACTCTGCATGCTTTCACAGCATAATATTTCAGTACTAAGAAAACATTTTAAATGGGTTAAAGGTGGCTCCCTACTGTACTTTTATTCTTAAAAGTATCTCTAATAAACAAGTTCAGCAGTTTCAGGATACAAGATCAACACATAAAAATCAGTTGTATTTCAATATTCCAGCATTTTTTTTTCTTAGCCAAAGGGCTTATCCAGAAGAAATATCTGATTTATTTCATAGTCTGTTTAGATAAAGTGAGCCAATAGTAGCTAGACAGTTTTTTTTTTTTTACCATCTTATGTATTAGAAGACATTACACAATTGAGATTAAGCCCCGCTTGAAGAGAGAGACCAATGCAAAGCTGGCTCTATTTTTTCTTTATTATTTATTTTGAAATAATTTTAGATTTTAGAAGAGTTGCAAAAATATTGTTCTGGTATACCCTTCACCTAGCTTCCTCTAATGTTAATATCTTACATAACCATGGCTATTTATCTAAGAGTTTCATTTTAATGGACAAATGTTAGTGAAGAATATAGGGCTTCAAAAATAAACCTCCATTTCTTCTTTGCATGCCTATTTATTCAATGCTTTGATAATCCCATTTACTAGATTAAAATAGAGAGTAGCTCAAAGAGGTAAGTGCCAACCACTCTTCTAGGTGCTAGAGATAGCATAATAAATACCATGACAAAATTCCTGCACTCATGGAGATTAGGCTTTAGAGTGAAAGACAGGTAAAATATAAGACAAATAAATCATATAGCACAATAAATTGTGCTGAGCAGTATTGGCAAAATTAAAGCAAGGAAGGGAGATCCAGTCTGGAAAGAGGAGTTGCAATTCTAAATAAAGTGGTCAAGAAAGGCCTCTTTGGTGTTAAATTTTAGTAAAAATATGAAAGTTTCATACTCGAGACTTGCAAATACCTGAGAAATACATTTAAGAGTGAAGGAACAAGAACGAAGACTAGGAGGCATGAACAGGGTAGAAAATTCAAGTAGCAGGAGTTGTACTACTAGAACAAAAGGATGAGTGCATGCCGGGAAGGCTCCTGCCTTTTGACTTTTGTGTCTACTCTTTCCTCTGCTTAGAACACTCTTTCTCCAAATGTACACTTGGTTAAGTTTTTATCTCCCTCAAGTCTATGCTCAAATCTCATCTTCTCAATGAGGCTTACTCTAACCACTGTTAAAATAAAAAACAAAAACAAAAACAAATAAAAACCAACCTTGAAAAATTTCCTTAGTAGACAAACCCAGTTTAGTCATACAAGTGAAGCTTAATTTAATTTATTCAATAAGACTAATATAACCTAGGTCATTTCTTGTTTATACCTCTGGAAATCATAAGTAAAAAAAGTTGTTTCCCAAGGTTGCTATGAGATAACCATTGACCTATTCTCTATCATTTAAAGAAAGTCTAATATTATAATAAATCACTATGAATAATAAAGACACTGCCTTCTCACTTTATAAGCTGCTTTATAACAATATACCCCTGAGCCTCTTTCCATGTTTTGGTTTAAGTGCTCCCAGTGCGCTATCTTTTCAGTGTGTGCACCATAAACTTTTACTAATTACTACTTTGTCAATTCATTTGTTTTATTTCTTCTATTTCTGTACTTTTGACGCCATCCAACTTAATATTGCAGACTGTTTCTCTTTCCACCATTAAAAATTTGACATTCTGGATCCCTCTTACCCTGATCTATTTTACTGTTCTTCATAGAATTTATAATAGAGAATATAGTTTATGTTTTAAGTCATATTTGTTATTGCGTTTCTTCTTTGCTTGAATGTAAGCTTATGAAAGGAGTCATCAATTTTGTTTTGTTCAGCGATAGGTACCAAGCATTTAAAAGAGCGTCTCACATGAAAATATTCAATGAATAACTCAATGAATGAATGGAAAATGAAATAATATATTGAAGAAAGAAATAAATACAGGGCTTTATCCAGAGAATGGCATAATAACTTAGATCTGTTGTGTAGAATAGCTTATAGGGTAGCAATTGTGGAAGTAGGGAAACACACTATGAATGCAGGGAAGAGAGATTGGTGACTTGGACCAGGTAACTATAGAGAGAGTAATGGGTGTTCAGCATCTAGATATATTTTTGCTAATAGATTGGATGCAATTTATAATACAAAGAGAAAAAAAATGAGTATCATGCCAAGGATTTTGGTTGAAACAGCTAGACAGTATTTCATTTGACTAGGATAGACTGCTGGAACAGATTTGGGTAGGCAGGATTAATCTGAAGTTCCATATTAATATAATCATCAAGAGACTAAGCGTGGACAGAGAATAAAAGTTCAAGTATGGAGCCAAGGGTACTCCAACATCTAGAGATGAAGGAGTGAAGAAGGACTGAAGAAGACTAGGTAGAAGTAACCATTTATGTAAGAAGAAAATCAATAATGTATGAAGTCCTGGAAACCAATGGTGGGAGTGATCAATTTTGTCAATTGTTATGGATAGGTCAAGTAATAAGAGGTATTCAATGAATTACTCTATTAACAAGTTAATATTAATAGAGTAATTTAGAGGTTATTGGTAAACTTGGCAAAGCCTATGAACACCTCTCATCCACTCCAACACACACACATTACTTCTCACACACATTCAATTCCCCTTATTCTAGCATACAGTCAGAGCTGATATAAGTCTCACAAAAATGTCTTTTTCTTCCTAATAAATTTGCATTGGATTTATCATTTTAAAATTCCATGCCTTTGGGCTGTGGTCAGTGAATTTTTAGAATTATGGTGACAGAATTCTTACTTTTGGTCAGAAACAAGAACACAGATACAGAGGCCATGCGAATCAAAATGGTCCATTTCTTGGTCTATTTCTGCAACATCTTAGCTGTGTATCATTGATTGGGGCCCCTCTGGGTTTCAATGTCATTTTTTTTTTATAAAGAAGAGAGAATGGATTAAATTTAGAGACTATAAATCCCTCTAAGTCTGAAAAGAGATCCCTGGATACAAGTGCTCAAGTACTGATGTGAGACTTGATTATGCGGAAGGGAGCCAAGAGTCCAGAAAGAGTATATGAACTACATCAGATATATTTTGCTTTTAGTTAGCCATGGGCACCAATCCCCATTATTTGAGCTGTCTTGGGAAGTTTACAACTCATTATAAGCATTGGAGCTTAATTTCACCATGAGAGCCCACAAATTTTATGATAGTGCAAATCATTATTACCAAAATCTCATTAAGATCTGAAGTTATCTAATTGAAGTATAGAATTATGTACAATGTTAATGAAATGATTATGACACACAAATGTCATTTTGAAGACTTAGAGAAATAACAAGTTTTAAAGAGTCTAAAATTTTATGCCACTAGGTATGATAGGCCACTCTTTTCATCAAGAAATGTTTATTATTTCAATAAAATCAACAAGTTTTTTTGGAGGAATAGAACTGTAGTATAATATAGATAACAGATGATAATTTACTCCTATATATTATCTTGCTATAAATGATTATATGAATTTTTTATAATTATGCACAGTTCAATTTTATTGAAAACACTGATTTAAAATTAAACATCCTTCCAAATTTTTATTAATTTTAGATTTATTAAAAGGAACATTTCTGGACATTTAATCTAAAGGAAATGATAAGTGATACAAAAAGTTTTAAAACCCTCAAGTTAAAAATTAATTTAATAATCTCTACTTTAAAATTTTATGGTTTCCCTTCACTTCTGTAATCTTATTCTAAGATTAAATGAATGGCCCTAAATATGCATAAACTTGAAAAAGAAATGGATTGCTCATTTAATTGTATAGCCCATAGTGTAATACCTTTATCCACAAGAGGTCTCAAATATGTTTTGATTGATGTGTGGCACTGCATCATTCAATCCTCAGGTCAAAACTTTTTGTGCATTTCAATTAATTTTTCCTGTTAAAACATATTTTAACTGATGATATCAGAGACTAAAGGTGACCTAGGAGCCAATAAGGAAGCACACATCATTGTACAGAACAATAGATGTGGTCATTTAGTACTTGTGGACCATAATGTTGGGAACTTTCTTTTAATTTGTAAAGTACATAAGTGAAAATCAATATACAGTGTATTATTTAAAGTTAATTTTTAGGAAAAATCCATATATTTTAAAAATATATTATTGACTATCATCCTTGTGACTTATTTAAGTTTTTTGTTATATCCTAATTGACAAAATTATCATGAAAATCACTTCTATTTTCATAAAGTTATGGCAATGATGGTATGAATAGCTTAGGCTTCATTGCTCCATAATCTATTATAGAGAAGTGTTCACTGCTCAAAGATACAGCATGACATAAAGTTTACTTCCTAAAACATTCCAGCTAGATAGACATTAACAAGTGACCAAATTTTAAGTTCTTACTTTCCTCACCTATAAAATACTAATTATTAATTTATTCAAATAAATTTAATTTGTGATTATTATATGCCAGCTATTATTTTAGACTGTGAAATGGTTGTAAAGTAACAATGTAAACAGGACAGGTGATATACTGATCTTATAAAATTTCATACTTATTGTAGGCTAAACTGATAAACCTACATAAGAAAATATCACCTAGTAATAAATCCTATAAAAAAATAACTTTTGATCCAGTGGCAATTAAAGTCTTATTTGAAGACATATGAATAAAGAGAAGGCATGAAGATTTGTGGTAAAAACATCATCAGGAAGATAGTTATTGTAAAAGTCCTGAATTAAAAATAATTATATTTGATTAACACAAAGAAGGATGTTTGGCAGAAGTAAAAGGTGGTAGAAGATGAAGAAAGAAAGGGAGGTAGGAAACAGAACATATAGGATCATGAAAGAAAGTGAATAAGTTTTGAGTTTTATTCTAAAACAGTAAAAAGCCATCAGGAAATTCTTTTCAAAAATTAATTGATTTTAGAGCAGTTTTAGGTTTACAGAAAAATTTAATGGAAAGTAAAGAGTTCCCATGTAACCCATCAACTCCCTCCTGTCACAGACATAGTTTGCCCTATTATGAACATCTTACATTAGTGTGGTATATTTTTACAATTGATGAACCAAACTTGTTGCATTATTATTAACTAAATTCCATAGTTTACTATAAGGTTTATTCCTTGTGTTGTTCACTCTATGGACTTGGATAAATGTACAATGGCATGTATACACCATTGCAATGTTAGACAGAATAGTTTCCCTTATCTAAACATCCCAACGTTCCACCTATTCATCTCTTCCTCCCTCTTTAGAGACTCTAACAATCACTGATTATTTTACTGTCTCTATAGTTTTGCCTTTCCTAGAATGCCATATATTTAGAATATTACATTATGTAGTCTTTTCAGGTTGCTTCTTTCATTTAGCAATATGCATTTAAGGTTCTTCCATGTCTTTTCATAGTATAAAAACTCATTTCTTTTTATTACTGAGTAATATTGCATTGTGTGGATACTGCAGTTATTAAATGACATCTTGGTTACCTCTAAGTTTTGTTACCTCCGAATAACTAGCTTATAAATAAAGCTATTTATTTATAAACAACCTTGTGCAGATTTAAGTGTACATAAGTTCTCAATTCCTTTGGCTAAATAGCAAGAAATGCAATTACTGGATTGTATGTTAAGAGTATGTTTAGTTTCATGAAAATCTGTCTAACTGGCTTCCAAAGTGTCAGTGTTATTTTGCATTTTCACCAACAATAAATGAGAATTCCTGTTGCTCAACATCCTTGTCAGTATTTCATGTCGTCAATGTTTTGGAATTTAGCTATTCTAATAGATGTGTAGTCGTATCTTGTTTTAACTTGCAATTTTCTGATGAAATGATATTGAGCATCTTTTTCTATTTGGCATCTCTTTGACTTTTTTTGGTAAGATATCTCTTCAGATATTGTGTCCGTATTTAATTGGGTTGTTTTATTTCTTATTGCTGAGTTTTAAGAGTTCTTTATATATTTTGTATAGTAGTCTTTTATCGGATATGTGCTTTGCAAAAATTTTCTTTGAGTGGCTGCTTTTTCTTTTTGTTTCCTCATTTATCTGTCTTTTGCAGAACAGAAGTTTTTAATTTTAATGGAGTCCAACACATAAATTTGTTATTTCATGGATCATGTTTTTAGTGTTATATTTAAAAAGTTATCACCAAACCCAAAGTCATATAGAGTTTCTTCTACACTTTCTCCTGGAATTTTTGTCATTTTGCATTTTACATTTAGGACTGTGATCCATTAGGAGTTAATTTTTGTGAGAAGTATAAGGTCTGTACCAAGATTTATTTATTTTTTCTTACACATGGATGTCCTAGCATCATTTGTAGCAAAGGCTAGTCTTTCTTCATTGAATTGCCTGTATTCTTTGTTAAAGATCAGTTCAGCATCAGGGACTTATAAAAGGAGCAATTTATTATATAAATTTTTGTTTTTCAAATACTATTCTGTTATATCAAGGATGGGTCATAATAGTGGTAAGAAGATAGAGATGAGAATTAAAGAGATTCTGGAGAATGAATCAAATAAATGGTGGAATTTTGGACATGAGGGTAAGAAAAAGTAAGAAATCAGGACATAATAATGCTTTAGCAATCTGAATACTGTTGACGAGGACAGACGACTTCTTAAAGTCACATGCAGCTTAAGTCTCTATGACTTTAATGTTAACTGTGAAATTTGTGAGTTGTTAAAATGATGGAGGGGGTTGTTTATTTCTGTCTCTATTTTTATTTTTGCTTTATAACCATAGATTTTATAATTTGAAATTTTATTTTAAATTGTATATAATTGCTATAAAGTTTATTTTATAAAAGTTAGTTATATCACCGATATACCACGACCGAAAATGGTTAGAAGACATGAAAAAGAATCAGTGTTAAAGTATTTAACATGCTGATATCTTGAGAACAAGATATCAGCATGTTAAATACTTTAACCTTTTATTTTTCAGAATGACAGTAGCAGGAATAAGTATTATTTTGCCCTTGACATTACATTCAATGATTCCTTACAATCTCTCTCTCTCACACACATCTACATATAAATATACATATATTTTCAACCTCTCTCATTTTCCAGGGGAGAGTCCCTCTTTAACAGCCTAATGATAATTATTCCAATTCGGAGTTAGAAAACAAATTTAAAAAAGTAAAAGCCATAGAGGTGAAAAGACATTCACAAGGAAATGTAAAGTGAGATCTATACTAATCTATATAATGAAGGGCAAGAAGGAAGAGGCACTTTAGGAAGTATCCGAGAGAGTTTGAGAAGAAGAGAAAAAGGAATATAGGAAGTATTTATCAGTGTTATAACTTAAGAATTTTAACAATGTTTTTGGAAGATGTAAGTTATGACTGAAATTCCTTTTAAATTACCTTTATAGCTGTTGCATCATATTTCTCTGAAAGAAATGCCACTTTAAAACTAAATCGTTGATCACTAGTTGGTGGTTTCATTTGGATGACAGATGCGAAAAACAAGTCTTTGTGAATATGGGGAAGGGGCAGGAGAACTTACTGGCATGATGCTGTTGAACTTATTTTGGTTACTCTTTATCTTTTAAGGTATCATACATCCATTAGTGTGAAGGCAGCAGAGTATCTGTCTTTGAAGTCAGATAGGACTCAGTTAATATCTAAAGTTTTTAACTATGTGACTTTGAGCTTGTTTATTCATTTTCATCACCTTAAAATGAGTTAACGAAATAATTAATTCTCAGGCCTTCTTTGAGTTTTAAATAAAATAATGGATATGAAATGTTTACTAAATTTCCAGGACATAAAGAAGTAAATTAATAATGGCTAGTTATTATTGACTGTTCATTGTATTTTTATGAAAGAAAATAGAAGCACTGAAAAGGTAAGACTGACAGAGTGGGAAAGGCAGAGAGGAAAAGCTCTCTGAGAAAATATGCACAAAAAAATCCTTAATGGATGTCTGAATAATGCAAGTTTGGAATAGTTGAATGATTGATTGAATGAATTCACAGGAACTTTTTACAATTCTGTTTAAATAGTGAGTGTTTAATTTCTATGCTGCTAAAAATTATTTCAAGGGAATAACTACTTTTGTTGTTTCTCTTCCACATATCAGTTCTTTCTCATTTAAACATCTTTTATTCTCTGGAAATATTAACGTTCTTCACAATTTAATAAATGATTAATGTAGCTAAAGTATTCTTTGTAATAATCAGTTAGAAGACATATCTAAATAAAAGGCCAGGGTATTTTTTATTTTAGCTCTGTTGTCAACTGAATATATAAATTACATTAATCATCCTTAAAACATATTTTCAATATACTTAATGTAAACTATTTATTTAAAATGATATAACTAATTGAAACATGATCTAGCCACTATTTTTTACTTTTGGTGTTTTGTATGACTAAAATTAAATGATTAAATATGACTCATGTAGATAAATATTTACAGCTTGGTACAAATGCATTTACTTCTTTCAGATGAACTCATTAGTTACCTAATAAAAAATAAAATAAAATAAAGAATTACATGTTTAATAATAAGACTAATAATAACAATAATAATAATTTAATAATAATAATAATAAGACTGGAATGGTATTTGGACTAATTCTTCTTCTGAAAACAACTGAAAATGCTGAATGACACATTTTAAAGCATCTAAAAAGAGATAAGAAAACAAGAAATAATTGTGCCAATATCTAAGGTAAACCAGGAGTCTAGGAAATAAGGAGAGTATTGAATTCCTTTAACCTGAGAGCATTTTCAGAACCTAGAAATCACTAGCTTGTGTGCCCAGATTAAAAGAGAGAAACCAAAGATACTTACCTAAGGAATACAAAAGGCTACATATGCAAGTTAAGTGTGACCTAAGAGCAAACATGCCATACACCCACACCTTGAGTGACTGCAAGGAAAATTTTCTAGCAAAATACTACATAATTGTAAATTCTACTCACCCCTCACAAGGATTCACCACCTAAGTTGCCATTACCTGGGCATTCTAAAACCTCAAACCATAGATTTAATCTAAAGTTTTCTAGACAGGCTGTCCTGTTGCTTTGTACTGAAGGAATGTATGTCTATGTTAAATGAATTCCTTGTTGTATACCTAAATAAATTTCTACAAATATTGTTACAAGGGAAGAAAAACTCTAAAACACTAATAAATATTATTAACAAAGCATTAGAGCCAACCAAACAACTGATATGACAAATAGATCAGCAAACATTTAGGTATTTTAGAAATTAGTATTATCAGATAACTATAACACGACAATGTTCATTATATTTAAAGATATAAAACACATGTTTTAAATGTTTACAGAAAATCGGAACTACTGAAAATGATCTGATTTTAAAGAATCTTATACAACTTTTAGAAAATAAAATATAAAAAGTATGACATTATGAACTGAACTTATAATTTAAAATTTTTATTTTTAGATTGAAAGGAAGCATGGCGGAGTGAGAGATGTCCCCTGACTTCTCCCCTTGAAACAATAAGCTGAACATCTAAAATTCAACAAAAAACACCAAAACTTCACACTAGCACTTCTGAGCGTGGGATCTGCGCATAAGAGTTACCACAGGTCAGAACTCTGGGAGTCAGGCAGTGGACTGAGAGAAATAAAGAAGCTGCCATCAGAGCTCCCTGTAGGGGGAAAGGAAGGAGGAGAAGGTGCGGCGACACTCCTGAACAGCCATGCCTAGGAGAGTTTGTGAGTTCCATTCAGTCAGCGGCGGGGCCCAATCATCAGGGCAGAAAGCAGAGAAGTGGATGGCGGAGAAATAATAGTTGATTTTTACTGGCCACAGTTGCAAAACCAAAGCAGCCGCAGTCCACAGCTCCCCACACAGAGAGCTGCTTCCCCCATACCCTCTAAGACTGAACACCACACAGCTCCAGGGGAATCTGCGTAAATGCTGACAAGACTCTTGCTGACACTGACAGGGACTGAAACTGAGGGTGGCAAGCATGATTAAATATCTACAAGAAAATAAAGGCATTATATAAAGGCATTATTCAGGCTTTATATAAAGCAGGGATCCAAGAGGCTTAGATGCCACCTACTAGAAACCAAAAGAAAAGCACCTTTTTTGCAGCGGGCTGAAGAGAGAACTTTATATAATAAATCTTCGTTCTAGAAAAAAAGCAGAATACATTTCCATTAATGCCCAAGTGGAGAAATAATCCATTAAATGCCATTAACAACCAAGATGACAAAGCATCTCAGAAAGAAAGAGAAAAATCTCCAAAAAATGAGCTTACAGACATAGAAATATGCAACTTAAATGACAGAGAATTCAGAATAGTACTTCTGAAAAAACTCAGTGAGTTCTGAAATGAGTCATATCAACAATTTCAGAAATTGAAAAACAACTAGATAAGCAGAGCAAGAAGATTGAAACACTCAAAAAGAACAGAATAGATCTTCTGGAGATAAAATAAAAAAAAATACACACACTGCAAGACTTGAAAAATGAAATAGTAAGCTTGGGAAATAGAGTCAAACAAATGGAGGAAAGGATCAGTGATATCAAAGACAGAAATCTAGAAATAAATCAGAAGGAAGAAGAGAGAAACCAAAGAATAAAAAATAGTGAAAGAGAAATACAAGAACTAGCTGTATCAACCATCAGGAGAGGAAACATAAGAATAATGGGCATTACCGAAGGCGAGGAAAAGGAGGACTAGAAAGCATTTTCAGACAAATAGTGTATGAGAATTTCCCAAATCTAAGGAATGAGCTGGAGCTTGGAATTCAAGAAGTCAACAGAACACCCAATTATCTCAACCCAAAAAGGCCTTCACAAAGACACATTGTATTAAGGTTATCAAAATCAGTGACAAAGACAGAATTCTCAGGGCAGCCAGGGAGAAGAAAACGGTAACTTATAAAGGAAAACTCATTAGATATCATCGGACTTCTCAGTGCAGACCTTACAAGCCAGAAAGGAATGGAATCAAATATTTAAACTATAAGTGAAAGAAACTACCAGCCCAGAATAATGTATCCAGCTAAGCTCCCCTTTAGATATGAAGGAGAAATTAAGACCTTTCCAGACATAAAAAAATTGAGGGAATTCTCCACTACGAGGCCTACACTATAGGAAATTTTGAAAGGGGTCAACTCACTTAAAACCAAATAACAATAAAAATACATAATTAGCAGTAAAGTGACTATCAGGCAAATAGAAGCAGAGGAGTGCAGCCCTTACTAAGAACAGGGCATTATAAGCTTAAATAAGAAGAGAATTGCTATAGCAAGATAGTAATGAACATTCAGCATACATAGAAATGAATTGAGATAACAGTGACTGAAAAGGGGAGGATTCAAAGATCCAAATTCACAAAGGGGAATGGAAATAAGGGACACACAGAAGAAAATAGACAACTGTGTATATATATATATATATATATATATATAACTATCCTTTACATATTCATAATGGTAACCACACACCAAAGATTCAGAACTGAAGTATATAACATAAAACAAGAAGAACCAGAAGCAAAACCAACAAAAGCCAACTAAAATAAAGAAAACAGAAACAAAAGGACAAGGAAGCAATGGAAACACAGAGCTACCAGAAAGCAAAAGATAAAATGGCTACAAGAAGACCTCATATTTCAATAATCACCCTAAATGTAAATGGACTGAACTCACCAATAAAAAAGCACAGAGTTGCAGAATAGATTGAAAACCACAACCCAACCATATGTTGCCTCCTGGAGACACATCTCAGCTCTAAAGACAAATATAGACTCAGAGCAAATGGGTGAAAAATGATATTTCAGGCAAATGGCATTCAGAGAAAAGTGGAAGTAGCGGTACTAATATCAGATGAAATAGACTTCAAAATAAAAACGGTAAAGAAAGATACTGAGGAACACATCATAATGATAAAGGGAATCATGCACTAAGAAGACATACCACTTCTTAATAGCTATGTTCCCAATCAGGGAGCCCTGAAATATTTAACACAATTACTAAAGGGAGAAACGGACCAAAACGCTATCATAGTAGGGGACCTAAATGCCCCACTGTCAAATATGGACAGATCATCCAAACAGAAAATCAATAAGGAACCATCATACACTGCTGGTGGGACTGCCAATTGGTTCAGCCACTATGGAAAACAGTATGGAGATTCCTCAAAAATTTAAGACTTGATCTACCATATGATCCAGCAATCCACCTGCTGGGTATTTAACCAAAGACTTCAAAACCCATATCTGAAAAGATATTTGCAAGTCAATGTTAATAGAAACAGTATTCACAGTGGCCAAGACATGGAAGCAACCGAAGTATCCCATGATAGATGATTGGGTAAAGAAGCTGTGGCACATATATACAGTGAAATATTACTCAGCCATAAGAAGATATGAAATGCTGCCATTTGTGACAATGTGGTTGGACCTGGAGATAACTATGCTAAGTGAAATAAGCCAGACAGAAAAAGTTGAAAATCACATGATATCACTTATATGTGGGATATAAACCTAAAAGCTACAAATGGACAGGACAAACAGAGACTTAGGGACATGGACAATGAACTAGTGGTTATCAGAGAGTAGAGGTGGGTGAGGAGGGAAGAGGTAGATGTGGTAAAGGAGGTCAAATATAAGAGGTTAGGGGGAGGGTGAAGTGGATAAAGGAGATCAAATATATGGTAGCTGAAGGAAACTGGACTTTGGGTGGTAATCACACAATAGAATATATAGATATCAAACTATAACGTGCACCTGAAAATTATATAATTGTATTAACCAATGTTATCCCAATAAACTTAATTTAAAAAAAAAGGAAAAGAAAATGCAGTCAATAGAAACCATCCTAAGATGGCCCAGGTATTGAATTTTGCAGAAATAGACATTAATACATGTTATAAACGTGATAAAGAATTTAAAAAGATAATTTTTCAATAATGAAAGGAAAATATGAGTGTGATGAGTGAATAAATAGATAAGTAAAAACTATAAAAATGGAATTTCTAGGACTGAAAATCACAATAATGAAATTTTAAAAATTAACTAGGGTTAATATTTGTTTACAGGTTTTTTCCTTTGAATTAAAACTTACATACAATAAAATTAGTGTATTAAGAGTATATTAGTATATTAAATAATTTAAAGAAAATTTGACAAATGCATATACCAATGTAATAAAAAATACTTTTAAGATGTATAATATCATCCTAGAAAATTCTTTCTTGTCTTTCTTGTTAATCTTCATTCCTAAACAACCATCATTCTAATTTTTTTCTACTATATATGAATGTATCTGTTCTGGAACTTCATATGAATAGAATCATAGAGTATAGGTGTCTTCTGTGTCCAGCTTTTTTCACTCAGCATAGTACTTTTGAGATTCATTCATTTTGCATAAATCAATAATATTCAATTTTGTATAGTTTAATAAAATTCCATTGTATGAAATTTGTTTTTCCATTCACCTGTTTATGTTCATGTGGCCAACTCCAGTCTTTTAATATTATAATTTAAGCTCCTAAAAACATTCTTATACAACAGTTGCACCTTTTAATTATCATCATGTATTTGAGTTCTGGTTACCTCACATATTTATATTGAGTCTTGAATTAAGTAATATAAGTTCTCTTCTCTTTCAGGATTATTTCAAATATTATAAATTCTTTGAATTTCCATATATATTTTAGAATCAGTTTGACAAATTTCTTCAAAAAGACCATTGGCATTACCACTGAAATCATACTGAATGTATAAACCAGTTTAAGGTGAATTGAAATAATAATTATACTGAGTTTTATAATATACAAATATTGTATATCTCACAATTTATTTGTCTTTATATTTTATTCATAATATTTTGTTATTTTTAATGTGCAGGACTATAATTTCTAAACATTTTGGATTTTGATACTATTGTAAATGGTATTGTTTTAAATTTCATTTTCCAATTTTTATTATTAGCATTTAAAATTACAATTAATTTTTGCACCTATCAATTTTCTAAAGTGACTTTTTAGTACACATAGTTGTTTGTAGATTACTTAGGATTTTCTATGTAAACAATCAACAGTTGCAAAAAAAGAAAATTTACTTCTCTCTTTCTGAACATTATACCTATCTTTTATTTTGCCTAACTATTATAAGACTGAATATAAGTGGATATGTGAGTGTGGACATCTTTGCTTTTTCTCATTTTTTTTTTCTAAAAACACTTTATTGAGGTATAATTGATATATAAAGAACTATACATATTTAATGTGTACAATTTGATATTCGAACATGTGTGAATACCTATTATAGATAGCATCACCATAATCAAAGAAACAGACATATCTAACACCTCCTCAAATTCCCCCTACCCCTTTTATATTTGCAGTAAATTAGATTTATCCTCTTTATAAATTTTGAAGTGCACACTACCATATTGTTAGCTATAAAGCACTCTATTGTACAGTAGATCTCTAGAACTTATTTATCATGCATAACTAAAACTTTATACCCATTGAACAACAGCTCCCCATTTCTTCCATTTCTCAGGCTCTGGAAACCACTATTATATTCTCAACTTCTATGAGTTTGATTATTTTATATACCTTATATAAATGGAATCATGCAGTTTTTGTCCTTCTACAGCAGGCTTATTTCATATATATAGTGTCCTCTGGGTTTATCCATTGTGTAACAAATGGATAAATTTTTTTTTAAGGGATTTCCTTCTTTTTAAGGGGTAAATAATATGAAATACCACATTTTCTTTATCCATTCATTTGTTGTGGAATTTTACGTTGTTTCCACACCATGGCTATTATGAATAATGCTTCAATGAACATTAAAATGCAAATGTCTCTTTGAGATCTTGGTTTCAATTCTTTTGGATAAATGCCTAGAAGTTGTATTACTGAATCATAAGGCAGTTTTATGTTTAAATTTTTAGGACCCTTTATAATGTCATTTTCCATAGCTACTGCATCCTTTGTCCCAAACCCAAACTGTAAGAGTTTCAATTTCCCACATCCTTGCTAATACCTGTTGTCTTTAGCTTTTTTCTTTATAATTAATCATCCTACTAAGCATGAAATGATAGCTCATTGTGGTTTTCATTTGGATTTCTCAAATGATTAGTTTGTTGAGCATCTTTTCATATCACTGTTGGTCATTTATATGTCTTCTTTGAAGAAATGTCTACTTAGTTCCTTTGCCCATTTTTTTAAATTCGTTTATTTGTGTTTGCTTGTTCATTTTGCTATTGAGTTATAGCAGTTCCTTATATGTTTTGGATAGTAACCCTTTATCAAATGTATGCTTTACAAATATTTTTGCCAAGGAGACATAAGACTTGTAGAAGACTGAAAACCACAAAAGCAAATCACTGATGAAACAAATGAAAAGATATGCCATGTGAATGAATTGGATGTTGGATTTAATATTGTTAAAATGTCCATATTACCCAAAGCAGTCTACAGATTCGATGCAATTGCTATCAAAATCCCACTGTCATTTTGTGCAGAAATAGGAAAATAATCCCAAAATTCATATAGAACTAGAGACTCTGAAGCAGCTAAAACAATCTTGAGAAATAAGAATGGAGCTGGAGGTATCACACTTTCTGATTTCAAAATATATTACAAAGCTACAGTAAGTAAAGTGATATTGTACTGGCATAAATACAGACATATAGACCAATGAAACAGAATTGAGAGCTACTCAATCAGAAATCTACTCACACATATATGATCAACCAATTTTCAACAAGGTTGCCAAGAATACAAAATGAAGACTATATTGTCTTTTCAACTGTGTGAGAAAAATGGATATGCACATGCAAAACTATGAAATGGGACCTATGTCTTACTCATACACAAAAATTAACTCAAAGTGCATTAAGAGTTTAAACTTAAGATTGAAGTTTCTTAAACTCCTAGAAGAAAACATCCAGGAAAATCTTCATGACATTGGTCTTCACAATGACTTCATGTATATAACATCAAAGTACAGTCAATGAAAACATAAATAAATAAGTAAGGCTATATAAAACTAATAAGCTCTGTACAACAAAAGAAACAAAATGATGAAAAACTAATCTATAGAAATGTAGTGTACATCATTTTGGTAACTATAAAAGAAAAAAATGAAAAAATAAACACACACATAAGAATAGGACCAGTACACATTACTGCCATAAATGAACTCTACCAGACACAAAATTAAAGAACTAAAGGACTTAATCATATCTTGCCTCTAAAGAGGCAAATTGCTTCTGAAGACAGAATATACTAGTTGAATAGATTACACAGGTGCAGCTATTTCACCATAATAAAAGAATGACATTCGAAAAGTTTTCTGAAGACCAAATTTTTTAAATTTAAACTTTAAATACATGTCAGAATGCCTTTTCAAAAACACTTCCAATATCACAGAAATGGAATATCATTAAAATTCCTTTATCTTTGTTCAGTTTTCCTCACCTTCATTACCATTGCCTGAAATTGTGAAACCAAATCATATATTGAAAATTTAATAACAGAGGTGACACAAAGTAAATTCCAAATATCTGACTCTTGCCTTAAGAGTTGTAACTCAGGGACGAGTACAAATTTCTGTTATTGTGGATTCTCCCATAAGGAGAACTCAATACTCAGGTTCCAGAAACGTAGAAAGATAGAAAAGATATAGGAGGGACTTAGGAAAGAGACAAGGGGAGCAGAAAAAACCTAGAAAGTAAGTAAATACATCTGATAAGTAGACACTGGTCTTTGGAATTAGATACTTATCAGAGAATAGTGTAGGTAGGCCTCTGATAGGAGAAATAGTAATAGATAAGAGAAAAAGCAACTCTCTCTGAAAGTAAGAGAGCTCCCCAGAGAGAAGACAAAGCTCTGAGAAATGACACAACTAAAAGAGGTAAGCAGGAATTTGGAGTTCATTCCAGATCTGCTGCTTTTGATCAGCTTCCAACCTCTACTATCCATCCAAAAAATATGGGAAAAATAGAAGCAAAGCTCACTTAGGAATTTATTGAGTTTTAAATTGATATTAAAATTTCCCAGGTTAGAAGTTTGAAGAGATGATAATTTTAATTGGTCTAATTTGCTTTGACAGTATCACTCAAGCTAAACAGAAAAGAATCTTTCATTTTGAAGTTGGTGAGACAAATCTGTAGATATAGACTACTTTATCATCTCCCTAAGCTTTATTGTGTTACAGATATGTAGATTTCTTCATTAAAACATAATCTTACCACGTATTTTTATGTAAATAAGATTACTTATAAAAAAACTGGACTTAAGCCAATAAATTATTGCTTGCCTCACCAAAATACAATTATTTAGATACTATATCGGCAACTAGTTAAAGAACAATGAAATAATGCATTAAAATTTGTCAAACTAAAAGCAACTATATCTTATTCTAATAATCTCAAAAACTCTATACTTTTGATAAATATATAACAAAAAGGTCTTTTCCAAAATAATAATGCATGAAAAGAAATAATTTCAAGATTAAAGAAGTGTGGAGATAAGCAAAAAAAATTTAATAATTAATAAAATAGTTTTTTTAAAAGTCAAAGACTGTGAAGTATAATAAATTAAAAGTAGAGCTGTCTTTGTGTATGTGTGTGTATGTGAAATCAAAAAACACTTCCATGACCATATGAATTTAGCAATTGTTTAGTTAAACCAAATTAATAGTATTTTAATTTGAGGGCTTTTCAGAAGGGTTAATAAGCAAACTAGCAGTGTCTATGACCAAAAATAGACTGTAATAGTATGAAAATTCCCTATCCTTATTTAGCTACATTATGTTACACATTACTTCATTCATTAAACAGAATGCCAATTAATATCTTTGTTATTAGCTAATAATTTGTCCTGGAATCACAATTTGAAAATGACTGCTGTGAAAAGTATGAATTACCACAGATAACAAACATTATTAATCTCTGAAGTTAAACCATATAGCCATCTATGATGACCCATTTCTTTCTTAAACTAAAACAAGAACTCAAATACAGAAATAAATTTTATTTAAAATAACCAGTTTATGGTTTAGTTCCTTAAGTGATATTTATTTTAAAAATAGTTTAAATTAAAGAAAACATACAGATGATGTACTATCGAATTGTTCACTTGAGACCTATATAATTTTATTAACCATTGTCACCCCAATAAATTTAATTAAAAATTAGTTTAAATTCTTAATCATTGTGTTCAGTGTCCTTAGACAATGCATAGTTTAAAAAAGTAATTTCCTGAAACAAAATTATAAACAACAACAACAACAAACAACAACAACAAAGCAACAATGATGAACCTGACATATCCGTGCTGGCAATTCCAGCTATCTGAGAGGCACACGTGATTGTGCTATTATTCACCACCGCCACCAACATGGGCCTCATTTTCTCCTCAGCTGACTTGGTATTGTTCTCCAAGATGTTCTGGTATCCAGAAGAGCTTATCTACACTGAGGAGCAGGTGCACTGCATTGGACAGTGGAGCTTGATAGGCATTCACTACCTCAGGGTGGGAGGCATGGCTGACAACTACCTTTGTACTCTGATTCAAGAGAAGATTAAAGTACTGGGAGAAGGTGGGCTCTTTGAGACCAATTTTTCTAAAATGACAGGAGCAGTAATTACCTCTACAAGGACCCAAAGCAGAAGATCTGTGACCTGTTCCAGAAGTCCTCTGAGAAAGGATGAAATATGGAGTACCTGGAGGCAGATAGAATTTGAATCTAAATTTTGTAATATCTGTCTTAGTAAACCTTTAATTTTTGCATATGTTGTGGTAATCTAATTAAAATGTCACCAATTATATGAAGACATTATAAAAGTAATTTAATATAAGGGAAATACAAATAATTGGTTGTATTTCAGAAACCAGAGAGAAAATGCACAAAGTCAAAAGTTTGTTATTTGAAAAAATAATAAGATTGAGAGACTCCAAAAAGAGTGAAGGAGAAAAAAGAAAGAAAATAAATGATAGTATAGAAAATTAAATTGGATATATTATGAGAGGTTCTCTAGACTTTGAAAGGATAATGATATAATACAAAGTATTTTACAGTAACAATTAAGTGAAATAGAAAAAATCTCTTAGAAACACAAAGATTAACAAAATATAACACAAAAAGAAATGGAAATATTGAATAGCTTTAATAGTTTTGTATCTAACAACAGATTGAATATTAAATTAAAAAAAAAGACATTTTCAGAAACAGATGCTTTCACTAGTGAAATGATTATGGAAGAAACAATGCACATCTTAAATAAACATTCTTAGAAAGGAAGGATAAAACACTTCCAGTGATTTAAAAAATAATTACAAAAAAAATTTTCTTTAATGACAGTTCCATAATGACTGTTGAACCCCCCATCTTTTATACATGCCAGATTCCTTCATCATTATTTATGTTAGACTCCATAAAATTTCAGTTACTCTTGGCTACTATAGTAGTTTAATTTTGGTATTTAAAACTCTGTCTTTTTCATTAAAATTTTCTACTTTTTTTATACCATATAAAAGAACAAACTCAAAATGGATTAAAGGCTTAAAGACCCAAAACCATATAAACCTAGAAGAAAACACAGGCAGTAAATTTTCTGACATTGCTCTTAGTAACATTTTTTTCTGATATAACTCCTTGGCCAAGGGAAACAAAAGAAAAAAAATAAACAAATGGGGCTATAACAAATTAAAAAGTTTTTGCACAGCAAAGGTAATCATCAACAAAATGAAAAGATAACCTATTGCATTGGAGAAGATATTTACCAATGATATATCTGATAAAGGATTAACATCCCTCTACCTCCAAAAAACCCAAACAATCCACCTTGAAAAATGGCAGAGGACCTAAATAGATATTTCTCCAAAGATGGCCAGTAGACATATAAAAAGATGTTCAATGTCACAATAACATTATTTTATATTAAGTCTTTTAAAATTTTTTAAAATTTTAATTATTGTAAAAAATTATTTTATGTAATTATTTTTTAAAAGCTTTTTAAAAATTAATATTGTGGTTAAACCACAATAAGATATTACCTCCCACCTGTCGGAATGGCTATCATAAATAATTCAACAAAGAACAAGTCTTGGCAAGGATGTGGAAAAAAGGGAATCCTTGTGCACTGTTGGTGGGATTGCAAATTGGTGAAGCCACTGTGAAAGTTTCTTCAAAAAATTAAAAATAGGCCTACCTTATGAACTAGGAATTCCACTTCTGGGCATTTATCCAAAGAAATTCAAACTCTAATTATAAAAGATATATGAACCCCTATGTTCACTGCAGTGCTATTTACAATAGCCAAGATATGAAAGCAATCTAGGTGACTGTCAGTAGATGATTGGATAAAGAAGTGGTACATATATACAATAGAATATTACTCAGCCATAAAAAATGAAATATTACCATTTGAGACAACAAGGATGGACCTAAAGTAGCCTTTATACTAAGTGAAATAAATCAGACAGAGAAAGACAAATACCTTATGATTTCACCTATATGTGGAATGTAAAGAACAAAATAAATGAACAAACTAAGAAGAAACATACTCATAGATAAAGAGAACAAACTGATGCTTGCCAGGTGTGAGAGAGATTGGGGGACTGGATGAACAAAGCGAAGGGATTAAGAAGTACATATTGATAGGCAATGAGGATGTAAAGTAGGGAATATAGCCAATAATATTGTAATAACTATATCTGGTGTCTGGTGGGTACTAGACTAATTGGGGAGATCATTTTGTAAATTAGATAAATGTCTAACCATTATGCTATACATCTCAAACTAATATAAAATAATTTTGAATGTCAATTCTAACTGAACAATTTTAAAAGACAATATAAGATAATGTTAATTAAAAATGCATGGAATTTGGTGTAAAACATGCAAATTAATAGAACAAAATGGCCAAGCACATAGAAAATTCTCAATTAATGTTTGTTGATGGAATCGAGAAGGAATATTTTCCTTCAATTTTTCTTTCTTCCCAATCTTTTCCTGGTTATTTTGGGATGGGAGGAACAGTTGGCAAAATCTAGTAGAGATCTGCAGCAAAAGAGAAATGTACTTTACAGAGTTTCAGCCCACCTAAAAGCAAATGTAGAGGTGTTCATCTCTGTCTTGCACCAGAATAGAGAAGTAAATATTTTAATATTTTATTATTAACTATGATGTTTATCATCGTTTGGGGAATTTAGTTTATTAAGTTAAGCAACTCACTTTTCATTCCTATTTCAATAAGAATTTTTATAACAAATAACTAAATTTTATCAAATGCTTTTTCTGTATCATAGAGAAATGATGTGAATTTCCTCAATTATTCTACACAGGTGTTGAATTACTTTTATTAATTTTCTAATGTTAAATTAAACTAGAATTTCTAGGGGAGGAAAACAAACTTGAACATAATAAATTATTCTTTTCATATATGGTCAAATTGGCTTGCTAATATGTTGTCTACAATTTTTACTTCCACACTTATTGCATCTCAAAGACTGAGATCAACCTGAAATTTTTTTTCATGCTGTTCTTGTTGGATTTTTGTGTCAAATTTACATTTGCCTTAGAATTTTCTCCTCATTTTTTATTCTCTGTAAAATTTTCTGTAAGTTTAGAATTATTTCTTATTTGAATACTCTCTTAAAGTTCCCCCCAAATCCAACTTGTACTCAGGCTTTCTGTTGGGAAAAAAATTTACTGTTCAATTTCTTTAATAGTTATAATATTATTCATGTTTTCTATGTCATGTTGTCATGTTATAGTTAATATTTCTTCTAAATTTCAAAGTTGTGGCATACATATTTTAATAATACATAAGAATGTTATTCAAAATATTTCAACTACAAAAACGACAAAAATATATTCATAAATAAATGATATAAAATATTCAGTTTTAGAAACATAAATTGGTAATTTAGCACTATAATTTAGTAATGTAAATTAACTGTGTATGTACATATAGATATAACTGCTTACCCAGTCATGTAAGTTGTAGTGTAAATTATTCATCAAATTCTAATAGATTCCAATTTGTTTGTTGAGTTTTAGAAATTTTAGTGTCATCTTTTGATTAAGCGAATGTTCCTAAATTATGCCCCATTAAACTGGCATTCATTAGACTTTTTGTAGCCTCCATGGTAGGAGTTTCTCCTAACATCATTATTGACGTAACAGCAATTCAATTCAATGCAATACAAAAGAAATCTCTTATAACACAGCTATAACAGAGATATCCAATACCTCTACAATTGACCAAATTACTATATTAGTTTCCTAGGGCAGCTGTAAAAAGTGTCATCAACTGGATGGCTTAAAACAATAAAAATGTATTGTTTCACAGTTCTGGAGGTTAGAAGTTCAGGGTTGACAGAGAAATGCCCCCTCTGAAACCTGTAGGAGAATTCTCTCTTGCCTTTTCCCAGCTTTTGGTGGTTTGTGATTAATCTTTGACATTCCTTGGTTTGAAGTTGCATGATCTCTAATCTCCACCTTTGCATCTGATCTCTGCCTTTCACATAGTATTTTCCTGTCTCTGCTTCTTCCCATGGTCATCTTATAGAGACACTAGTCACTTTGATGTCATTCTACTCCAGTATGGCCTCATCTTAACTAATCACATCTGCAACAACTCTATGTTAGATGTCAATGTATGGGACACAATTCAACCCATATCAGTTACTAAATTATTTTTTGGGGAATGTGGAATAAAATATATTTAGACTTTATGTTTCAGCAATTTTAGATGCATCATGCTATGGTTTAGATATATTTCCACTGGCCTCTGGCTTCTACCTTCCATTCTGACAAATTATAACTTTTTTGAAGGCATTTTTGTCTTTTTTCTTTCCTAGATACTTTTAGAGATCTTTTTCTTTGTGTTTTATATTTTTGTAGTTTCACTATATACTTTTAAGATTAGAATTTGTTTTTATACTTGTCTGAGCTTCACTAGGTTTCATGAATATGTAATTAGCTATCTTTTCACAGATTTTGCTCTGTTCTGTTTTTTCTTCTTTTCTGTGATTCCTGTTAGGCATATAAGATCTTTAAATGGCCCCCTTCATATTGCTTACTTCTCAAAATAGTTCCCATTTCTCTGTCCCTCTGTGTTGCATTCTGGATAAATTATTTTGATCAATTCTTCAGTTCCTTAATTCTATCTTCAGTATTTTCTAATCTTTATATCATTAAATAGAATTTTTTTTAATTAAGTTTATTGGGGAAACATTGGTTAAAACCATTATGTAATTTTCAGGAGTACATTATAATTTGACATCTGTATATTCTACTATGTGTTTACCACCCAAAGTACAGTTTCCTTCAGCTACCATATATTTGATCCCCTTTACCCACTTCACCATCCACCACCGCCTATATTTGAACCCCTTTCCCTCACCTACTGCCCCCATCTTCACCCACCTCCTACCCTCTGCTAACCACTAGTCTATGTCCATGAGTCTGTTCATTTGTTCTGTTCATTTGTTGCTTTTAGGTTTATATCCCACATATAAGTGATATCGTGTGATTTTCAACTTTTTCTGTCTGGCTTATTTCACTTAGTATGATTATTTCAAGGTCCATGTTGTTGCAAATGGCAGTATTTCATCTCTTCTTATAGCTGAGTAATAGTCCATTGTATATATGTACCACAGCTTTTTTAGCCAATCATCTATCATAGGACACTTTGGTTGCTTCCATGTCCTGGCCGCTGTGAATAATGATGCTATGAACATTGGTGTTCAAATATCTTTATGGATATGGGTTTTCAAGTCTTTGGGGTAAATACCCAGCAATAGGACAGCTGGATCATATGGTAGATCAAGTCTTAAATTTTTGAGGAAACTCCATACTGTTTTCCATAGTGGCTGAACCAATTCGCAGTCCCACCAGCAGTGTATTTTTATCCACATTCTCTCCAACATTTGTTATTAGTTGTCCTGTTGATTATAACCATTCTAACAGGTGCGAGATGCTATCTCATTGTGATTTTGATTTGCATTTCCCTAATAGCGATGTTGAACATCTTTTCAAATATTTGTTGGCCATTTGTATGTCTTCTTGGGGCAAGTGTCTGTTCAGGTCCTGTGCTCATTTATTGATTGGATCGTTTTGTTGTTGTTATTTGAGTCATATGAATTCTTTGTATATTTTGGATATTAGGCCCTTATCGGAGGTGTTGCTTGCAAATATATTTTCCCATTTGGATGGTTATCTCTTTACCTTGTTGATGGTTTCTCTTGCTGAACAGAAGCATTTTAGTGTGATGTAGTCCATTCATTTATTTTTGCTTTTACTTCCCTTGCTTTTGAGGTCAAATTCATAAAATCCTCTTTAAGTCCAAGATCCTTGAGTTTACTTCCTATGTTTTCTTCTATACATTTCATTGTTTCAGGTCTTATATTCAGGTCCTTAATCTATTTTGAGTTAATTTTGGTGTGTGGTGATAGACAACAGTCTACTGTCATTCTTTTGTAGGTAGCTTTACAGTTTTCCCAGCACCATTTGTTGAAGAGGCTTTCCTTTCTCCACTGTATGATTTTGGCTCTTTTGTCAAAAATTATTTGCCCATATAAATATGGGTTTACTTCTGGACTCTCGATTCTCTTCCACTGGTCCGTGAGTCTGTTTTTCTGCCAATACCAAGCCATTTTGATTACTGTCCCTTTGTAGTATAATTTGAAGTCAAACATTATGCCTCCAGCCTCATTCTTTTTTCCCAGATGGCTTTGGCAATTTGGGGTCTTTTGTGCTTCCATACAAATCTGATTAATTTTTGTTCTATTTCTTTAAAAAATGCCTGGGATTTTGATGGGGATTGCATTAAATCTGTGTAATGCTTTAGGTAATATGATCATATTAACTATATTGATTCTTCCAATATAAGAACACAAAATATTGTTCCATTTCTTTGTATTTTCTTCGATTTCTTTTAATAGGGTTTGTAGATTTCATCATATAGGTCCTTCACATGTTTCGTTAAATTTATTCTTAGGTATTTTATTCTTTTTCTTGCAATTGAAAAAGGAATTATCATTTCTACTTTTTTTCTGACAATTCATTATGAGAGTACAGGGACACTACGGATTTTTTTAAGGTTGATTTTGTGTGCAGAAACTTTACTGTATTTGCTTATTGTTTCTAGTAGTGTTCTTGTGGAGTCTTTAGGGTTTTCTGTATAGAGAATAGTGTCATCCGCAAATAGTTACAGTTTGACTTCTTTATTTCCTATTTGGATGCCTTTTATATCTTTCTCTTCTCTGATTGCTCTTGCTAGGACCTCCAATGTTATATTGAATAAGAGTGGCTATAGTGGACAGCCTTGCTTTGTTCCTGCTTTTAGAAGGAAGGTTTTCAGTTTTTCACTATTAAGTATAATGTTGGCTGTGCCTCTGGGATGAAGCCCACTTGATTGTGGTTTATAATCTTTTTGATATGTTTCTGTATTTGGTTCTTCAGTATCTTATTTAGGATTTTTGCATCTGATTTTATAAGAGATATTGGTCTGTAGTTTTCTTTTTTTGGTTTATCCTTACCAGGTTTTGGTATCAGAGTAATACTGGCCTTATAAAATGAGTTGGGAAGTTTGCCTCCTCTTTGATTTTTTGAAAGAATTTGAGGAGAATAGGTATTAAATCTACTTGAATGTTTGGTAGAATTCATTGTTGAAGCCGTCTGGTCATGGACCTTTACTTTTTGGTAGGTTTTTGATGATTGTTTCAATTTCCATACTGCTGATCGGTCTATTTCTAGTTCTTGATTCAGTTTAGGAAGGTTGTATTTTTCTAAGTACTGGTGCATTTCTTATAGGTTATTAAATTTGGTTTTATATACTTTTCATAGTATTCTTGTATGATTCTATGTATTTCTATGGTGTCAGTCGTAATTTCCTCTTTCATCCCTGATTTTGTTTATTTGTGTCCTTTCTCTTATTTCTAAGAAGTGACTCTAGCCAGAGATTTGTCAATTTTATTAACCTGTTCGAAGAACCAGCTCTTCATTGCATTTATTTTTTCTATTGTTTTTTGTTGTTGTTGTTTTCAATTTCATTTATTTTTGCTCTAATGTTGATGATTTCTTTCCTTCTACTGACTTTAGGCTTCATTTGTTTCTCTTTTTCTAGTTTTTTAAGATGAAGTGTTAGGTTGTTTATTTGGAGTCATTCTTGTTTTTGGAGATAGGCCTGTAATGATATGAACTTTCCTCTTATATCCGCTTTTGCAGTGTCCCAAATGTTTTGATATGTTGTACTATCATTATCATTCGTTTCTATGTATCTCTTGATCTCTTTTTTTATTTCTTCTCTGACGGTTATTCTTCAGTAGCTTGTTGTTTAATCTCCATTTATTTATGGTTCTTCCTAATTTCTTTTTGCAGTTGACCACTAGCTTCAAAGCATTATGATCAGAAAATATGGTTGGTATGATTTCAATCCTCTTATATTTATTGAAGCTATCTCTGTGTCCCAGTAAGTGGTCGATTCTTAAGAATGTTCCATGTGCACTAGAGAAGAATATTTAAGCAGCTGTTTTGGGATAGAAGGCTCTGTGAATTGAAATTATGTCCAGTTGGTCTATTGTTTCATTTAACAATATTATTTCCTTATTGATTTTCTGTTTGGATGATCTGTCCATATTCGACAGTGGGGCATTTAGGTCCCCTACTACGATAGTGTTTTGGTCCATTTCTCCCTTTAGTAATGGCGTTACATATTTCGGGGCTCCCTGATTGGGAGCATAGCTATTAAGAAGTGTTATGTATTCTTGGTGCATGATTCTCTTTATCATTATGAAGTGTTCCTCAGTATCTTTCTTTACCTTTTTTATTTTGAAGTCTATTTCATCTGATATTAGTACCGCTACTCCCACTTTTCTCTGAATGCCATTTGCCTGAAATATCATTTTTCACCCATTCGCTCTGAGTCTATATTTGCCTTTGGAGCTGAGATGTGTCTCCAGGAGGCAACATATGGTTGGGTTGTGGTTTTCGATCTATTCTGCAACTCTGTGGTTTTTTATTGGTGAGTTTGGTCCATTTACTTTAGAGTGATTATTGAAATATGAGGTCTTCTTGTAGCCATTTTATCTTTTGCTTTCTGGTAGCTCTGTGTTTCCATAGCTTTCTTGTCCTTTTGTTTCTGTTTTCTTTATTTTAGTTGGCTTTTGTTGATTTTGCTTCTGGTTCTTCTTGTTTTATGTTATTATACTTCAGTTCTGAATCTTCGGTGTGTGATTACCGTTATGAATATGTAAAGGATAGTTATATATTTATACAGCTGTCTATTTTCTTCTGCATGTACCTTATCTCCATTCCCCTTTGCGAATTTGGATCTTTGAATCCTCCCCTTTTCAGTCACTGTTATTTCAATTTGTTTGTATGTATGCTGAATGTTTATTACTATCTTGCTATAGCAATTCTCTTCTTATTATTTAAGCTTATAATGCCCTGTTCTTAGTAAGGGCTGCACTCCTCTGCTTCTATTTGCCTGATAGTCACTTTACTGCTAATTATGTATTTTTGTTATTGTTATTTTGTTTTAAGTGAGTTGACCCCTTTCAAAATTTCCTATAGTGTAGGCCTCATAGTGGAGAATTCCCTCAATTTTTTTATGTCTGGAAAGGTCTTAATTTCTCCTTCATATCTAAAGGGGAGCTTAGCTGGATACATTATTCTGGGCTGGTAGTTTCTTTCACTTATAGTTTAAATATTTGATTCCATTCCTTTCTGGCTTGTAAGGTCTGCACTGAGAAGTCCGATGATATCTAATTAGTTTTCCTTTATAAGTTACTGTTTTCTTCTCCCTGGCTGCCCTGAGAATTCTGTCTTTGTCACTGATTTTTGATAACCTTAACACAATGTGTCTTTGTGAAGGCCTTTTTGGGTTGAGATAATTGGGTGTTCTGTTGACTTCTTGAATTCCAAGCTCCAGCTCATTCCTTAGATTTGAGAAATTCTCATACACTATTTGTCTAAAAATGCTTTCTAGTCCCTGCTCCTTTTCCTCACCTTCGGTAATGCCCATTAGTCTTATGTTTCCTCTCCTGATGGTTGATACAGCTAGTTCTTGTATTTCTCTTTCATTATTTTTTATTCTTTGGTTTCTCTCTTCTTCCTTCTGATTTATTTCTAGATTTCTGTCTTTGATATCCTTTCCTCCATTTGTTCGACTCTATTTCTCAAGCTTGCTATTTCATTTTTCAAGTCTTGCAGTGTGTGTATTTTTTTTTTAGTCCAGAAGACCTATTCTGTTCTTTTTGAGGGTTTCAATCTCCTTGCTCTGCTCATTTAGTTGTTTTTGCAATTTCTGAAATTGTTGCTATGACTCATTTCAGAACTCATTGAGTTTTTTCAGAAGTACCGTGCTGAATTCTCTGTCACTTGTCACATATTTCTATGTCCGTAAGCTCATTTTCTGGAGATTTTCTCTTTCTTTCTGAGATGTGTTGTCACCTTGATTGTTCATGGTGTTTAATAGATTATTTCTCCACCTGGGCATTAATGGAAGTGTTGTTTTTCCAGAATGAAGATTTATTATATAAAGTTTTCTCTCTAGTCTGCTGCTAAGAAGGTGCTCTTCTTTTCTTTTCCAGTGGTGGTGTCTAAGCCTCTTGGATCCCTAACAGTTTTCAGTAGCATTTGCTCAGATTCCCCTGGGCTTCCTCTGTGACTGGACTTGGAGGATTTTGGGGGAGGGACTCTCTGGGTTGGGAGTTGAGGTCTCGGTTTTGCCACCACAGTTGGTAAGAATCAACTGTTGTTTCTCTGTCTGCTGCTTCTCTGCTCTCTGCCCTGATGACTGGGCTCTGCAGCCAGCCAGCCGTGGGGGCCCACAACCCTCCTAGGCTCAGCTGTTCAGGGAAATCACAGCATGAACTCATGGCTTTTTCTCCCCTCCCCCTCCTCTTGCAGGGAGCTCCAGAGGCTCAAGAGGTAGCTGCAGTCTCTTCAGGTTCACTCAGATTCCCCTGGGGCTCTGCAGTATTTGGTCTTGGAGGGTATGGGGAAAGGGGCCCTCTGAGTTGAGGGTTGGAGGGTGCAGCTCAGCCTCGGTTTTGGAACCAGGGCCAGTGAAAATCAACTGTTGTTTCTCTTCTGTCCTGTCTGGCTTCTCTGCTTTCTGTCTTGATACTGAGCCCTGCTGCCTGATGTGTAGAAAAGTCCTGGCACTTCCAGGGAGGACTGATCAGGGAAGTTGCCGCACCTTCACCCCTTCCCTTCCTCCTGCAAGGATCTCTGGCGGTTGCAAGAGGGAGCTTCTTTATCTCCCAGTTCACCTCCCGACATTCAGGGTTCTGACCTGTGGTAGCTCTTATGTGCAGATCCCATGCTCGGATGTGTTGGTGTGCAGTTTGGGTGTTTTTGTTTAGTTTTAGATGTTCAGCTTATTGTTGTTTCAAGGGGATAGATCTGAGGACATCTCTCTGCTATGTTTTCCTAGAATCTCCCCAGCTTTTTTTAATGTTATGAATTATCACAGTAAATCGTCGCAGAAAGTATAACCTGGTTTGAATGATAACACATATTATTACCATGTTTGTCATGTTATTACCATGTTTATAATGAAATGAGTCTTACAGTTAAATTTTAAATTCATAAAAAATATAAGGTATATCATCTATAATGAAAGATTTTCTAAACAATCAATAAAAGTGAACATCATAGAAGAAAATATAGATAAATTTAACTTTGTTTTAAACTTCTTTGCTAATAAAATCATTTAAAAAAATTAAAAAATTAAAAATATTTCTTTGTTGAGAAAGTGTAGCTACAAAAAGTAAAGCCTCAAGTTACAAGAAAGAAAATATTTTAACTAATAGATATCCAGAATTTATAAGTAAATCAAATACCAATATGAAGAAAAGACCCCAAAAGAAAAATAGATAACACATGATTAATTATTTAATAGAAGAGGGAATGGAAATAGAGAATGAATCTATGAAAATATGCTCAACCTCATTATAATGCAAATTAAAATTATAAAGAAAAACACTTTATATAAGTTAAATTAGAAGGAGAAGAGAAGGAAATCTGAAGATTACAAATTTTTGTAAAAATATAAGCAAATGGTATTCTTACATAGTGCTGGAAAGAATGTAAGTTGATGCAACCACTGTGGAAAAACAATTGGGTAGTATCCTGTGAAACTGGATGTGCTTATACCTTCAACCTGAAATTCATTTCTAGGAATATAGAGTCACTCTTGAATATATGAACCAGAAAATATATTTTAAGAGTACTTTTATAATAGTAAAAACTGGAAACAACCAAATATGGGAAATTTTCCCAATGATGAGAAAATTGATGTATAAATTGTGGTTTATTCAAACAATGAAATATTTTGAAATGGCAAAAATAAATAAAGCTATATGTTTCAACTTGGATAAAAATCTGAAACAGACAGTTCAATTTTAAAAAGAAGCAGTAAAATACATACTGTATTGTAACATTTTAATAATACTCAATCTTAAGAACTAAATGACATATTTACACAAAAATAATGACATTGTTTTAAAAGAGAAAGGTAAGGAGGTGAAGTCATATAAGCACATGAGTAGTTTCAGCTCTATTACTTTTTAAAAAAATATATTTTATTAGTTTCAAGTATATAGTACATTGGTTAGACATGTTTATAGTTTATAAAACAATCTCCCTAATTGCTCTTTCTCTCTTCTGGCTCTCTACCTAGCCATTACATTAATGCTAACTGTATTTCTTTATACCATGCTCCCCATCCCCATGACCATCTATCACCTACTTCCTTACTTCTTAACTGAGTTTATTTGTCCATTTACTTTATTATTATGCTTCACAGTATACCTAGATATTACATTTATTCTTTTGTATGAATCAAATATAACACAGATATGGTATAAAAAATCCAGATCTCATCTATCTTAGTTTCTCTTTTTCCAAAATGGAGATGTTGATCATTTTAGATCTTAACTAATTCAGTGGAATATTGATTTCAACAAGAAGTAGGTAGTAAATGTCCTGTCATTAAATTTTTTATCTAGAATTTCAAGTATTAGAATCAAGCACACGTGAATTTGAATACTTACATTTTGACTTCCTAACTGTGAGACCAGTGCAAACTACTTAAGGTGTTGGATCCTCATTTTTCTTATTTCCTCATCTACCTCACAAAGATATGAGCTAAGTGAATAAGTCTATAGAAAGTACTCAGCATTTTTTTTGGCATATAATAGGTATTTAATAAATAAATATTCTATATCATCAATATCATAGACATTGTCCTTATTTCCTTGACTGGCCACTAAATTGGGAATTTATAGTTTGAATAAACAACTCGAAAAGTGAGTTAAATTGAATGACTTTGAAAAGCTCTGTTTGTAATATTTTCCCGGTGCGCAAAATATGACAGCAAAGCATATACCATTTTAACATTCCTTGCATAAATTAATTAAGCCAGGAAAATATCTTCAACTATTATTCAAGTCGATACGTTATCAGCATTAACTTGGAGTTTGATACTTCTTGATATTTCCTTTCTTGTTTAGTATTATTAACCTAATTTCTTACAACTAAAGAATATATCAGAGCTAGGAGAAAAAGAAAATTAAGTCTACAATAAATATGTGCTCAACCACCAATTTTTGAATAACAGTATGAAATTCTATAAATTAGATGTAATATACAGCATGAAATATCCAGATAAATATTAAACAATTATCATCATATATCTTGGCCATCATAATTTTCCATTTGCTATTTATTGCATTATTTGCATTTTATATCAATGATATAATCAATTATAAGGTTTTTTATACTTGAACTTTTTAAATATTCTATATCATGCTAATTGCATTCTTTAATTAAAAAGTAGACTTGCTTTTTGTTCCAACTTCTTTCTCTAAACAGATTTATTTAGTTATAAGATATAATTAACATACCATAAAATTCTCCCATTTTAAGTGAAGATATTAATGATTTTCTAATAAATGTAAAGAGTTATGCCACCATTATCACAATGCAACTTCGAAACCTTTTCATCACTCCAAAATATCCCTCATGACCTTTTGCAATCAATACCCATTCATATCCTCAGCACTGGTAATTACTAATATACTTTTCTTTATAGGTTTTTTTTTATAGATTGACATTTTTTGGACATTTCAAATAGATGGAATTCTGTGCCTGGCTTTTTTCACTTAGCATAATGCCTTGAGGTTTATCCTTGTTGTAGCAATTATCAGTAGTTTTTTCCTTTTTATTGTTGAATATCTCATTGTATGCATATTTCATATTTTATTTCTTCATTCTTCAGTTGATGGACTTTTGGATTGTATCCAAGTTTGGGTGTTATGAATAATGAACATTCACTTACAAGTCATTGTTGGGCTATAAGTTTTTTATTTCTCTGATGTAGACACCAGGAGTGGAATTGCTGGGTGATATATTAAATTGATATTTAATTTTATAAGAAAGTGCTAAATCATTTCTCTAAGAATCTGCAGCATTTTACATTCTCACCATTAATGTAATAAATATTGAAAGAATCTGATTGACCTTTTTAATTCAGTTGATTCTCCATCTCTTCAATATTATGAATAACAACAAAGTAACATTCCTTCCTTATTCTATTATCTGGTGTTACATTTGGAAACTAAGAGGGTTTACTTTTATTTCAAGCTCTAATTTGGAGGCTATATTTTTCTATATTAAGTGTTAACTTGCTAGAATTACATTCCATGAGGACAGGTCACTTGTCTGTGTGACCATTGTTGTATACCTACGCCAAAGCCTGGCCCATGAGACACTCAATAGATAGCTGCTGTACATAAGTGAGGGAGATTCTTTTATTTAAGCCTTTTGTTCCTCCTTTTATATTGCCTCAGTATTAAAGTTTTACTGTAGCATGAATTCCTATGCACTCCTCAGTTTAATGCAGTTTTCTGAAATGAAAGATGAATTTTGCTATGGTCACCAATGTTCAGTTTACCATTCTTAGACAATGCATGTAAAATAGCACAGGTTATCTCTTTCCTACTAATTCCCTTTCTGATTATCACCTTCTAGAAAAGTGTTGGTAAACATGTTTATCTTAATTATACTAACAGGCTTTCATATGTTTTTGCATGCATGCTTTTTTATGTAATAGTACAATTTTTTTTCCTATTTTACTGTGCTATTGTATTGTGTGTTACCAATTTACAGTCTGTTCTAAATATATCCATCCCTCCATGTTTGGGTGTCTCTAGATGCTAAAAATTTTCTTGGTTATGTCAATCACTTTATTTTGCAGGAGAAAATAGAAGGAAGTAATCATTCTAACCACTTCAATAAAAGATTTTCATGTACTAAGCTTACAAAAAAAATAAGGTATTAACAAATAGAAATTTCTATCTGCACAGACTAACTGAATTTATTAATAGCATATAAAAAATTGCAAGGTCACAGAGTTAGAATTCTGTGTCTCAGTGATTGTTTTTACTGTGCCTAGACTGCTCTTCAATATTACAGCAGCTATACTATATACAAAAGTCTTCGGAGACTTTTTCATGCCTCGGTGCTTGATAAGTATTAGAATGGGTTATAAAATGGCCCTCTGAAATTTTGAAGCATTACATTTTAAAATTCACCATGTTGTAATAAAAATTATCCATGAAGGGGAAATGTTAAATTAGGGAAAAATTCACAAATTCTCCATAATTTGGATATGCTTTACTCAGGATAAGAACATATCTTTTGCTTTTGTCTGCACTGTACATTGTCTAGACATGATTAAGAATCGATAGATATGCTCCCACTGTATTCTGATTTCAGCGGAACTAAAGTATATTTTTGTGCCTTTTGTTGTATAAGGATGGTTTAACTTAGGACTAAATAAACATATTTTAAACAATATTCAAACATCAATAAATTTAAAGCAGAAACTTTTCTTAATTGGTTAAATGTGGTATGCAATTGGAAAATTTATATGTCTCTATGGTAAATACATAGTGTGCAAATATATACTGTGGACATAAACACATACAATAAGTCTAAATTAAACTGTGAACCCATCTAACATATCAATCAATGAGTCTTGTTTTTCACTTGCTGGAAACTAAGTATTAGACTGGTGGGAGCTAAACTGTATAATAACATTTTCTGCCTTCAAGGATCAGCCATCTAATTCAAGAAGGTAAGGAAGCAACAGAGGATGAAAAGAACCCAGTTCAGTGTTCTATCTGTAGTCTCTGCCCCAGAGAATGATTATTCATCTCTGTTTTTTTTTTTGTTTTTTTAACTGAGGTGTGAAATAATAACACAATTTAGCTAATGAAATCTAAGCAAAAGTGATGTGTGTCGCTTCATGTCAGAAGCTTTAAGAATCAAATGGCGTTTGCTATAATTTTCTTTTCCTCTGCTTAGAAAACTGTATATTCTCTAGCAGCAAACTATTCTATTATCCTGGGCTATGTGTAGCAAACGAACAGCTTGGGAAAGAGACGTACTTTTGCTTTTAAAGGCCACTGAGATTTTAGAACTTTTTATAGCTACAGAATAACCAAGAACACTATAACTAATAAGATTAATATGAAATACATAAATAATCATCGAGTTCTTACTAATATTATTTTATATCTTTATTATTTTTTAAATAAATTAATATGTTTATGACAATAGATTTAAGGAACACAGATAGGCTTATGTTTTTCCCTAGGGTAAATATTATTGATTTCTTTTCTTTATCCCAAGTTTATTCAAAAGTAAATACAGTGATTCAGAATTCATCTTTCCAAATGTATGCTATACTTATACAAATATATAAGCATAAAGATGATACTTATTTACCCGACATTATATCATATTTTTTATACTGACCCGAAAGTTCTCTCTGTATATGTGTTTTAAGGGATGTGTATGCTTCATCACATGAGGTGTTTACTCTTATAAGTCTAAACACTGGGTCTTCCTATCAAGTAAATAAGCCATTTTCTATAGAAAGTGGATATGAATTCATATTTCTCTTGGTAATCATGTGTACATAGATTCATATTTAAATAAATGGGAACAGAGAAAGATTCTCCAGTAAAATTTCACATATTTTACAGCCTCCAAGGATCAGAATGTCATATATCTAATAAAATGATAGGACAGGTTTCTTATAATTTTTTAGTGACATTTTCTTCTAGAACTGTATCTTGATTCTTTCTATAAATTTATAAGTGAGACCTAAAGAAAATATGAAGGATGCACACTCCCTACCATTGTTTAGCAAAAAGTATACGAAAGTATTGAAATTTGAAATAGGTTACATTTTAAGAGAAGAATAGGGGATGGAATGGAAAACAAAAGGTAATTTTTATAGTGACTGTAAATTATACCCTTTAAATAGCAAACTTTCAGTCAAGACCTTCAGATAGAGAAAAATCTACCAGCGATGCAAAGAAAAGTAGAAAAGTTTGGATTGAAAATAGCTTCTATTCATTTTTTTTAGAGAAAGTAAGAGTGTTGAAAGAATGGACTGAGTTATTGATAGTGCTGATTAAGAAGCTTGAGTCAAAGTCCAGAAACTGCATTACAAAGTGACTTGGTATGGAAGATAAAAAAAGGCTTTTAAAAAATGAAAAAGAACCATAAAAATAAAGATGAGTTTCTAAAATTAGAATCTTTTTTGTTTTATTTTTATTTTGCCAGATATCAAATCAACGAGGTTTCTTTGATACGATAGAGGCATTGATTTTCTCATCTATGTTTGAAACTTGCTTGACCTTCAGTGTCTTCAGCTCGGCCATACTACCTGGTATTCATTTATCAGGAGCCACAAATTTTTTATGATGCTATGTCGATATCTTGGCCATCTTAGGATGGTGCCAGAATCTACAGAACGTTATTTCTTCAGGTGTACTTGAAACCATACTTCAGAGCCAAAGATAGCCACTTAGGATTGTTGATGGGGCAGCATTTTAAACTGGTGAGTTTATTACAGAAATAGTGAAAGTAAATTCTGGTTTGAAAACCCAAGAAGAGTTACTCACAGTTTCTTTTCCAGTGCTTTTTTCTTGTTTATACCTCTTCATGACCCTAAAATATGTAGGGTATATCAAGCAGGGTATATCAAGCAAGGTTACAGATTATTTAATCACAATGTACAAATTCTCACAATTAATATAACAATGAAACTTACAAGTCGATCTTTGAATTATTCTAGAAAAACTCAACTGAAAGAGTAGGAGGCCTTATTAATTAGAAGATGAATATTCATACATATTTACTTAATTTTGTTTTAAAGAGAAATCATTTATTCATTTTAGCAGTAAAATGCTTACTGCAGGGATAGAAATGTATTTATTCTTATAGCTAAGGGATGTCGTAATTCCTTTGTAAAAGCTCAAAATTAATGTCCATAGGGAAGATAACAACTAAACTGCATCTTTATTTTTCTCTCAGCAAATATTGAGATTTGTTTTGTGAAATTTTCTAGAATAACTTTGAATACTAAAACTCTGGCTTAGAAATAATTTTATATGACATGAGTGAACATTTGTAAATTAGTTGATAAACTACCTATCATGTAATAGACACTAAATAAGTGGTATTTCTTTTACAACTACTTACATTACTACATATTTTAGGGTCATGAAGAGGTATAAACAAGAAAAAAGCACTGGAAAAGAAACTGTGAGTAACTCTTCTTGGGTTTTCAAACCAGAATTTACTTTCACTATTTCTGTAATAAACTCACCAGTTTAAAATGCTGCCCCATCAACAATCCTAAGTGGCTATCTTTGGCTCTGAAGTATGGTTTCAAGTACACCTGAAGAAATAACGTTCTGTAGATTCTGGCACCATCCTAAGATGGCCAAGATATCGACATAGCATCATAAAAAATTTGTGGCTCCTGATAAATGAATACCAGGTAGTATGGCCGAGCTGAAGACACTGAAAGTCAAGCAGGTTTCAAACATAGATGAGAAAATCAATGCCTCTATCGTATCAAAGAAACCTCGTTGATTTTACATCTGGTAAAAGAAAAATAAAAATAAAAAGCATTTCCAATGCAGAAGCTTTTAGAGCCTAATTAGTTCATTTTATAGCAATGGAAATATATATTATATCTTGTTTTATATTTCACTGTCAAAGCCTCAATTCTTTCCAACCCATGTTACCTGACATCACAATTTGTACAGGACACAAGTTCCTTTGTATCTGAGGTAAAAGCAAATTTGAAGACAGATTGAATTCCAAGTGGATTCTTTACAGAAGGAAGCAAAACTTCTAAAATATTGCCATTTGCAACAACATAGTTGGACCTTGAGATAATCAAGCTAAGCAAAATAAGTCAGACAGAAAAAATTGAGAACCGTATGATTTTACTCAGATGTGGGATATACAACTGAAAGCAACAAATGAATAGGACAAAGAAACAGAGACTCATGGACATGGACAACAGTTTAGTGGTTACCAGAGGGAAGGTGGGAAGAGAGGAGGTAGATAAAGGTAAAGGAGATCAATTATATGGTGATGAAAGGAAATTTAACTTTGAGTGGTGAACATGAAATGCAATATACATACAACATATTATTGAACTGTACAATTGAAACCTATATAATTTTATTAACCAACGTCACCCAAATAAAATTAAAATAAAATAAAATAAAATGATTATCTCACATGTTTAAAATCTGACAGAAGTTTTTCAACTTTTGCCAAATATGCCCTACCTTTTTTTTTTTTTTCCTGGTATTCCTCTTCATTCTTTTCCTTGGATAGCCCTTTTCTAAGATTACTATTATTAGATGTCCATTTATCCTTCGAGTCTGTTTTTATCCTGATTTCACCAATTAATTGCTCTTTTTAAAATTTTGTACTTTTTTTTCTAATTCTAATATTGTTTCATTCTATCAAATTTCTTTTTAAAAAATCATGAATAGGTTTTATTGGTCACCATAAAAAGTCTGAATAATAAACAGATTCTTGAACTGGGGCTCACACCCATCAGCTCGTTTAGCTTTGACACCTGTCTCATTCTCAGTAGCTTTTCCAGCACTGCTATCTTCACCATGAAGCTCCATGAGTTTTCCCAGTTCAAACTTGGGCTTCTTCAGCATTTTAACTTTTCTAACAAAGACATCATAGAGCAGATAAATAGATTGGCAAGTTTTTACTATGTCTTTTCCAATACTATCTGGAATCACTTTATTGACCATTTTATTTTTTCAAGTAATTTGTTCTGCAACTCTCAGGTCACGATTTCCATCATCTTCTTTCAGATTTGGCAGGCCCGTTGATGCTGAGCATAAGAGGTCTTCTGAATCTGATCATTGCATTTTTTTAGTAAAACCAACACAGAACAGACAAAGCAAATAACCATCAGTAGTCTTGACATCAATATGAACTTCAGTCATGATATGCCATTTTTTGACCATGGAACACATTTTGTTACAGGTAAGATCTATGCCATGGAAATTCACCAGGCATTTTTTGCCCTGAATATCCTCAGTAATTAGCTTGGATTTGTTAAATGCAACTTTGTCATTCTGCAGATCAACTAGGCTCACTTCAAAAACGTGACCCTTGAGATTATCAGATGTGATTTGGGTTCCTTGAGTTCTCATGACTAGTGTTTTGTCAATATTCCTTATATTGAACATAGCTGGTGCCTTCACATCAAACCAGTCTTAGAAAATGGGTCAACCACTTTCTTCTTGGCTCCTTTTTTGTCTCCTTTTGTAAGGCGCATGTTCTTGCCAACCACCATGGTGCCATTCAGAGAGCCAACAGGGCTCTATCAACTTTCATTTTGTTTAAATATGTATTCTATGTATATCAATTAACTCTGAAATCTTTAATGCAAAGGCTATTTCACCAACTGTTATAGTTTTCCTATATAATTATAATTATTTAATATCATAAAATCACATGGCCACTGAGTAAACTATTCAGTAAACATTTTCCCTGGGTTGGGAGAGGTTGGAAGGACTAACCTTACTTCTCATAGAATAAATGTTTCTGATTAATTTAGAGTATCTTTTCTCTTAGGTAGTTAGTTCTTTAATTTCGTGCCAGCCTTGAATACTACTCTGGCTACCTTGAAATCCGACCTCTGGCCTTGTGGCATGATATGAGCCACATTCCCAGATTTCAACTTGACCTTGAGTAACACCTAAACCAGCTGTCTACACGGCTTGTATCTGGCCTGTCTTTGATCAACTCCCAGACACCTACGTGTCATACCTCGCAATATCTCTTCTACACCTGTCATCCTCCTTGGCTGTGCCAAGAATTTACAGCATGATTCTTCATTCACATTCCAAAATTTGTGATGTTTAACCTTAGATACTAGTTCGCTTTTCTTTTGATTAAATTGCTTCAGCTTTTTTAATGTTCTCCGCAGTTCACAATTTTCTAATTGTGAACAGAATTTCCAACTTTTCTCTTCCTAAAAGATCTGTTATAGTGATGGTTTGTATGATACATCTAGTCACTTAAATTAAATGAGATCAGAGATCAGATGGTGATCAACAACTAGAATGTTTCATTTAACATTCTTATATTTTATGTTTTATAAACAATTAATGTGCTCTAAAATTAGGTCTCTGTTTCTTCCACCATGCCCCATACAGCTTAAAGTATCTAATCGTACTCCACCAAATTTATATAGCTGTTGCTCCATTAGTTTATTGAGTTGACTGAATTGATTCATTTGTCTTTCTGTAGAATTATATGGAAAATTTGTGATGTTTGACTCTAGATACTAGTTTTCTTTTCTTTTGATTAAATTGCCTCAGCTTTTTAAATGTTCTTCACAGTTCACAATTGCTCTGCATATAAACTACTTTGTTTGACCCTTACTAGCTATTTAAAGTCTGTATTTTAGTTTACCACATGTAAACTAGACATAACATTAATAATACCACTTATCACACAAAGTTATTAAACACAGTAAAATGAATTTTGTGTGTTTCCACTGGGGAGGGGAAAGTCATAGTTATAAGTCAGGAGACCAGTTATAGTAGAATAATATAATCTACACTAGATAAGTGTTGATTTTTTGTGTTAATAGTAGTGGTGAGTGTGGTGAGAAGCAGCTAATCACAGAATATATTTTGAAAGTAGCACCAAGAGGACTTTCTGAGGAATCAGATGAGGGGATGTGATAAAAAGATGAGAATAAGGGCCTTATGAGCCATGCTTCTCTTGCTCAGGCCCGCTTCCATGTCTGGAAATGTACTTTCCCTTCTAATAAAACTTTTCTTTTCTACTGTAAAAAAAAAAAAAAGGTAAGAATGAAGGTCACACCAAGGTTTTCACCTGAGTATATGCAATATAGAATTTTTATTTACTAAGGTGAAATAAAATGTGACAGCATAGGTGGAATGTGGGAGGTGGGGATAACAGTGTGTTGGCTAAATATTAGAAATTTAGTATTAATATGTTAGGTTTGAGATATATTTTTGCCAGTCATCTATTTTCTAACAGTACAGTTACATCCCCAGGACCAGAAAACTTTTCAGTAAACTCTGAAGGATAGCATTCACACTGTCTGTGGTTTAGTGTTTACACGTGAGCTCCAGAGAAATATTCTAAGAAAAATAATGTACAGGAACAAATGCAGAATTTTAATGAAGTCCAGAAAGATTGACTCTTTTTGCTTTTTTCCTTGACTATAATCTTGATGGTTAATCATAGTAGGAATTATCATGTAGCATTACCCAATCTTCATGTATTATTTTTTGTTAATTCTATGTACTTTCAATTCTTTCCAAACTGATCTCACACTTATTATCATAACTGATGTACGATTTTCATAGTTTCCATTTTCCCTTTTGCAAATTTTCTTAAGTACTTGGATTGTATTTTATAATTCTCCAAAATTATAACTGATCATTTTATGTAGCATCTATCAATTTCTCAAGTACCCAAAGATTCATTTATCAAGGCTTTGTTGATTTGAGTATATTTAGCTTTACAATGATCCTAAATTAAGTGAAAAAGGATAGAGTTGAACTAATTTTCCATTTTAGGTAATGCATTCTTAGTACTTATTTTTAACTGCAGAATGGGAATTGTGTGTAGTAAATAGGAGGCTTGTCTCCTATGTCTGTCTTTTTGTCTACTTACACAGTCTTACAGAAAAAAAAAACAATAATATAAACAATATATTACCTTTCAAGAAGTCATTATATGAAACAAAATTCAATGGTGAATAAGTGAATCATAAAATAACAATTGTTACTGGTAAATATGAGTGAGAGAAAATTATAAGTAAATAAGATATTAAATCTCAGGATCTTGGTCAACCTCCTATAACTTGCAAGCTTTCTGAAACAAGTTTAGGCAGAGTATACCTAAGGCAAAAGCTCTTTAGAAGACTAGCAAGACCATTTTTCTACTAAATCCAGTAAAGGGTTCTGATGAGATGACCTGGAAAACATGTAGACATCACTAACCCTAGACTGTGGCCTAGATTTAAAATATCCTCCTTAATCACGTTTTCTTAGCTTCTACTTTAATTTTAATTTTAATTGTCTTATTGATAACAATTTCCACTTTCTAATGGTTAACTAAAGTAGTTAATTTCTTTAAATCACCTCTTTTTCTTCTCATAGATTTTATTTTTAATGATTTAAAAGAAGCCACACAAACTGAGTATGTTTCTTGAACAAGTTAAATTCTACATAAAAATAAACTACATGTATTAGTTTTAAATTATTTTTTAAAGAGCAGAATGTGATCCATTTTGCATAGATTAAATGGACTATGAATAATAAATGGACTATGAATAATAAAAATAATAAATGGACTATGAATAATAAAAATAATAAATGGACTATGAATAATAAAAATAATTAAAGAGCAATTTTTTTTTGTATTGTAAGCAAATTTTGGCAAATTTTTACTAATTGGAATGGATTTAAAAAATTGGTTATCTTGAAAGGAAATAAAATTTGTGTTAGACCAAAATTAGGGGAAAATGTTATCTTTATTTAGATTTTATAGATCCTAAATCTAAGTGGTAGAGAATAACTTAAAAAAGAGAAAATTCTAACAAAAGTCATAATTTAAGTAACAAGAAAGCATAAATATCAAGTTTTTAGTGACAATTCCATCAAAATATTCATGTTCTGTTACCTCTTACTTGATTTAGGAGTTCAGTCTCCTAAAATCTGCAAGCATATGTAGAATTCTGCAGCCAATCTCAGACACCTCAGTAGGCAAAATGATGCCAAGATCTCGGAACAAAATTCAGAGAAGACTAATTTAAATGATTAAAGAGACAGATATGTATTCATGATGAAAAAGTTTTAAAAAAACAACAATAAATGAGTGTGACTTGGCCATAAGTGAGCAGAAGGAAACAGAATTATTGAGTTCTAGAACTGGATGAATGTCCAGCTCTCTTACCCTATCCCATCATTTGACAGACTAGGAGATATTCTCATAAAAGTTAAATGACCTGCCCAAAGTGAATTAGCCAATAAAAGATACAAGTAAATACTTAAAATTGTGTTACGAACCATAACTGTGCACCCTTTGCAATAAACTATGTTAAGATATATAACTAAAACTAAGGAAGAAGAGGCAGAGTATTGGGGAACAAGTCTTTTTGAAAATATATTGAAAGATTAAATTTTAGTGGAATAATAGGCTCAAATTTCTTAAAACAATAAGCATTTTTAGATTATAAAATTTAAATTGGATAGAGAAGACTCTCATTATATATAGATCTAATAATACACACATTTTTCTATAATTTATTTTGTAAGACAGTAAGATAATCAGCTAAATAAATATTGGCAAAATTCATGTTTTCGGATATTGTCTGCACAGTTTATATATTTTCATATAAAGAAAGATATTCAGTTAAGCTAAAAAGTACAAAGTGGAACTTATAGTTTTACAAAAACATAATTTTTGGTCTTAATCATTGTGATTATCAATCAATTATCTCTGTGTATTTGTGCATGTGTGTGTAACATTATTTATAAATAACCATTTATTGAGCGACTTCTGTGTTCGGCACTGTACTCAATGTTTACCATCTCTTTGAATGGTTATGATAACTCAATTCTCAATTAAGAGATATCCCATTCACATTTTATAGAAAAAATGTTAAAATAATTTTAGAAGGCAAATTACATAATTTGCATAAAGGTACACAATTAAAAGACCTTCTTTTCTTCCTTTCCTTCCATCTATCCATCCAACCATGTGAGTGTATAAATATATATATGAATACATAGACATTTATATATGTGTGTGTGTATATATATATATATATAAAAGTCGTAGATTTGTTAGAGTAGAATACTGTAATCTAGACTAAATAGGTTTTGATTGTATTTGTAAATAGTAATGGTAGGTGTAATAAGCAGCTGAATGAAGATACTGAGTCAAGAGCACTTTCTGATATATATGTTTATATATATCATATGTATATGATATAAATATATTTATATATGATGTGATATATTTATATATGCTATATTTTTATATATGATATAAATATATATATAGTTTTCCATCTACTTCATATGATAGTTAAAACCTGATCAGACAAAACTCATTTATAGATTTAAATCACATTTCCTATGTGAAAAACCTAAGGTACATTTTATTCAAGAATGAGTCTTAAAAATAATTTTAATGAATTTATTACCAACAATAATTACTCAGGAAAAAAATTGAAAAAATGAACATGCTGGTGTTGGCTTTGAAGTTGAAGAGGCTGTGAGCCAAAGAATGTTGGTGACCTCTAGAAGCTGTAGACCTCAAATGACAGACAGCAAGGAAATACAGGTTTCAGTCCTACTATTAAAAAACCTGAATTCTTCCAGTGATTTGAAAGAATAGGGAAACGAGACTCAGAGCCTTTAGAAAATAATGCAGCCTGGTTTTAGTCCGGTTTTAGGCTGGTTTTAGTCCGGTAGGACTCATATGACACTTCTGATCTACAGAAGTGAGTTAAAAAATTTTTGTTGTTTTAAGGCACTGAATTGGTGGTAATTTGTTACAGTAACAATAGAAAACTATCACACTGACAGTAACAGATGCTTCCAATACTTAATCTTGTACAAAATTTTTATGTCTACTTCAGCAACACGTCGTTAAGATCCTTCATGATTTTTAGGATGATAGACATTAGATATTGTATTGATTTTTATTGGTGCATAACAGATTACTTCAAATTTAGTGGTCTAGAGCAAGATCCAATTAGCAAGTCACACTTCTGTAGGTGGGTAGAGGTCAGAAGTTTGGGACAGATGCAACTGGGTTCCTTATTCAGGATTTACAAGGCTAAAATCAAGATGTTGGCTGGGCAGTGTTATCATTCGGAGGCTTGACTAAGGAAGAATCTGCTTCCTAGCTCATTCAGGTTGTTGGCCGAATCTAGTTCCTTGCATCTGTAGGGCTGAGGTCCTTATCTTTTTGATAGATATTATCCAGATATTGTTCTCAACACCTAGAGTTCAGCCATTCTGCTCTCCATGGTCCCTTCCATCTTTAATCCAGCAATGGAGAAGCTCTCTTTCACTGTCTTTCATTCTCTTAATCTTTTCTACCAGGAAGAGTCCCCACACCCTTTAAGTCTTACCTGGCTAGTTTAAGCTCACTGAGAAAATCTCCTTAGTTTAAAGTCAGCTAAATTAGGGATGTAATATCTGCAAAATCCTTTGTTGAAACAATTATGTTAGCATTTTGTTGAATAACCAAGAGAGGATATATGTACACCAGGGGATAGAAATTTGGGATCATCTTATAATTCTGCCTGTACTCTGTGAAAAGTCTAGAAAGATAGATTTTTTTGAATATTTTAGCTCTCATAGTAATTGCTCTTATATTTATGTTTCAAATTTTAGAGATAAGCTTATGGCAAGAGTTCTTAATGTTTGGTACAAGAGTCCCAAGTATCATCCATCTAAAATTATATACAAATTTAATATTTATGATGGAAGTGAATACACATTCACTTTACTGCACATAAAATTATGAATATATGTTGACAAATTGTAAATTCTAAATGTAATTTGTAGTCAACAAACAAGAAATATGTAAGATCTGCTGATCTGAATAACAGAAGGATAAGGCAAAAATAACTCTGTGATGGATATAAATGATAGAAACAGATCTGCTATTATTGCTCTCAAAATCTCATTCCTTCTGAAGATAGCGACTCTCAACAGTTTAATAAAAATGTTGATCTTGGTTTGCCCTCCATGCAGATAAAGGTGTGTCGCCACAAGAACAAATTAACCAGAGTCAACTTGTTTGTCAGAGCCTCTTTGGTTCTCTAACAGACAATACAGTCAGCAATAACGATGTCGACATTTGACCTGGCACAGAAGACAATTTTTATGCACATGTATTTGTTCGAAGTATAACCTGGCTATCTGAAAGAAGATTTTCTCCATGAAAGCAGTCTTAAAATGGCTCCACATAATGGACAGATCATGAAAAAAAAAAAATTCCTCGGGGCTAAATAGTGTTTTAATCTGTTGACAGCATTTTAATTTTCTCTTTTTGAAGAACCTTTGAAGGAAACCCTGTGGAGAGAGAAAGCGGGTCAAGAGGAAATTAAAAGTGAAGATCTCGCTTTCTCACAACTAGGATAAATCTGTTAATTAATCCAACCTAGAAAACATGTAGGCAATTTTTAATTTGCAAACTGCTGAAAGCTTGCTATTAAGTAAATTGATTAGCCGTATTCATAATCAAAAGTTCTGGATTAGTAGTTAATTTGTGGAATCAATTAATAAGAGCTTTTATCAAATAATGCTTGCCTCCAGAGAATAACAAATTCATTGTCCTGTGTTTCTGGAGATAAACTCTGAACTCTGAGATATGCAATGATTCCTGGGGATATGGCTTTTATGTGAGTTTGTTTTTTCTTGATTTATTGTTTTAAAAAATGCATTCTTAAATATCTTAAATATTAAGATATCTTAAATATCTTAATTTTTATAAGCATAATATTAATAAATAATATGTAAAATTATTTACCAGTTAGAATATTTTAATATAAATTTAATAAAGTGTTTCGTCAGCCTGTTTTTTCTAGATATTTATAACTAATTCATGTAGGGCTGGATAAATATTTTTCCAAATTAATCAATTATAAGTGGCCTGAGGCTCAATTATCTACAGTTAACCCTCAAATGAAATAGAATCCTCTAATTTAGAATTTGGTGTTTTCTTGAAGAATTTCTTTATTTCTGATATAAAAGTTTTATATAATGTTAAGGTATGTAATATACTATTTTAATTTATAAATTTTTAAAATAAATATTGGGTTTGTTACTGAAAGACAACTTTTCAATATATTCATTAGCATATATTCTTAAAAATATTTTTAAAACATATTTTGTAAATTGGTCATTTTCTTAAATCAAATTATCATGCAAGCTAATCTTGTTGTGACATTTGATTATACATTAAAATAAACTAGATCATTATTACCTGATCTATGAGGAAAATATAACCTAATAATTAACCCTTATTCTAAAACTTCATAATAAATGTGTTTAACTTATGCTTTCTTTTGTAAAAAGAAAATATACCACCTCTAGATATTTTCTATTATTCAGTTCTCTTCTGCAAAGATCATTTGAAGCAGTGCCTGGTAGAAGGGTCAGTTATTCTTTATTTTACTTAAGCCAACATGGTTTAAAACTCATATTTAATGTATTATAAAGCATTATAAGCAATATTATATTTCTGTTTAATGTCAACCTTTCCTTCATTTGGGATATTATAAGTTTACAGAATCATGTCTAAAAATAATCATCACAATTTTAGCTTTTTTTTGTGGGTATATAGATATACTACAGTATTGAAAAATTGCTTATTAAGCCAGAAGAGAAGAGGTTTTAAAAAATGGACTCTGTAGTCATAATCGATTTATTCTATCTAAATAGTCTTTGGTGTTATATTCAAATATGGTAATGCCTCAAAATAACCAACCAGAAAATTACATGAAATGGGAACAGAAGAGCCTAATCATCTAAAGTCAATTTCTGTTCATTTTAAGGGTGATTTATAGACCTCTCTGTTATACTTTTACATATTATATACATTACATAAACTTTCTTAACTTACATGAAAATATTTACTTAAAAGTAGGCATTGGTTTTTACTCCCAGTTAAGCTGGCATAACAGGGACTGACTTTACCTTCCTACCTAAAATAACAGCAACAAAAAAGTCTATTTAAAGAATACAATTTTAAGGCTGTGAACATTAGGGAATTAAGGTGAGTGATCCCTGAGAAACAGAAAGCAAATAAGCCCTATGATTGTACTAGTATATTGTCTAAAGAAAGTTTCCACTTGGGCAAAACTATGGAGCCCAGGAAGAGCTATGAGTTGAGGAGCTGAAGCTGAGGCTCCTGAGAAACTCAAAGGCCAGGGTACAAAAGAGTGAGCTGCACAGATAGAGGACTTTGGGAATCTGCAAAGCAGCCCCCTGGAGTCTTCAGCTGACTACTAATACATACATGGGTTAGAGGAAGCTACCACACAAGGAAAGTCATTAGAAGGAAATCTGCAGAACTCACACAGAGTTGAAAATAATACTGGTTATTACCAGTCCAATTGAAAAGACTTATAGGGCACTGGGTAGGCTACTCAGAAGAGTAATGCCTTAGTGATAAGGAAAATTCATCCTGGAGTATCTGCTGCTTTATCCCACCTCACGGTGATTAAAAATAAGATTTAAAAGGGTCAAATGGTTTCCAAGTAACTTAACTGCATTCTAGAATGAAGCGTAGAAATATTTATTAAAGTGAAAATACTTCAGCACCTAACAAGTTTTATATGGTCCATATTCAACCAAATGTCCAGCATTAAACCAAAAATGATCCAGAATACAAATAAGCAAGAAAATGCAACCAAAAATGGAAAGAATCAATCAACTGAAAAAGAACCAGAAATGACACAATTGATGGATTAGTAGATGAGGACATACACAGAGTTATTATAAATGTATACTATATGCTTAAGACACAAGAAGAAAGATTAACAAATTAAATCGATAAAAGGAAGGTATGTGTATATATATATATATATATATATACGTATATATATACGTATATATATATGTATACACACACACACACACACACACACACACACACACATAAACCCAAATTCAACTTCCAATGATGAAAACTACAATATCTGAGAGGAAAAAAATAGTTCTTTAGATATATTGACGACAGGTTAAGACATTGAAAAAAAATATTAGTAAACCTGAACACATATGAATGGACACTATTGCAAACAAAACACAGAAAAAACAGTGAGAAATAAAGTGAACAGAGAATCAGTGAACTATGTAATGATATCAAGCAGTCTATGTAACTGGAGTTTCTTAAATGGTGGAATGAGACAAAAAAAGGTGAGATGATAAAAAATATTTTAAAATATTATGGCAAATTTTTCTCAAAAAATTATATTAAAAAAACTGCAAAGTCACATATAAAGAATCTCAACAAACTACAAGTATAAGAAATTTGAAGAAACTATACTAAGGTGTATTATAAGCAAAATGGTTAAAACCAGAGAAAAGGTGGTATCTTAATAGAAGTTCAAGTGAAAGTATATATTACATACAGAGAACACAGATGGTGGGACAGCAGTATTTTGGCAGAAAAAAAAATACTAGTTAGAAGATATTGGAACATCATCTTTAAAGAACTGAAAGAAATCTGTCAACTTAGAATTTTATAACATGTGGAAATACTTTTCGCACATACAAATACTAAAGAAGTTCAACACCAGAAGACCTGCGCTATTAAAAATAAGTTCACCAGAAGACCTGCACTATTAAAAATAAGTTAACTGAAGAGCTTTAGGGGAAGAAAAAGATACTATGCCAATGGCATAAACAGTGATTATCAGATTAGATGAAAAAGCAAGAAGGAAACAGATTTGTGTTAAATCAGAAGCTGTGAAGAGATTGAGATATTACTCTACTTGTACAGTTATATAATAAATTGATTGATAGATGATAATAGATGTTAGATGATAGATAGATGATAGACAGATGATAGATTAGATAGATAGATAGATAGATAGATAGATAGATAGATAGATAGATAGATTGATAGATAGATAGATGGATAGATAGTAGATAGACAATAGGTAGATAGATAAACAATATATAAAGGTAATAGCAGAAACTGTAGGCATCTGTCAGAGACCAGAGTTATATCTAGTTGATCCCTCATGCCTAGTACCTTGTAGGTGACATGATGGGAGCCAGCTGAATAATTCTACTTATATGGTCAGATCAAGTTACAGGAAACAGGTAATGCAAATATGAATCTGGGAGTTTATACAGGGCAGCTGCTCTCCCTTCTCCTATTAATGAAAGAATAGGAGCCTTTGCTCTCTAACATAAACAAATTCTTTTCTGGAAAAAGAATGAGAGAATTCTGGGCTCTTGCCCTTTGTAATTGAAATAAATGTCACTAAGGGGAAGATAATAAATAATCTTCTGAATTTACAACACCGAGTTTATCCTCCTTTGAAATATAACCACTTAGGGAGATATGTCCCTATATCCCAATGGAAGTTACTTTCAAAGTTTGTCCCTTAACCCAATACCCTGGAAAGTAAGTATTTGGCTATATGGGAAATAAAAGAAAGTGAGAGAGAGAGAGAGAGAGAGAGAGAGAGACAGAGAGAGAGAGAGTGTAAGTGCCTTAAGGGTGGTGGTTTTCATTTTTTTTAATATGAATGGGATCAACTACCTCCATCATGAAAACAAAAAACAAAAAACAAAAAAACAAATGCCTGCAGGATTAATAGTAATGTCCTGTTAAAAGCAAACATTTTTGGGAAAAGGAAAGGAAATATACTCTATCATATATCGATTTCCATGGAGGCCAAGATTTTCTAGTAACAACACAAAATGCAGGGAAAATTTGACTTTCCATATTTAAAAGTAAAGTAACGGTGAAAGACACAACATGCTAACACTAACCAGTGATCAAACAATAGCTGGATTGCCTGTTTTAGTATTACACAAAATAATTCCAGAGCAAAAAAATGTTATCACAGATATAGAGAGTTATTTCATTATAATAATGGGATCATGTCTTCTAGATGATATAATAATTCTAAACATTTAAACACATAACAGAATATCTTCAAAATGCACAAGGCAATAACTGCTATAAAACTGCAGGGAGAAATAGATAAAACCATAATTATAATCAGAAATTTCAACACCGTCTCTCAATAATTGATAGAAAAAATATCCAGAAAATTAACAAGAATATAGAACATTTGAATTACACTTTCAATGAACTTGATTTAATTGGCCTTCATATATATGCTTCTCTCAAAAACAAGAGTACACATTCAGTGAACACAAGACATTTATTAAGATAGACCACATTTTAGCCCAATAGGAAAGACTCAATAATTTCAAAAGATTCATAAAATATAATACTCTAAGCAAAATGAAACTAAACATAAAATTAATAATAAAAAGACCTCTGGAAATACATACATATTTTGAAACAACATATTTCTAAATATATGTGGTTACAAAGACATTAATATTTAAAAGTATTTTTACTGAGTGAAAATGACAACATAGCACAATTTTCAAAAGTCAGTTGCACCAGTATTTAGAGGGAAATTCATAGCACTAGAAAGCCAACAATAGTGGACAAATTCTTTAAAAGAGACAAACCTGCAAAGTTCACTCAAGAAGAAATAAATAACAAAGAATCCTAAATTTATTTAAATTGAATTTGTAGTTAAAAACCTTCTCAAAAAGACAAATCAAGGCCAAGAAAGCTTGAGTGGAGAATTTCCTCCCATTGTTAAGTGTGATTTGTTCATGCTCCCAGCCAAGGACTAAACTTCTCCCTGGATGCTATGTCCTACCTTTTAAAAATATTAAGAAAATCTTTCCAACAAGATTTCTCTATTTAATGTGCATCATAAATTATACTATTATACTAGATTGCTATTCAAAGCACAAAGACACATTATTGTTCATTTAAAAAATAAATCTTTATATCCTTTTCTCCTGACTACCTTATTGCTTTCCTTTCCTTTACAGAAAACTCCTTAAAAACATTGTACCAGCGCTGTCCAATAGAACTTTATCCAACTTGATGGAAATCAAGGAATTGAGATACCATTTCATTTCTACAGATTGGACATACCAAAAAAGTCTGATAATATCAAGTATTAGGGACAATGTGGTCCCTATTTGAATATTCCTAACATTTTTGCAGCTATTTAAATCCATACAATGCTTTGGAGAACAAGAAAATTAACATTCAGCAGATGTTGTGTTATCTTTCTTGGCCTCACCATTATAGTATAAGTAAACCTGGCTTTCAGCTACCAGCTGAATATGTATTTTGTTTTTTATTATGTAAGATAGGTGAAAAATCTAGTTTTCTACAAACATTGGCAAATATTCTGATGTTAGTCCTATATTATATGAAAATTCGAAAGTTATTTAGTAGCAACTAATTAGCAAAGGGTTACTGCATCAGAGTTTGGGCTTGACATCTGGTACTACTTACATTTTCACCAACAGCATGATGAATATTGAGTTAAGTTTTCTTACATGAAAAATACTCCCCAGAAACATACTTTCACTGAGTAGTATACAAAATATAAAAAGTACTAAAAGACTACAGAATACATCAAGCATGCAAGAGAGTTAATTAAATAAAACCTTGCCAAGAAGTGTAGGTCCCAGGCCTGGCTGGTCTCCGGTCTGGCTGTGATCCAGGCTCCTGGCTAGGAATAGAACCTTGGATTTAGAATGTTACATTAGTGTAATAGGGTGCCTGCGCCTAACATATGTGAGCATAATTCAGTTTATTGTATCACATGTGTGTGGCAGAATGCCACTATTGTTCTCTTACATATATGTAGAGCCAATGTGGTCCCCTAGAAAGCAGAAGCAGAAGCACGCTCCCTGCAATAAAGTTGGTTGGTGCCTGTCATTTCATTCTCATGTCAGTCCCTTGTAAGTTCTTCCAACTGGGCGTCTCACCACTGAAACCTTCCCTTCTCAGTCAGCTGGGTGCTGACGAGAAGGACTTTGTAGATTAACAAAAGTGGATAACAGTGCTATGTATTCAGGTGATATAAAGAGTAAATGTATATTATTTTCTTCATTTAAAGGCCTGTTTTGTTTGTTTTGGTTTTCTAAACCACCCACATATAAGTTAGATCGTATAGTATTTGTTTTTCTCTGACTTGTGTCACTTAGCATAATGCCCTTAAGATCCATCCATGTTGTTGCAAATGGCAGGATTTTCCTCTTTTTATGTCTGCATAATATTCCACTGTATATGTATACCACATCTTTACCTATTCATCCATAAATGGACACTTAGTTTGTTTCCACATCTTGGCCATTGTGAATTATGCTATAGTGAACATAGGAGTGCAGATATCTTTTTGAGATCCCGATTTCATTTCCTTTGGTTGTATACCCAGTAGTAGGATTGCTAGACCATATGGTAGTTCTATTTTTAATTTTTTGAGGAAACGTCATACTTCCTTAGTGGCTGAACAATTTAGATCCCCACCAATAGCACATAAAATTCCCTTTTCTCTAATCCACACCAACACTTGTTATCTCTGGTCTTTTTTAAAATAGCCATTCTAACAGGTGTGAGTAATAAACAGCTCATTGTGGTTTTGATTTGCATTTCCCTGATGGTTAATGATGTCGAATATCTTTTCATGCCCCTGTTGGCTGTATGTCTCTTTGGACAAATGTCTATTTCAAGTCCTCTGCCCATTTTTTAATTGGATTGTTTGTTTTTCTTCTTTGCTATTGAGTTGTATGAGTTCCTTACATATTTTGAATATTATCCTTTATCAGATTTGTAAGTATTTTCTCTCACTCCTTAGGCTGCATTTTCATTCTGTTGATTGTTTCTTTTGCGTGTAGAGCTTTTTATCTGATGTAGTCCCACTTATTTATTTTTACTTTTGTAGCTTATGCATTTGGCAGCAAATCTGAAATATGTATTGCCAAGACCAATGTCAAGGAGCTTCTTTCTAATGTTTTCTTCTAAGAGTTTTATGTCTTTAACTAATTTTAAGATAAATTTTGTGAGTGGTGTAAGATAGGGTGTCATTTCATTCTTTTGCATGTGAATATTCAGCTTTCTCAGCACCACTTATTAAAGAGACTATTCTTTTCCCATTGAGTATTTTTGGCTTCCTTGTCAAATATTAGTTGAACAGATATGGAAAGTTTATTTCTAGGATCTTGTTTCTGTCCCATTGGTCTATGTGTCTTTTTATGCCAGTATCATACTGTTTTAATTACTATAGATTTATAGTATAGTTTAAAGTCATGAAGTATTATGTCTCCTGCTTTTTTTTTTTTTCTTCAGATTGCCAAGGCTATTCAGGGTAATTTGTGGTTATAATTACATTTTAGAATTTTTTTTATTTTTTATTTATATAAAAAATGCCATTGGAATGTTGATAAGAATTGCATTGAATCTAATATGGGTATTTTAACATTAAATCTTTCAGTCCCCAAATATGTGATATTGTTTCACTTGTCTGTTTTTCAATTTCTTTTATCAAATTCTTATAGTTTTCATTATGAAGCTCTTTCACATTCTTGATTTAAATTTATTTCTAAGTATTTTATTGTTTTGATGCTAATTGTGAATGGAGTAGTTTTTCAAATTTATTTTTCACATGTTTTGTTATTAGTGTATAGAAAAACAGCTGATTTCTTATGTTGTTTTTCTTTACTGCATGTTTACTCAATTGTTGATTGGTACCAACAGTTTTTTGCTTGAGCTTTTATGATTTTTTACATTAAAATCACATCATTTGCAAATAGAAGTTTTACCTTTCCTTTCCAATTTGGGTGGCTTTTATCTCTTCATCTTCTGATTACTCTAGCTAGGATCTCAAGTACTACATTGAAGAAACGTGGTGAGAGTGGTTGCCCTTGTCTTGTTTCTGATCTTAGAGGAAAAGCTTCTAAACTTTACCATTGAGTATGATGTTAGATATGGGTTTGATATTTATGGACTTAATTATTTTGAGGTATGTTCCTTTCTATATTCAATTTGTTGAAGATTTTTATCATAAAAAGATGTTTCATTTTGTCAAATGCCTTTCTGCATCTGTTGAGATAATTATATGATTTTTATATTTCATTCGAGTAACGTGTGTAAATATTTGTATATGCTGAAGAATCCTTGCTCTTCAGGGATAAATCCCACTTGATCTAGTATATGCTCCTTTTAAAGGGCTGTTGTATTTACTTTGCTAATATTTGGTTGAGAATTTTTGCGTCTATATTCATCAAGGATATTGATCTATAGTTTAGTTTTCTTGTAGTGTACTTATCTGGCTTTGGTATAAAGTAATTCTGGCCTTGTAAAATGACTTTGAGAGTGTTTCTTCATCTTCACATTTAGTAGTTTGTGAGAGACTGACATTAGTTCATCTTTAAATGTTTGGCAGAATTCATCAGTGAAACCAACTATCTGGTCTGGTGCTTTTCTTTGTTGGGATATTTTGATTACTAATTAAATCTCCTTACCCATTTTTGGTCTGTTGAGATTTTCTATTTCTTTATGAGACAGCCTTGGGAGGTTTATTTTTTTATGAATTTATCCATTTCTTATGGGTTATCCAATTTATTAGCATATATTTGTTCATATTAGTCTCATGTTTCTTTTATGTCTGTGGTATAGTTGTAATATTTCTTCTTTTATTTCTAATTTTCTTAAAAACTTCTGTCATTTTTTGCTAGTTTGGCTGAAGTTTTGTCGATTTCATTCATTTTTCCAAAAAACTCAGTTTTCTTGATCATTTCTATTTTCTTCTGGTCTCTATTTCTTATTTCCGTTTTGGTCTTTGTTATTTCCTTCCTTCAGCTAACTTTGTGCTTAGTTTGTTATTTTTTATTTAGTCCTTTGAAGTATAAATTTAGGTTGTTTATATGAGATCTTTTTTCTTTTCTCTTTTGATTTTTAATCAAACACCTTTTATTTTTTTAATTTAACATTATTTTGTTCTTTTTTATTTTAATAATTTTTAAATTATTTAAATTACAGTGACATAATATTATATTAGTTTCAGGTGTACAATATAGTGATTAGACATTTATAAGTCTTATAAAGTGATCACCTTGACAAATCTGGTACCTGACACCATATGTAGTTATTGCAATATTATTGACTATATTCCTTATGCTACATCTCCATGACTATTTTATAACTACCAATCTGTACTTACCCCCTTCCCTTTTTTTAATCACCTCCCTCCCCAACTCCCATCCCATCTGGCAAACATTAAAATGTTCTCTGTATCTATGAGTTTGTTTCTGCTTTGTGAGTTTAATTCGTTCTTTAGATTCCACATTTAAGTAAAATAATATAGTATTTTTCTTTCTCTGCATGACTTACTCCATTCAACACAATACTTTCTAGGTCTTTCTATGTTGTCGCAGATGGCAAGATTTCATTCTTTTTTTTTTTTTAATGACTGAGTTATATTCCATCGTGCGTATGTCCCACCTTTCTTTATCTATTCATCCATTGATGGACACCCAGGTAGCTGCCATATCTTGACTACTGTAATAACGCTGCAATGAACATATGGATTCTCATGTCCCTTTGAAGTAGCATTTTGGGTTTCTTCGGATAAATACCCAGAAGTGGAATAATTGGGTCCTTCTTTGTTTCTCATTATTGCCTTTGTTTTAAAGTCTATTTTGTCTCATATAAGGTATTGCTACCCCACATTATTTTGTTGGTTTGTTTCCATTTTCATGAAATATCTTTTTCCATTCCTTTATTTTCAGTCTGTGTATATCTTTCGATGTGAAGTGAATCTCTAGTAGGCAGCTTAGGTAAGGGTCTTATTTTCTAATTCATTCAACAATCCTATGTCTTTTGATTGAAACATTTGATACATTTTTATTTAAAGTAATTGTTGATAGATAAGTAGTTATTGACACTTTATTACTCATATTTTTTATCTTTTATTTTCTTTTTTCTTCTATTTTTGAATTTCTTCCTTGATCTCATTATTAACCCATTTATTATTTAGCAGCATGTTATTTAGCCTCTATGTGTTTGTGTATTTTTCAGGTTTTTTTTCTTGTAATTGATTTCTAGTTTCATACCACTGTGATAGGAAAAGATGCTTGATATGATTTCAATCTTCTTAAATTACCTGAAACTTGTTTTGTGGCCCAGCATGTGATCTATCTAAAAATGTTCCACGTGCACTTGAGAAAAATATATATATGCTGCTTTGGGGTGAAACGCTCTAAAAATATCTATTAAATCCATCTGTCTATTGTATAATTTAAGGCTACTGTTCCTTTGTTGGTGTTCTGTCTGGAAGAGTAATACTGTTGATCTCTCCCTTTATGTTTGTCAATATTTGCTTTATATATTTAGAGCCCCTGTGTTGGGTGCATAAATAGTTACTAGGGTTATATTCTCTTGATGGATTGATTCCTTTATTATTATGTAATATCCATTATTGTCTCATATTATAGCTTTTGTTTTAAAGTCTATTTTGTCTAAGTATTGTCAGCCAGTTTTTTGTTTGTTTGTTTGTTTGTTTTTTCATTTCCATTTGCATGGGAGATCTTTTTCCATTACTTTACTTTTAGTAAAGGGTCTGGTTTTCTTATCCATTGGGCTACCCTATGTCTTTTGATTGAAGCATTTAATCCAGTTATATTTAAAGTGGTTATCAATAATTACTGCCATTTTATTATTCATATTTATGTTATTTTTTCCTCCTTTTTTTCTTTTTAAAGAAGTCCCTTTAACATTTCTTGCAACATTGGATTAATAGTGGTGAATTCTTTAAGCTTTTTTCTTTCTGAGAAGCTCTTTATCTCACCTTCAATTTTAATTGATAACCTTATTGTATAGAGTAGTCTTGGTTCTTGTTTTTCATCACTTTGAATATTTAGTGCCAGTCTCTTCTGGCCTGCAAAGGTTCTGTTGAGAAATTAGCTGACATTCTTATGGAAGCTCCCTTGTAAGTAACTAGCTACCTTTCCCTTGCTGCTTTTAGGATTTTTTCTCTTTTGTCTTTAATTTTTGCCATTTTAATTATGATGTCTTGGTGTAGGTTTTGAGGGGTTCACTGTATTTGATACTCTCTGCACTTCTGGGCTTGTATTTCTATTTCCTTTACCAGATTAGGAAACTTTCCAGTCATTATTCCTCAAATAGGTTCTCAATTCCTTGCTTTCTCTCTGCTCCTTCTTGTATTCTTATGATGCAAATGTTGTTATGCTTGATGTTGCCTCAAAGCTCCCCTAAACTGTCTTTATTTTTCTTTTTGCTGTTATGAATGGGCGTTTTCTGCTGCCTTTCCTTCCTTTCCTTTATCCAAACTACTATTGATTCCTTCTAGTGTATTATTCATTTCAGTTATTGTATTCTTCATTTCTATTTTTTTTTATGGTTTCTATATGCTTTTTCTTATGCTTACTATGTTTGTTGAAGTTCTCACTGAGCTCATCTACTCTTCTCCTAAGTTTCTCAATCATTCGTATAACCAGTGTTTTGAACTTTGTATCTGGTAGATTGCTTGTCTCAATTTCATTTAGTTCTTTTTCTGGAGTTTTCCTTGTTCTTCCATTTGGGACATGTTCTTTTGTTTTCTCATTTTGGATGCTTTCTCTCTGTTTATTAAATAGATCTGCTATGTCTCCCAGTCTTAGGAGATTGGCCTTCTGTAGTAAATATCCTGTATGGCCCATCATCTCCCTGATGACCTACACCAGGTGCTCCAGGAGTGACCCTTGTGTGGTTGTGTATGCTCTTTTGTTGTAGTTGAACCTAGATTGTTGCTGGCACTTGAATGAGTGAAGCTGACTCTCAGGCTGACTGGCTCTGCAAATTGGCCATGCCCGCAACATATAAACAGCTGTGTGGAGGCTGACCCCATGGAACAAGGTTCTCCCCAGTGGGTTATTGTGCCTGTTGAAACCACTCTTTGGGTATGGCATTTATGGAGCTAAGCAGGTGGTGCTCTGTTGATATCTAATGCCTAACTCCAGATGTGTTGGTTCTGGAGCCATTTAGGAGGGGCTCCCATTGGTCAGCCATTGCTCATTATTGGCCTGGAGCTACCTGGTAGGAGCTACAAAGCTATCCATGTTTGGCTGCTGCCTGAGCTGGACCACCTAGTAAACGGAGGCTGGCTGCCATCAGTACTGGGCCTGGAACATCTCAGCAAAAGGATCTCAGTCCTGAGGTTGACTGCCAGGTGTCCATAAGGCTGAATACCTAAAAGAACCTCGGGCAGTAGGCAAGTTATGAGGCAGGATTCCAGGGTGTCACCGTGGTGGGGCAAGTGGCATTTCCAGTTTGGTGCAGATTCAGATTTGTTGCTAGTGCTGAGCCTGTGACCACTCACAAAAAGTCTCAGCTTATACCAAAGCTAGTCGCTGCCCACCTTGGGCCCACAAACCTGTGACATTTGTTCAAGAAATACTACAGATAGAGCTGAGGCTGTTTGCCCACCACCAAAAATGTCTCTCAAAATGTGTGAGCTGAGGGCTATTAATTGCTGCCCTAGAAATCTCCTGCCAAGAGCATGGGGTGGGGCTGGTTCCTCAGTAATCATGCAAAATTGCCACCAGGCATTTTGCAGTTGGGTAGGGCAGGGTCTTAGTGACTGACCCAGGTGGAGTGAGCAGATCTCACAAGGCTAATGCAGATTCAGCTTTGGCCATGTAGGAGGCAGTCTCAATACAGGCAAGATGTTGCTCACCTGTAGGCTGCACAGGATAAGGGCTTAACAGAGGACAATGGAGGCTGTCACTCCAGCCCTTGCCCTAAAGCCCCTCAACTTAGTTTTTCCGTGTATATCTCTGGCATCTCTTGAACTGCTGTCTCTCCACTAGAGTCTACCATGAGTGCCTGCAAGTGATTGAGACTGTGCACAGGCTCTTTAAAGGTATGTCCAGATTTCCAACTGCTTTCCATCTTACCTGGATGGCTGGAATCTCCATTGATTTTCACAAACAGATTTTTGTGGAGACCCTCTTCCCAGCACCAGAATCCTGGACTGGGGAGCCCCAGTGTGGGGCTGGGGCCCCTAGCTACTCCAGGGGGACTTCCACAGCTGAGATATCCCCTCTGATGATCAACCACAACATGTAGGTGTGCAACTAGCTCATTTCACGTCTCTATCCCTCCTACTAGTCTTGATGTGGTCTCCTATTTATATCCTCAGCTATAAGAGTTCTGTTCAATTAGTTTTTAGATGGTTCTCCAAGTTGACTGTTTCATAATTTAGTTGCAATTGTAATGTGGTCATGGGAGGAGGCATTCCCTACCCTGCCATCTTGACCAGAATCCCCAATCTTTTCTTTTCCTTAATGTAGGTGTTTATTGCTATAAATTCCCCTCTTAGAATTTATTTTGTTTATTCCATAAGTTTTGGTACAGTATGTTTTCATTTTTATTTGGTTCAAATTATGTTTTGATTTACCTTTCGATTTCTTCTTTGACTCATTGGTTGTTTAAGAGTGCATTATTTAATTTCCACATATTTATAAATTTTTAAATTTTTTCTCCCCCTATTGATTTGTAGTTTTACACCATTGTGGTCAGACAAGATACTTGGTATGATTTCAATCTTCTTAAATTTGCTGCTTTGTTTTATGACCGAACATATGATCCACATTGGAGAAGTTCCATGTACACTTGAGAGGAATATGTATTCTGCTGCTATTAGATTGAATAGTCTATGTATTTTTTTAGGGTCATTTGATCTAAAATTCAAGTCCAATGTTTTCTCGTTGATTTTCCATCTGGATGATTTACCTATTGTTAAAAGTGGAGTATTGAAATCCTCTACTATTATTGAATAGTTGTCTATTTTTCCCTTCAGATCTTTGAGTATTTGCTTAATATATATGGGCGATCCCATGTTGGATGCATATATATTTGTGATTATTATGTCTTCTTGATGAATTGACCTCTTTATCAGTATGTGTTTCTTTTTTTTTTTAATCTCTTGTTACAGCTTTTCATTTAAAGCCTGTTTTGTCAGATATAAATATAGCTTCCCTTGCTCTCTTTTGGTTTTCACTTGCATAAAATATTTTTTTACATCCCTTTATTTTGAACTTACATGTGTCCTTGAAGTTGAAATGAGTTTCATGTCAGCAGTTTATAGTTGGGTCTTTTTTTTTTTTTTTTTATCCATTCAGCCATTCTATGTCTTGATTGTAGAATTTCACCATTTACATTTAGAGTAATTATTGATAGGTAAGTATTTACTATTGCCATATTATTTGTTGTTTTCTGACTATTCTGAAATTCTATTGTTCCTTTCTTTCTCTCTTGCTGCCTTCTTTTTTTGTAATGATCATTTCCCTTAGTGGTAGTCTTTTATTAGCTTCTTTTTATCTTCTGTATATCTACTGTAGATTTTTGCTTTGTGGTTACCATGAGGTGAAAAAAGTGGTTTCAAGTGATTAATAACATAACAATGACTGTAAATTATAGCAACGAAAGGGTAGATTGTCTAAAAAATGATAAAAGACATGCTGAAACACATTTGGAAATATAGACGAGCAAGTAAACCATTTGGATTGATTGTGGTTTTGAATGCTACTGTGTTCCCACTTTTGGTGTTTTGTTTAAAAAGTCACAGAGAACAACGTATAAAGCTCAATTTTGGATTTTAAGTGGATTCTGCATGCACAAAATTTTCAAGTGTTTTCCATATAATTTCTCTGGAGAAATTTATCTGAAAAATTCTTTTCATTCAGAATGTTTAAGAAACGTTAAAGTGCACACTGACATAACTAATAAGCCACTTATATAAATCTATTGCTTGGACGGTCAGAATATCAGATAGTACAAAATTGTTTTATGGGGGATTTATCTTACTAAAATTGAAAGTTTATGCAGCATTTCTAAAATAATTTATGAAAAATAAATTTAGATGTCACTTTGTGTCTGCCATTTCTTTTAGCTCTTACAACCAAAGTGCAATCAAAGGGACCCAGAAATATGCAGAAAATGTTCATTAAAATTGATTTTTCTGTCCAAGTTTATTGCCAGTGAAAATGTATGAAATGCATTTATTTCATTTAGAGGACCAGTTTTAATGGAAAGTCCTTAATAATATTTTTTATAGTATGGTGCATCTAAAATAGGACAAGGCAAAGGGACTCTGATTTTTCATAGAAATGATGAAAATCATTTGCATAGACCAAGAAAAATGTTTGGAGTTTCTGACTGTGAGTTCTAATATTTCAAAAGATGTGGATCATGTACCTATACCCAATAATTGCCTTATTTTTCTTGATTTTAAAGACAGTCAAAGTAAAGATAATCAGAAATTACCTAATAGCTGGATGGTGAACTATGGTGGTAGAAGAAAATAGAAAAAATAAATGAAACTTTACTGTCAACACATGGGAACCTAAATATTCCAAAGAAGAAAGGACAAGAGGGAAACTGACAATAGAGATTAATGCTTTACCCATGTAAATTAGTAATAATAATAATAATAACTTTATAAGTGAGGTTTACAATTCTCATTTTATCTGTAAATCTCTCAATCATAAATTTATGGATAGCATAAAATTACTAATTGCAAACTAAAGTTATCGATTTATTATTTCCACATGTGAATTCTTAGAAGTTACCTTAATTAGAGAAATTAAACTTCCTTCTGATTTCCACTGCTATTTACCTACACCGAACCAAACACAAAAATTGCATAGTAAATGTGTTGTATAGTGTTTTGCTACATTTAAGAAATATATATATATAAATAGTTCAACCCATTTATATATGTAATTATATATATATAATATATATATTTCATTTATATATTTATATATTTCATATAATTTATATATTTTTTTATATTTCATATAAAAAACTATTTATATATTTCATATAATTCATTTATCTTTAGACATGGATCAGCTGTCTGACCAAAATGGACTATAGGTGACAGGTATAATCTATTGTGGAGAAAAGCTGAGAGAGCATGTAAGAATAGGAGGTGTTCATTTAATGAGAGAATTTGGTGTATGTAATAATAGTTTTCAAGAAAACAAACTGCTTGAAGCATTTATCCCCAGTGTTATAAAAGAGGAACTTTCAACTGCTCTATTAATGGATTTAGTTACAGAATACAACAATGTAATGCTAGAATCCTTGTGGGTTTTTTAAAATTTTTTTTATTTATTTTTCACTTATAAACACAATAGTATTTCTTTATTTGCCCCAGGACATCTCGTTTCAAAGCTGAAAATAGTGAAGTGATGCTATAGTTCACCAGCATCTTCAGCTTCATTCTACAGGCTGCTTGTTTAGAGTTTTATCCCCTGGCAGTTTGCTTTGGCAAAATGCTTTCAAGATTATGTGTCAAACACAGAACACAATAGGAAAAGCCAACATGGTAGTTTACGGAATTAACAAGAACAGCTATCTTCCTTGACAGATTGCTCTGTTTAATTATAGCTGTTGGGGATTGCATCAGCTACTTGAACAACAGGGAAAAATCAGAGAGTCATTAAGATGGTCTATTAATTTTCTGTCATGAGTAGCTGTGCACTCATGATCTGCATATGTAGTATGGCAGAACATTTTCCAAATTATTGGCCTTAAAACTCCTGTGATAATTTTTAAAAATCTTTGTAGCAACCTAAAGAATGAGAAAAATGTGGTAATTTTAGATGTGAATTTATAGTAATTAAAATTCATCAGGTAGAAATCTTTTTTTTCCAAATTTGATATGAAAATATTTTTAAAAGAAGAAAAAGAAAATCAATCCAATACATCACTCTCTTTTTGCTAAAACTATTACTTGTTCCCATGTAACAAATAAAGGACATATTATATTCATTCCTTGGCTCATCTTTTTCCTTGGAAGAATAGACATTTTTATAGATATTAAAATAAATGTTTTCTGCAAAAAAAAAAAATAAATAAACCTTCTACTCTCTGCCTTTCAGATGGAATAAAAAACTCAAAGCATCCTTTGCATGTCCGGAAAATCACTAGAGCTGGAGCTGAAATGACATTCATTTAGTGGCCATGAAGAGTCTTAACGAATGGCTTAAAACAACAACCGATGTATGCAATCCGTAAGAACATATTTCAGGACACTCTCAAGTACTTTAGCAATCCATAAGAACATCCTCCAGTACCATCGCAGCAGAATCAGGATGCTGTAAATATTCCCAGGCCTTTAACATCAATATGAGAAGGGAACTGGAACTGAGCTGACAATTTATGACTAATGCATATTGTCCTGAAAGTTCTCAGAGCTTGAAACTTCTGGAATACATAATTCGTAGTAACTTAGTAGAGGCAAAAATCACTTTTATGCAAATTGCTTTCAGAACCTAGATCTCTCTTCACAGATGCCAAACTTGTATAATTAGCTTTAGTGGAATTAAGAATTGAGAAGGGAGATGCATTTCAATTTAAGGGGACTTTCTAATCTGTGTCTGCCTATAGAAAAGAAAATACAGTACCTATAATTAAGACCTGTGTCTCTCAGGAGTGGTAGAGCATTTAAATAATAATCTGGTAGGAGAAAAAGAGAAAATGAAGAACAATGACACTATTGTAATGGTCTCATTATATCTAGTAAATGGAAGAAAAGGCAGAGCTGAAAAATGATCTAGGTTTCGATAATTTAATCTGTGAATTAAGCAATATAACATTCTGTAATAAATAAAATCATACTGAATATGGTTAGGGCTTCTATATTTCATTGAAACTGAATTGACCATGCATGAAACAATCTCAAGGAAACCTTCCATGCCTGTCTTTTCAAAATGAGTCTACTTTGTTAATTTACATTCCAAATTTAAATGATGCATTTTTCCTTATTGAAAATATCTCCAAAATTAATTTTAATTATATTGTTTCCTTTTCGTTCTTTTTATACAGTCACAATAGAAATTACTTATCTTCATAATTGGGTTAAAAATCAATAAACTTAAAATAATAAATAAGCCAAACACCTTAATACTAAACACATCTGCCTAAAGAGATATAGATGTTGTACTCAGATATTTATACAGGTACTTATTTACCTGATGCAACTTCATGCTGTGAAGTTATTAAAAACCCACCATTTTAGACTATTTTTATAAAATCTAGGGTTAGATCAAGATCAGAATGAGGTGAGACAAACTCAGATGCCCTAAAGACTTACCACTTTTCCCTTTTGGTAGATTTGCAGGGAACTGGGTCAGTAAACCCAAGTTACCTCAATATAAGACAAGCTGGTACAAATGCCAAATTTCAGAAGTCCCCTTTATCTGATAAGTCCATTTTCTCAACTAAGAAGCTCCCAGTCTCATAGATGTTTCTTGCCCTATCAATACACAGTCTTATGTAGATGTTCCCCCTCTACTGGTGCATTCTCCATTGTGTATCCAGTTCAGTAAGGCCTGGTTTAAGTACACCTCTCTGTAGGATAATGGGACATCGAAATAATATCCATTTTGCTCTTTTACTGCTTTTATATTTTCTTCAATAAACTCTGTTTCGTCTTTACATCACATGGATCCTGTTGCTGCATTTTTTATGGCACAGAAATAGTGAATATATGCTTCATATGTGAGATGTTAAGGATATAAATTTTCTACTATATTTTTGAATTAGCTTTTTTTTTTTTTGCCTAGAAATTTTTATTTCTCAGGATCTTAACCCACAGAGATCAATTTATTAAGGACAAAGATATTTGTATTACACATAACATTTGATTTTATAGACACATATAGACACATTACTATTATTGTAGTAAATAGTCTGCTCTCAAATTAATAGGATAAAAGCTTTTGCAAATAGATTTTAGAGTAACAAAGTAATAATCCATATGTTAATTGAAGATAAGAAGCTAGTATTCAGTACAACTTGCATTTCAGGAAAAGCATCTATTTAAGTATATGGTTATAAATAAATATTCTACATAAATATGTTAAAAATAAAACATAATTTTTAACATCATTGGCAATTTTTCATACTTGCCCAAGTGTGACTTGAACTTCTTTACTCCAAGGACATAGTGAGGATAACTAATGTTTATTAAAAATATCACACCCATTTACTCCTTCAAATAATCTAAGCTGTTTTAAGTTTTTGTGATAAATCAAAGAAGTAATTTTTCATAATCGGCATACAGAGAGATAAGAGAAAAGAAGAGATGTGGTTTAGAGTCAGCAACTAAGCAGAATCTTAAAAGAAGAATAAGAGTTATATGTAAAGTAGGGGAAAATGTTCTATATATAAAAGTCTGCAAGAATAAAAAGCTCAGTATCTTTAGAAAATAAACCTATAATTTTAGATCATGTTATGTTGAAAAATGAGAAATAGTCATGGTGAAAATAATGTTGATTCTAGCAAGATGTTAAATAGCCATATGCTATGTTTGTATACATAACATAGAGAGACTGTGTCACAATCATTTTTGTACTTGCAGAACTGAATTCATTTCTAGAAAATACTAATGTTGTTGAATATTTTTGAAACGTGGATTCTAAGAAAGTTGAATAAAATAAAAGAGAATTGAACGAATAGTTTTGATTTTAAAGAAAATTATACAAAAGCAAATAGAAAGAAGAATCAGAAAAAAGATATTGAAAGCAGGAAGATCTAGGTCAGAGTTAGCTTCTGGCTCTGCTGCAGGTACCAAATGAGAGTGTATATTCATTAAAAATTATACTAACAGATTTCTATGTCCTGATAAAATAACAACTTTTAGCAGACACACTCGAAAAGACCAATAAATCTTAATTTTTAAAGTGTCTATTTAAAAGTATCATAGATTTTTTAAAACAATAAAGAATAAAATGTACTTAAGTTCCTGATGAATGAACAACAGATTAGTGAGTTGATTATTAGCACTTACTTTTTCCTTGGAAGCATTTTTTAGCCCTGGTGAGTGCAAATGGATGAGAATGTAGGCTTTACCTGGAGAGATGACAACAGTTGGAGACCAGCAGAACTGAGAGAACATTTAATGGTATTGTAGAGCTGTAGTAACAAAATTGATATGATAAAAATGATAGGCTTCAAACACTCCTTAGTTTGTATCTCAAGGCATTTATGAAATTCCGAAGCAAAAGAGCACAGAGGTTCAAAAAGCTAAACTTCAAACCTCTGAATATTAGAGTAGAGTTTTCCAGTGTTAATAAGGCAAAGATTCAAGTTAAAGTCCTATAAAGGATAGATACCCTGCCAAACATACCGTGATATCAGTTGAATGCCCTTATGTTCTATATCATGAGTAAAAGGGCAATAAGGTAGTATACTAGTTATTTTCGAAATTTCAACCCAGTCTTGTCTCAGCTCCGTACCTGATTGAGTTAACAGATAAGCTTTCTCTCTATACAACCTCACAAAGGATATAGTGAATACTGACTAGAGAAAAATCACATCATTTATAAAAAATAATTTCTAGCATTGAATTACAAATTACTCAGAATGCCCCAAATCAGTAATCATATGGTGGAAAACCAAGAAAAAAAAACTAACAGTAGAAATAGCACACACGTATGCCACATGAAGTCATTAGACAAAATTTTAAAGAAAATAAAGAAATATATGGAGGAAAGATAAAAAAATATTAATTCTATTTTAAAATAAATTCTAAGCAAAAGAATTAAACACTTTCAGAGTACAAAAATACGATATTCAATATAAAACTCAATCACTGGATTTAGAAACAAATTAGATATAGTACGATGCAGTATTAATGAACTAAAGCAATAGATCAATAAACTACATATAAACTGACACATAGAGAGGACCAAAATAGATAAAAGGTGAAAAGGGTGTAAAGATATGTGTGATGTGGTAAAAAAAAAAAAAAAAAAAAATTTTCATACATATGTTTAATTGGGATCACAGAAAGAGAGGAAAGAGAGATAAGAATGGGATAGAAACATTAAGGAAATAATGAACAAAGATTATCCAATATGGAAGAAAGACACTAATCATGGATTTAAATATCTCCATATACTCAAAGAATGAAAGACACAAAAGTGGCTCAAAAAAAATAAATATAGAAAAAAAATAATATAAGATAAATAGACTAAATACTCGAAATGAGAGGTTAAGATATGAGAATTCATTAAAAGAAATTAATGATCAAAAGCAAAATTCAATATAGTCAACTAATATTATTTGACAAGGGAGCCAAAAATACTCGATGGAGAAAGAATAGTCTTTTTAATAAGTGGTGCTGAGAAAGCTGAATATTCACATGCAAAAGAATGAAATGACACCCTATCTTACACCACTCACAAAATTTATCTTAAAATTAGTTAAAGACATAAAACTCTTAGAAGAAAACATTAGAAAGAAGCTCCTTGACATTGGTCTTGGCAATACATATTTCAGATTTGCTGCCAAATGCATAAGCTACAAAAGTAAAAATAAATAAGTGGGACTACATCAGATAAAAAGCTCTACACGCAAAAGAAACAATCAACAGAATGAAAATGCAGCCTAAGGAGTGAGAGAAAATACTTACAAATCTGATAAAGGATAATATTCAAAATATGTAAGGAACTCATACAACTCAATAGCAAAGAAGAAAAACAAACAATCCAATTAAAAAATGGGCAGAGGACTTGAAATAGACATTTGTCCAAAGAGACATACAGCCAACAGGGGCATGAAAAGATATTCGACATCATTAACCATCAGGGAAATGCAAATCAAAACCACAATGAGCTGTTTATTACTCACACCTGTTAGAATGGCTATTTTAAAAAAGACCAGAGATAACAAGTGTTGGTGAGGATGTAGAGAAAAGGGAATTTTATGTGCTATTGGTGGGGATGTAAATTGTTCAGCCACTAAGGAAGTATGGAGTTTCCTCAAAAATTAAAAATAGAACTACCATATGGTCTAGCAATCCTACTACTGGGTATACAACCAAAGGAAATGAAATCGGGATCTCAAAAAGGTATCTGCACTCCTATGTTCACTATAGCATAATTCACAATGGCCAAGATGTGGAAACAAACTAAGTGTCCATCTGTGGATGAATAGATAAAGAAGATGTGGTATATATATACAGTGGAATATTATGCAGACATAAAAAAGAAGAAAATCCTGCCATTTGCAACAACATGGATGGATCTTAAGGGCATTATGCTAAGTGACACAAGTCAGACAGAGAAAAACAAATGATGTGATCTAACTTATATGTAGAATCTTTATAAAAGAGCCAAAGCCATGGAAACAGAAAATAGAATCATGGTTACCAGGAGGTGCGGGGTGAGGGAAATGGGGAGATGTTGGTTAACAGGTACAAATTTCCAGTTATAAGATGAATAAATTCTAGGGATCTAATATCCAGCAAAGTGACTATAGTTAACAATACTGTATTATATACTTGAAAGTTTCTAAGAGAGTAGGTCTTAAATGTTCTCACCACACAGAAAAAAATTATAATTATGTTAAGAGATAAATGTTAACTAATCTATAGTGGTAATTATTTTATAATATATCATTGTATCCAACAATCACACTGTACAGTTTAAATTTATACAGTGTTATATGTAATTTATATCTCAATAAAGCTAAGGAAAAACTCCAACTGCATTTTGCTTACATGTGTAAAGACAAAGAAAGACTGAAAGTAAAACATTGAAAAAACCTATACCATGCCAACAATCAACCAGAGAATGTTTTGGTAACTATGTATATGAGACAAAAAAGATTTTAAGTAAAAAATCTTTAGTCAAGGTATACAGACATTTCTTAGGGATGAAGAATTAGTACAATAGGAATATATAATAATAAAAATCTTTATACCAAATAAAATGGCTTAAATATAGACACTAAAATAGAAATATTTTTATTAACTTAGGGTGAGATTTAATACACTTCTCTCAATAAATGACAGAATAAGTAAACAAAGCTCTTGTACTGATTTTAGAAATTAGAACAATAAAATTATTTCATCTAATTACACTGCACCTTAAATACAAAATTTAAAATATGCGTTCTTTTCAACTACACAAAATGAACTCAAGCTAATTCGAAAATCAAAATCAACAAAAAATTGATTTGGATTCTTCTAGTTTTCCATTCACTTTAATCACAAAGCATCATAATAGTAAGAGATGCCCTAAGGAATGTCTTGTACTCTAGACATATCATCTCTACCTACATTGTGGAGTAGCAATCCAATCTTTTTCTGATAATCAGAATTCATCACCCCAGGCAGCAAAGAGGAAAGAGTATGTGAGGACACAGCTTGAAAGCTGTCATCTTCAGGCCAGTGAGAGAGGTCTCAAAAGAAACTAAACCTGCTGCCATTTTAATATTGGACTTCTAGACTCCAAGATTATGAGAAAACAAATTTCCATTGTTTAAGTCTCTAAGTCTTTGATATTTTCTTATGGTAGCCCTAGAAAATGAATACAGATTTTGGTACAGGCTCTAACGGAAAAACTAGACAATATGCAAGAATCGATGAGTAATGTAAGCAGAGGAATGAGTACAGCACAGAGGATGTACTCAGTAATATTGTAATGGCTATGTGTAGAGCCAGATGGGTGATAGAATCATTGGGGAGATCATTTTATAAACTATATAATTGTCTAACCAATGTACTTTGTACTTGAAAATAATAATAAATTTTAAAAAAAGAAAAAGAAATAATCATAAAGACTTATCGTGGTGCTCATTTCTTTAATTATATAAATGTTGAATAACTACAGTGTATACCTGAAACTAATTTAGTATTATGTGTTTGTTATGTTTTAATAAAAATCTTTTTTAAAAATTAGAAAAGGTAAAATAGCCACTTATTCATTCTTTAATATTACTACAATGCTAATTTATTTTCAAGTGAACTAAGTATATTGATAGATTTGTTATATGACTTTGGATTAAAACTGGTGTTTGAAGAGTAAAAAAATAATAATCATAAAGAAATGCTTGAATTTAAAGAACAAAACAAGGTCAGAGAAATTAAGAATGCCTTTAATTGGCTTATCAGTAGACTGGGGCACAGAATTAGTAAGCTTGAAGATATGTCAACAGAAACTTCCAAAATAGAAAATGAAAAGAGAAAAATGAATGAAAAAAAAAAATGCAGCAGACCATCCAAGAGCTGTAGAACAATTACAGAAGGTAGAACACATAGGTAATGGGAATACCAGAAGGAGAAAAAAGATCAAAGGAAGTAGAAGAAATATTTAAGTAATAATGGCCGAGGACATTTCAAAACTAATGAGAAGCACCAAACCGAGATCAGAAAGGTCAGAGAAAATAAGGAGAATAAATACCAAAAAAAATCTGCATCTAGAAATATCATATTAAAACTTCAGAAAACCAAAGTCAAAGAATCTTGAAAAAAGTCAAATGGATTAAGGAGAACAAAAACCTTATCTATAAAGGAATAATGTAAATATGTACAGGACGCCAAAGGAACATAGGAGTCAACTGACAGAGTTCTCAATGGCCCAAACTGAAACAATTTGGGCGACAAAATATATCATGTAGTATTGGATTATTACTCAAGTATAAAATAAATTTCATAAGCCTCTATCAATATAAATGATTAAATAAATAAATAAACAAACAAACAAACAAATAAATAAATAGGAGATGATAGATAAATCTTTTGTGCAGAAGACTCCCAAACAATTTATATGGATACTCTTCTCTCAAGGGGATAGAACACAACTTTCTACTCTTCATATGTGGGCTGCACATATGACTTCTTTTAAAAGAATATAGTATGAAAAGTGGAGAGGAAAGAAGTAATTTTATACAGAGGTAACCTGATAAACATTACTCTAGTCATGTGATCAATGTTAACATCTGCAATGATGTAATAAGAAAGACACTTTATCTCTATGGCTTCCTCACAAACCCCATAACCCCAGTGTAATCATGAAAAAAAATCAGACAAATTCCAACTGAGGGATCTCCTATGAAATACCTGGCCAGTCTCTCAAAAATGCACAAGGTCATCAAAGTCAAAGAAAAGTTGAAAACTGTCACAGCCAGTAGGAGCATAATAAAACATGGCAATGATAATAAACCATGGCAATGAGATATAATATAGTATTCTGGATGAGATTTTAGAAGGGAAACACATTAGTTAAAAGCTAATGATATCTGAATAAATTGCAGACTTATTTAATAATACTTTTTAATATATTAATAATTAAAAATAATTCTTGCAAGATTGTTCAAGAAAAAAGAACACAAATTACCAAAAGAAGAATAAAAATATAGCATAACTACAAATATTTCAAATATTTACAAGATATTATTTATAACTATATATCAATAAATTTGCCCATGTAGATGAAATCGACAAATTCTTTAAAACTGACCAAGAAGACATGGAAATTCCAATTCTATTGAGGAGAATGAATCAGTTATTAAAACATAACATTCAATTGTAGGCTTTTAAAATCCCCACTTGGAAAGATAATAGGGAAATAGTTGTGTCATATATATGTTAAAATATTTTCACTGAAATGCTTTTTATATGTTCAGGGCTAATCTAAACTAATATATTCTTACAACATTAATTGCCTATTCATATCTTAGGAGAAAAGATGATTAAATTTATTTTCTCAGCTCATAAAGAGAGCTATCTCTTTCTCTTTTTATAAACTCTCTAATCCCATAATGATAGTCCTACCCTTGTGATCTTTTCTAAATAAATCTAATCATCTCCTAAAGCCACATCTCCAAATACCATCTCATTGAAAGCTAGGGTTTTAACATGTGAATTTTGGGGTACACAAAAATTAAGCCCATCGCAGCCACACAGAATCCCAAAGCACTTGATAAATAATGGTCAAGAAGGAGCATTAGGAAAGGGAGTGGGAGGTAGGAGGAACACTTCACAAGTTCACTACTAATGGTCTGTTAGGCTGTTCAAGAATCATTTGCTTACATTCTCAAACTTTAATCATCTCCTGTTTAGAAAGAAAAAGTACAGCTTGCTGCCAACATTAATTTAATTATGCATAAACATGCTCTTTAAGGCTAAAGCAAATCTGGTTTTCAATGTAAAAATAAAATATAAAAACTTGCAGTTATTTTTAAATAGATCTTGTTTCTAATCCTAATGTAACAGAAATGTGTAAATAAATCGAATTTATCAAATGAATCTTTGGCTAACAACTGTTTGAGAAAGATGTTAACATCACGCGTAAGAATGCTTTGTTTTCTAGGATCTGACATTTTCAGAGATCAAGAATTACTATATTTTGTAAATGGAAATACCACTACTAAAAACAGAGTGCTACCAATAGAATGCTGTTATTTGCTTCCAAAGGCTATTGATGTAGTAGAGTGAAGTGAAAATAATAATAAAAGCAAAATATTTCATGGCAAATTTGGGGGGCAAAGTTAGGATTATAATCCGCAAGTTATCTCAGGGTAAATGCTGTAGCCCCAAGCACTGCTGGCGAGTACTCTCTGGGGCAAATGGGAAATGGGTTAACAGTCACTTTAGCCGTTTACATAATTATTAAGGATAAATGTCGTTCAATAAAAATTTATCTTACTATAATTTAGGAATTTACACATTACATATGTGGGAGCTGAATCCTAGTGAGCATATATGAAAATGTGTAGCAACATACCTGTGCAAAAAATTAAAAAATAAAAAAACCTTTACTGAGTTGAATTCTGTAATGTGCAGGGTTTACCTTCCTTGATCCTTTCTTGGAAACAGAAATTTTAATGTAACAATAAATTTAATATTCACACAATTCAAATATGCAAAGCATAATAATACTTGGAGGGTTTTTTTAAGTAGAATTTTATGAGAAAAAAAAGCCATTCCATTTATGAACTTTCAATTTATTCTTATTAATATATATATATATGTATACACACACACACACACACACACATATATATATATATATCTCCATAGTCTATCTTTAAGGTTCTGCTTATAACCTTCTTTGGTTCTGCTTGATCCATGACAACTAATCTGAGACTGTCAACGATACTGTCTTTGGAATGTAAAGATCTTTTCACAGTCTTTCACAATATTTTCACAAATTTTCCCAATGACTCCCTTTTGCCATCAGAATAAAGTTAATATTTCTTAGCATGCAAACGTGCTAAGATCATGAAGTTTTAGGACTAAGTTTTTGCCTACCTTTATTGTATTTCATAGTAGGACTTTGATACACAAATCCCTGTCTCTAGTAACAGCACTGCAATATGTTTCTTTGAACTTGATTTTGTGTTATCTTGCCTCAGTGGCTCAAACTAATTCTGCTGATAAGAATGTCTTGCTTTCTTCCATACTTGTACTTCAGAATGGAAGTTCAAATAGTCTTACATAAAGTTTTAAATTAACTAAATCACAAAGTATATACTTATGTAAGCTTGTTGGAAATGTTTCATTTGTTAAACCAGAGTGTACAATGCTCCAGAAAGCTTCTATTTGCAAATATAATCCACATGATACAAGATAGGCGTGGCTTTACTCTAAGATATCAGCAAACATTTCCTTCTTCAGATATAAATATTAAACAGAAGTGTTTCATGCAAACCACTTGTGTCTTTGGTGCTTGGTCATCTTTAGAATTTGAAAGGCTTCAGAAGGTTTGAGGACATTTGCAAATGCAAAACTACATGCACATTCTTTGAATAGTTGTGACATACGTCAATCATACAAGAGATTACAAAACAACAAAAAGAAGAAACACAGTCCTAAACAATGGAAATCTGATCTGAAAAGGGCACTGAAAAGCCCCAGGATTCAGAGAAACAAGGCATTAATGCCAGTAAATCCATTTAATTAAATCAGTGCATACATATACTCTCTTTTCAATTTGAGATATTAAATATTTCTACTCTTAAAAAACAAACAAACAAAACATTTTTACTTTAGTTCACTGTCATCATTCTTTTCTTATTCAAAATTATATAAGCCTGTCTCCAACTCTTCAAGTCCTACTCATTCTTAAGTAGTTCTTTTCTCTATGGACATCCCAATCTGATGAATTGCCCTCTCCTACGCCACCATCCCAAGAGTCACCTGTATTCTATTTGCTAAACCTAATATATTTTGTTCACTTTTTACCCTCCTTGATTATTCTGCATCCTTTAACACTATTTTCTCTTCTATCTTTCTCAAAATCCTTTTCTCCCTAATCTTCTAAGAGATGCATTGTTGTGATTTTCATTCTTTTTAACTATTATTTCATAACTAATATTATCAATGATATCTCTTTTCACTCCCTGTCTTATTCTTCCAATGTCCTATACTGAATTCTGTTCTTTGCTCTTCTTTTTCATGCATGTACTCTTTTTAAACAATTTCATCTACTCCCATGATCTCAGGTGTATTCTTTAAATATGGCTTTGAAAACTCTGTTTATAATATATGGTTCCTATAACGAACTGCAGTACATTTTCTAGCTAAGCTGAACCCTCAATCTCCACATATCTTTTTAACCAACACATCTTAACCCTCTTTCATGTCCCAACACAAATTTCAATTCCTTCATAAAGCCATTCTTAATCAATTCATTTATAATTCAAAAAATCATTAGAGTTTGTTACTGTTAGAAGTTTTATTTCCAATTTAATCTTGTCACTGGAAAAAGACGTCATGCATCATGCTAGAAACTTTACAATTTTACAATCAATAATCATTTAACTCCTTATAGCAGCCTCTTCGTGGAAATATATTTTCATTAAACATTTTTAAAATTTAAGCTCATTTCATTAAGTAATTTCCTATTAGTGTTAATTTAATTTAAATTAAGATTCACTTTAGGGAATTTAAATTAAGTTTCACTTTAGGGAATCAAAGAAAAATTTCAGAAGATTACAAACAGAGAAGCGGATTAAAGTGTGAAAACAAATTAGCCAATGAAATAATTAAGGAAAAGAAAACAGTTCTAGTAAGAGGATTAATTCAATGTACAAATATGAAGGCCAAGTTTACGGTACAATAAAGGTGGTATATATGAACAACACAAAGAGTGAAACATAGAAACACAAATGGAAATTTTATCTTAAAAAATATTTTATATCACTACATAAATTTTATTTTGTAAAAGAGGGTGCTTTGTTGAAGTATTTAAATTTTGGGTTTGCGGGACTAGATTTTAGTTTAAACACACACACACATATTTGAATAGATGATGAATTTACATATTATATGTAACTTAGATCAAGATGATTGATACTGCTGTTCAGATCATCTATATCTTTACTGGCTTTCTGTCGGTTTCAGCCATTATTGGTAATGGACATGCTGGTCTTCAGCTATAACTTTGTGTTTATCTATTTCTCCTTTTAGTTTTATTAGTTTTTCAGAAGCATACACATTTAAAATTGTTATATTTTCTTAGAGAATTGACCCCTTGTCATGGTATACTATCCTTTAAATTCCTGGCAGTATTTCTTGTTTTAAGATCTACATCAGTTGATATTAATATAGCTACTCCATATTTCTTTATTTGATAGAGTTACATTTTTATGTCTTTACTTTCATATTTAGAGTGGTTTCTTATAGATAGCTAATAGTTGAATCTGGCTCTTTCTCTCAATCTGACATTCTCTGTCTTTTAAAAAATTTGTTTAAACATTTATTTTAATGTGATTATTGATATGATTGGATTTAAGCGTACTGCTTTCTTGTAGTCTTTTATTTGTTTCATTTGTTTATTTTCCTTTTATCACTTTCTTCTGTCGACTTTTGAATTAACTGATTATTTTTATATTCTATATTTTCTTAACTACTGGCTTATTACTTAAACATTTAAAAAAAAGTTTTTAGAAGAACTTCTTAAGGTTTAAAATATATCTTTAATTAATCAAAGTGTTCCTTCAAATAATATTATATTGCTTCAAAAGTAATATAAAAAACTTATATAATATCCACCCAATTCTTTCCTTGTATCTATTGCACTAATGTTGTCATATAATATACTTTTACAAATGCTTTAAATTCATGGTATATACTTATCATTTAACAAACAATTAATTATCTTTTAAACTGCTATGTTTGGGGAAAAGAAAATCTTAAATTTACATTTATTTTAAGTGATCTTAAATTACTTTTTGTATATTTAAGTTTCTTTCTGGTATCATATTTTTTATGCCTGGAGAATTTCTTTAAACATTTTACATACTACATGTCTGCTGCTAATTTCATTTTTGAAGGATGTTTTCACTAAATGTAGAAATCTGGGTTGACGATTTTACTATTTCATTACTTTAATGTTATCTCATTGATATGTATCTTGTATACTTTCCGATGAGAAGTTTACCATAATTCTTTTCCTTGTTCCTATGTAGATCATGTCTTTTTCTCTAGCTATCTTCAAGATTTTCCTGTTTTTCCCCACGGGAGTTTTAAATATGACATATATGACTTTATTTTGTTTATTTAGGGTTTTTGTTTGCTTGTATATTGGGTACTTTTCTTTGTGTTCTTTGAGCTTTCTACATCTGTGTTTTAAATGGTTTTTTTTTGTTAAAGTTATGAAATCTGCATTTCTTCAAATATTTTTCTTACCCATTATTTCTCTCTTCTCCTTCTGAGATTCCAATTATGTACATGCTAGACTTTTGATGTTTTCTCACAAGTGTTGAATGTTGTATTTCTTTTTTCAAATTTTTGCTTTTTGTTTTTTTTGCGTGTGTGTTTCAGTTTTGGTCATTTTTATTGAACTTTCATCAAATTCACTGATTTATTTGTCTCACTGAGTCTTCTAATGAACTTATTAAAAACATTCTTCATCTCCATTGTCATTTTTCTCCACCAACTCATATTTCCAACTTGCTGTAAAAATTTCTCATTTGTTCATTCATATTTTTCTACTTCGTCTACCAGAATCTTTAACAATGTAATTACAAGTATTTTAATTTTTCTGTATTATGGATCCAATATCTGGGCCATCTTTTTCATCTGGTTCTGTTTTATTATATATCGTGTGCAAATGTGTGGTGATTTTGGTTGAATGCCAGAATTTGAGATAAATTATAATTGTCTCTGGAACTGGCCATTCCTCTTCTTTTGCTAGTACAAGATTTGGCAAAATTGGCCAATGCCTGTTTTCATATAGACCACCAATTAAGAATATATTTTAGTCTATGGCCATGTTACCCTGAACAAGCCCAATCTGGTCTGATCTTGGAAGCTAAGCAGGATTGGGCCTGGTTATACATTGGATGGGAGACCACCTAGGAAGACCAGGTGCTATAGGTGTAAAAAACAAAAAAAAATAAAAACAATAAGGGATTGTAAGCTGACAAGGTCCTTGTGACGGATACAATATGTGGCCTACATATATATATAGCAGAAGTTTTTTGCTACCTTTAGGTCATTAGTCTGGTGACGGGGAGGAGGGATTAATAAGTCTAGTCAGGAATTGAACTGTTTGGATTTTGTTGTTGATACAGTTACGTTTAGTATACTGCAAGCTTCACATAGCTCTAATATAATTTTATGCTTGTGTGAGGCTGAGTTGCTAGAGGTTGTTCTTTGAAATGTAGATGCTGGGTGTTTGTGTAGTGGAGGGAAGGGTGGAGGTAAGGATATTTCTCTTTTATCAATCTACTTCACTCACCTGAAAAAGACTTTTAATAGTTATGGCCCGGAACAATTTCCTGTCCCTCATCCAGTAGTAGAGATGCTATTTTTCTTTTTCTTTTTACTTCTCTAGGCTACAATTAGCCTCTATCTCTGACTTGTGGTTAAGTGGATTTGTTATCCTTCCTGTTAGCCTAATACCCTTGTTCCATGGAATTGAGAAATCCACATGGATCTACAGCCATGCTACCCTGAACTAGCCAGACTCCTTCTGAGCTCGGAAGCTAAGCAGGGTTGGGCCTGCTTAGTACTTGGATGGGAGACCACCTAGGAAGACCAGGTGCTGTAGGCATTAAAAAAAATAATAATAAGAGATTGTAAACTGACAAGGTCTTCGAAAACTATGAGGTCAACCAAAGGTTGCCTAGCCTAAAAAAAAAAAAAAAAAGGAAAAAAATAAAGAAAGAAACTCACATGGGGGACATCATGCACCAAGCTCTCCTTATTTCCACTGTGAAGGAGAATTTTCTTATTGTTGAGCTACCCGAAATCCCTTTTGTAAATGTTTATCAGTATTCTATGTACAAATGCTTGTCTTTTCCCTTTTTGTTTGCAGCACTCAAGGATTCTCTAGGCCTCAATAAGACTAGCAAGTTATTAAAAATTTAGCAGAATTCTTCTCTCTCTCTCTCTCTTTCTCTCTCTCTCAGTATGGCACTCAATGTCTTTGTTCTCCCACACATGAGCCATTGTTTTCTTCATCATGCCTCTCATTACACTTATAACTTTCTTAGATTTCAGGCTACTTACTTGATATATTATCTCAACTGTCTTATGATGTCAAGAAAGGTTATGATTTTGTAAATTATCCAGCATTTTGAATGAGTGGTGTCAAAAAAACAATACATGCATATTGTCATCATTTTAGATAGTTCAAGTAAATAACTGAGTATGAATAAAATAAATTGCATTATTCTATTCATGGAACCCCAAATCAATTAATCCATAAAGAAGTTGGTTCATCATTTTTTGGTTCATGCTAGAATTGCAAACCTGAATGTTTAAACACCTGCTCTGGGGAATTATTTTTTCTTTCCTTAAGGAGAAGATGAAATAATTTGAAAATAATAAAGATAACAAGTAGTTGCTGATACACACAGTTTTGTCTACTGTGAAGATTCCAACTATGGCTGGAAAATTCATTATCAATGAATATATATATATATATATATATATATATATAATGAATGAATACTATGATGCATTAACTATGAACTTCAGATTTATCATTTAATATAGTCTTTAAAACTACCTTGGGAGTTAGATACCATTGTTATTAACATTTTATGCAAAAGAGACCTGAAACACGGAGATGTTATATTACTTGCCCAAGGTCACAGAGTTAATTAGGGTCATAGTCAAATTAAAATATGGGTATAATCTAAAGCTCAGTCTCTTAACCATATGCTAAGTGAAGAAAATGAAACCTTAATTATTGACTCCAATATATTTTTAGTAAAATGTAGACTTCTTGTATATATAGTCACTTGTTTTTAAAAGTCATTTCTCATTTCTTAAGGAAATTTAATACTAGAAGAGAATGTAGTTGGAGCTGGACACTAAATAAATCATTAGCTATATTTCCTAAAGCCATCTATAACAATTTCATAGGCAATAGTAAAGACTCACAAAGTTTCTCGGAGTGTACTAATGAAAGACTTTAATCAAGGTAGTAAATATGCTGTAGCAGGAGAAAAAAAATTATGGGGTCCAAGAAATTTCCAGGCACAACCCCACAGGCTACTTTCATAGTTGCATAGGAAACACCTTGTCTCTAGAATATGTATGAATCATCAACATATGTGTGAGAAATCTTGGTTTCGGAAGCATGTGAGCAAGATTTTCCAGTGGGATCTTTTATGCCACATTGGTTATATAGACAAGCCAGGCTTTGTAAGTGATTATAAAAGGTCTAAGTCATCAATCAGCATAGTTCTATCTCTAAACGAGCCAACACTGGGGACTGTCTTGGAACTTCAAACTTTAAACAGAACATTATAAATTATATACTTTTATGACAGATTTTACATACACATCTACTAAAAATAATTTGGCAAATTTAGTTAAGTTTTTGAGGAGAAAACAAAAAACTTCATTACTTCATTACTTTTAAATGCTGTGTTCAACTATGGTAGTGTAAAAAGTAAAAGTGACTTAGTGACAGAGTTAGGGATTAAATATGATCAAAGTGTAAGCCCAATGTGCCATGCAAAATATAGACAATGTTAAAATTCTATGACACCTTGCTTTCCTGGATATTTTTCTACTCGACTTTGTCTTAGTACTTTTGTAAATTCTTCTTAGTGTCCTCAACCGCTTAAAAGTAAGCATCCTGGGGTTTAGTCCCTGGTGATGATCTATTCTCAAGCTTCACTCACTTTCTTGATGAACAAATTCATTATCATAATGTGAAATGTCATCTATAGGCCTATGATTATATTCATTTTTTCCAGCTCATACTTCATTCCCAAAATCTGACTTCATAAATCCATCCTCTTTTAAGACATCTCTAATTGGATATCTAATAGATAATTCATATCACCCTATACTGAATCAAACTCCCGATCTTCCTGGCCAAACCTGCTCCTCTAGCAACATTCATCATCTTATTTGACATTATCTTCCATCTTCCAGTTTATAGGCCAAAAAATGATGTCTTCCTTTATTCCCCTTTTTGTCTCACACCTCATATCCAGTTTATTAGGAGGTTCTACTGGTTCTGTCTTAAAAATACTATATGTAGAATGGAACAATTCCTCACCACCACTATTGCTATCTATTCTCTGAGCCATTATCCTTACTTTCATGGATCACTGAAATAGCATTCCTATAGTTTTGTTTTTTCCCTTCTCTTCATACTTTGCATAAAACACAACAATTAGAGTGATAATTTTTATTATTTTATTTTAATATATTTTTTATTTTTAAATTACAGTTGGCATATAATGTTATATTAGTTTCAGGTGTATAACATGGTGATTAGACATTTATGTAACTTATGGCGTGATCAATAAATTTAGTGCCCATCTGACATTGTATATGCTTATTACAATATTATTTACTGTATTCCTTATGCTATACTTTACATCCCCATGACTATTTTGTGAATACCAATTTGTACTTCTTAATTTCTTCCTCTTTTTCACCGACACCCAACCCCCTCCCATCTGGCAACCATCAATAGAGTGATTATTTTTAAATGGAAGTTAATTTATCTCTCCTCTACTCAAAATACTGAAATATTTTCACTCAGTACAGAAGTCACATTTCAATTACTCTCTAACTTCATATTTAACTACTGTCTTTCTTGATCACTCTGCTTCATACAAAATGGCATCATTGTTGTCCCTTCTTTTAACATATCAGAAATACTTTTGCCTTAGAGAAATCTGCATCGATCGTTTTCTTTGGATCCTTCTTCACTTGGTTTCTTTTGTGTCTAACTCTCTAACTTTCCCCAAATCTTAATTCAAATGCTATATTTCCGATAAGACTTATCTTAACTCCCCTGTTGAAAATTGCAATTTACTCTCTCTCTAGCATTCCCAAATGCATTCTGTCCTACAGCATTTATTTATGTAATATATTTACCTAAGTAATTTTTATTTTATATTATACTTATATTTAATGTCTGCTTCATTTCGTTGAAAAACAAACTCTATAAGTACAAGGATATTTTTGTTTTTGTACACTATTCTATCCTAGAAACCCAGTTGAGTACCTGGATGTGTTAGTTGCTTAATAAATATTTGTTGAATCAGTGAAATATAGAAAATTAAAAAGTAATGAGTGAGATATAGAAAGTTTAAAAGTAATTGTATCCTCGGCCATGGATCAGAATTGCTGATACAAGTATAAATTTCCTTAAATCATATTTTGTTAATACATCTTTACACTAAAGCAATGAAATTATTTTGAGTGTGTAATGAATTAATTACCCACCTGTAATGAACCACTCAGTAACCACTCAATTGAGTCAAACCTCATTTTGTGTATAGAAGAGTCTGTGCTGATTGAATAAAGTAGCAAATATGTATGACATAAAAAGATAGTCAAATGGAATCAGGTTAGCTGGTAGCTAAGGCATTAATCTATATAGCTGTAAAATTATTACAAATAAAATATGATAAGGGAATACAGGCAGGGAAATATAATTTTATTGTAAAAATACAAAAGCATTTTTTCATTTAAATATATATTATTACATTTCTTCAAAAATCTTCCAAGAAGGATTATTGAGACAAAGACAGAAAGGGGCATATTAGGAGAGTGCTATTTTATAGAAAGAGAATAGTAAAGGGTGAGTGCTCATAAATCAGATCATCCTTCCAAGATGTATCTTATGATCTCTTTCTACAAAGTTCAAAATGTCTTATTTTATTATAAAAGTGTACATGACAAAATAAAGAATTTAAAATATTCTATTGTTGTAAAATTTATTCCAGTAATTTTTCCTTGTTAAGAGAACTTTAATATTGTTTATATATCATCTAGTCATATTTCTCCAAAGATGAATTTTGACTAGCTCAGGCTAATCTGGTGAATCCATTCCCTTGACAGGAGTAATAATATTCATGAAAAACCATTCTGGCCAATTAGAGAGGAGAGTCATTTTTTTGGAATCTTCTGACAAATTTTTCTCACTCTAAAAGTAGTCCTGGATTTTTTTGCAGTGATAATCTATTTTAATTTAAATAAAAATTGAATTAAAACATACATACAAAATGCTCACAAATCTTAACATTCCAGTAGGTTAGATTTTTGTAAAGAAAACAAACCCAGGTATCACCATCCATATCAAAACCTAGGACATTATTAGTATTCTAGAAATCATTCCTCTGCCTCTTTCCAGTTGCTGCCACATAGAAACCAGACTTCTAACACTAAAAATTAGTCTCAATTGTGCTTCAACTTGACAAAGTAAACTTTTACAATATTACTTTTGTATCTGTCTTATTTTGATTAACATAGTGTTTGTGAAATTTGTCCAGGTTATTGAACAATACGTTTTTATTCATTGTCATAGTTGTATTTTATTCTATTATATTAATGTATCACAATTTATTTTTCCAGTCTACTGTTGATGGGGTTTTGGCTATTACGAATAATATTGCCGACACTACTATTTGAAACATGCATGAATAAGTTTTATATTGCCTCATTTCCTCATTATTTTCCATTATTTCACCAAAACTTGATATCTTCAATTTATTCCCATTTTGACCAATTTGGCAATTGTGTAGAGAGTTTAATTGATTTGCTTTTCAAAAAAAAAAAATGTTGAACACTATTTCTTTATTTTTACTATTGAAATATCCCTTTTTGTGTGGTGTCTTGTAGTTCTTTACATGTTCCAGTTAAAATTAATTTATTGGAGATATATATTATATATGTACATATTACTTTTCTGACGATGTGGTTTGGTTTTTATTCGGATTAGAAATTTTAAATGTCATGAAGTTGAGCTGTAATGCCTTTTTCTATCTTTTATCATTGTTGCTGTATTGTCTTTTACATTTGAATCTACAAGCTATGTGGAATAGATTTTTGCACGTGGTATGAAGTAATAATATTCACCAATATTACTTCATACCATAATATTCACCAATATTATTTAAAAAATTATACATTTTCTACTGTACTACAACGTTCTCTTTGTTATAAGCGACTATATCTGTGTGTGTTTGTTTCTGGATTCAATTTTCTACACAATTTTTCTGTTTATCCTGCAGTCAAGAATACATAATCTTAATTATTTTAGTTTTATAATGTGTTTTATTCTTCAGCTTTGTTTTTTGTACTTAAGATTACCTTGGATATTCTAGGCCAATTTAAATTTACATATAAATTTGGATTTTTCTAAATTTTACCAGAGAAAACCATAAAGTTTTAAAAAAGGTTTTGCATAAATTTTGTAGATTAACATAGATAACTAGGTGGATAATTGATATTTTTACAATATTGATTGTTCTAATATATAAATATGATTTATCATTGCAATGCTCATCAGGGAAATTCATTAAGTGTGATGGATGCTATAGATGTTTGTCAATATTCTTAATCATATTAAAGAAGTTTCTGTTCAGAGTTCTGAGTTTTTATCATGCATGGGTATTCCACATTTATTGTGGTTATCATTCTGTTTTTCCTAATTCTGTTAATTAATACAAACTTGGATTTATAAAAAAAATTGTAATATATTATCATTTTATGTATCAATGACTTTCATTTGCTAATATTTTGTTCAGATATGTGCATCTATATTCATCAGAGAGATGACCACATTTTTTTTTTCTTTTAAATCTCTCAGATTTCAGTATCAAGTTCATTTAAACTACATAAAAGCAATCGCGAGAATTTTTTCTTTTTCTCTTTCTAAAAAAAATTGTTTGACATTGGTGTTATGTTTACTTTACATTTTGAGGATCCAGCAGTGAAGTAGTGAGAACTTGAAACTAAATTTACAGGAAAGTTTTAAGCATAAATTTAATTATTTATAAAACGTAAAAATGTTTTAAATGAGTTTATCAATTTTAGTTCAATTTTTAAAATTTATTGGCATGATGTTGCTATAGTATTATCTTTAGGATCTATAGTGCTCTTTTGCCTAAGCCTGGTACTGGAAATTGAAATTGGTGTCATTGTTAGCTGAATCCTCTGACAAGCAGACACTAAGACAGGATTAATAAATTCTATGTTGAAATAGAATATTATCATACCAATAATATTTAGTATATAAACTTTTAACAGGAATATATTGATAATAATCTCATTTGAATTTACTTTGAAATGTAAGGTTAATATTTCTAGAGACATTTTCTTTTCTCCATTTACCAACAAACCCTTATTTTCCTAGCCACTCCTAGTTACCTCACCATTTCTGATGCCAACTTTTGGAGATGATACCTCGCTTTATAACAAACAGCAGGACTGTCTTCTCAGAATGCAGACAATTCATCATAAATACAAACTCTCCAAAATGAAATGAAAAAGAAATCTACCACTGCTCTAATGCATCTATGATGAGTTGATGTCTAATGTAGTAACATCCTTTCTTGTTATTTATTTTCTAGTCTACTATAATCCTTAGAATAATGTTTTTCTTGCTTTGTATCTAATTTCTATATCCTCCCCATACTAGTTAAATATTTTGTTGTGTCTTTCAGAATTTCTGCTGCAAAAAATATAAAAAAAAGTCTCCATTTCTGAATTTTATTTCCATCTCTGAGCCTCAAATGACAATTGACTTTCACTAACATCATGTGCCTTGTGCTCTCTCAAATGTAAGCCGTGCATTCTTTCACATCTCAGATGCATGAAAGTCTTGACTCCAATGTCATTTCAATTATATTAATGTTCTTCTCCTGATCCATTGAGACTCATGGTTATACAATTACATTAACCTTCTTATTTATGTCATTTAGTTTGTTCTTTGTCACTTTTCCTCAAAGACTTCCACCCAGAATCATATTCCCTTCCCCACCACAATTTTTCTGCCATTAGCATAGATGTGTTCAAATTTCACACTGATAATCTATCCAATTCAAACTTCTCACTTTCTTGACCATTTTATTGCCTATAAGGTTATTCTTTTTATAATTTGGTACCTATCAATATTCAAAACTTGTCATGTGCAAAATCACTAATTAAAACATCCCACTCTCTAGAAATGAATTCTCATTCTTCAAACTTTTAAGGCATTGCTTAAACACTTTGAGACTTTTTTCTCACTCAAGAAAGACTCTTAAGTCCTAAAGAAATCCAATTGTCTGAGATATTACACTGAGACAGCTTTCACTATCGTCCTCATTCCACCATAAGGGGCTTTTCTCTGAGCCTCAGTTTTTACAACTGGAAATCCTAGTTCAGCTTCAGGCTTAATTTATATAAGGATTCAGTAATCTTATCAAGAACTCAGATATTTCTATTTTTTTTTCTCTGACATGTTTGATGTGGTTCAGGCTAGCTGCAAGATGGCCTCAACTGTTTCAGGTATTATATCCAGGCCCAACAGGGGGAAAGAAAGACCATCTTCATCTACACTCTCTCTAAGGAATCTATCATTATATATACATTTTTTAATTTAGAGTATTGTAATAATCTACTAACTAATTTCTATGTATATAATGTTGTCTTCTCTATACTAATAATTGTCCATGGAACAACTAGCTTAAATTGTTCACATACAGATATTTCCATCTCACTTAGTTGCTTGTAGTTCTTAACTATCTTCTCCTCACATCTTCTAAATTCTTAAAAGGACTAAAAATACTTTTAAAACATGCCTCCTGCCAAATGCCCCAGTGACATCTTGAAACAGTCTTCTTCTTGTTTACTATACTCACAAGTCTTTTTGTTTGTTTACTTATTTGCAGACAAATTTGTTCTATTTCATTGCCTTCTTACACACTAGGCTTTATTGCTGAAATATTTTTTTTCTCCTGCTCCATGGTACCTTTTTTACAACTGGTAATTTTTTCTCATCAGTTTTCAGGAAATTACTTCAGATAAGTCAAATATCTATGATTTATGCTCTCATTATATACTCAGCCTTTCCTTTGAGGCAATTACAACCACAACTAAATAATTACTTATGTAATTTCTATCCTTTACAAAATCTATCTTTCCCTATACTTCTAGGCTTCTTGAAGGCAAATACCATCTGCCTGTCTCATTCTACTGTGTTCTCAGAAAATAGCAGTACATAGTACATAGTAAAACACACATACACAAACACACACATTTGAAAATAAATGTAAAAATAGCCAAGCTAATTTTTATTTTATATAGAAATTTAAAAAAAAAGATTATTTCTATTTCTTCCACATTCACTTTCTGTTTAGCACTCTTCTCACATTCTTTCTACTTTTCCAGCAGATAGTTTGGCTCCTATTTCACATAGAAACAAAGGGGCAACTGAGAACACTAGCTTGGCTATCTTTTTTTTATAGGCAAGATTTTTGTTTTTACACCTCTTCTTTATTATTTTCCCCTTTGGAGCTAGAAATGATATGTTTATAATACCAAGTAACAATAGCATATAATTTTCTCCAGCTGCATTTATCTTTCATTTGTAAAAGTAGAAACAATGAAACTTGAGTCAATCAGGGATAAAGGTTTCCTTGGTGAAATAATAGAAAACCAGAGAGGTTAAGGAGAATAAGTTATTAGCAAAACAGAAATTAGATTGATAGCACTCAGCCTTGTACAGCTAGGAAAAAAAAGACAGTTCATTAGTAGGGTGTAGGAGGTAATGTACAAGTATAATGAGAATGAAGCCGAGACTGACATAACGAAAAATGGATTTTAGCAATAAAACAATCTTTGATGTTGACAGGACCTATTATTCTATCATAGATTTGTAAGAGTAGAGTAACTGGTCAAATGGTTAACTACGTATATACAATTTATTTATAATATCTATAAAATTACATTAAATATAATATGTAATACTATATATAAATAATTGAAAGTGTGTGTGCATATATAAATATGGGATGAACATAGAACATGAAAAAAATCATCAAATGTTTGAAATAATATTGGGACTAGATTAATTTGACTATTCGAGATGATGAAAGTAAACAGAAATATAAGAAACCAGGCTTTCAGATTTTTAAGATAAATGCTGTTAATCGGTAAAAATGAGAGAAGGTCAGCTTACCTACACAGTTCAGGTTGAGATCATCTCTTGGAAAAGATTAGTTTTGTTCTGTTCTTTAAGTATTCAAGCCTAACCAATGAACTCTAATTAAATACATTCCTCACTTTTAGACTGACACCTGGTATGATTTGTTAACTAGACCCCAATTTTAAGCGCAATCATGGGTCTCTCTCTCTCTCTCTCTCTCTCTCTCCCAACCCTCCCCCAACTCTCTCTCAACATTACTTTTGCTGATGCACACTCAAATATGCTTCTTGAAGTAGAATAGAAAGGGTCATAACTGAGGACTAGAATATCACCAATACTCCAATGTGCTCATGGAAAGGGCTTAACTGTGGTAAGAAAGCTCATTGGATCTAGAGAATTAGGCCGCCTGGGTTCAAATTCTGTCTCTGCTACTTAATAACTACATAAATTGGTAACCATTCACAACTTTTCAACAAATGAGTTTCCTCTTTTGTAAACTAGTGATATTTCCAACATGTTAATATTGTTGCTAGGACTAAATGAGATAAAATATATAAAACATCTTGCATATGTTTATTAATAAATATTAGCTCTTTTTTTTTGGTGTTGTTCTTGTATACAGGAAAAGGTTGAGATGTGCTCCCATTGATATTTTCTGTGACACAGAGAGAGGCTATATAAAAATTAGGCTAAAGAGTCAAGAAAGCTATTTTGCTTATTTTCAGCTTGATTTTGTCAGCTATATGAGGAGCTGAGAGAGATGATTTCTTTCAGTTCTAAGATTTTATTATTTTATCACTAAATTTTATCTACAAGTGAAATAAAGAAGCTATTTTTAAAAATTACTATTTATTATTCAGGATTTGAACATACTCTAAAATAAAAAACTAAAGCAAAATATACAGATACACATGTCTTTTCTAGATTCAGGTGGATAACTATTCAATTAACATTTTAATTTTTACAAGTATAATAAATGCCATAGTATTATAGTATGTTGTAAAATTTGAGACAAAATACAGAGTTTATCAATGCATTAATCAAACATAATTACACTTTACTTTTATAATTTGCATGTGAAGGTATACCTTTTGCCAGCCTAACTCTTTCATCATCAATCGAGGTGAAGTAGGTGAATATTTTCCTAATTGTATTCTGTATTATTTCTCATCAGTCTATGTACTAGCAACCATTAATAAATTAGTTTCCATTCCCTTTTTATATATACTAGTTAAATATTCATTTCCAATTTGTCTGTAAGATGAGTGTTATTGCCCTTACGCTATGTCTCTAGCTTGATCTTTTAATATTTCTTAAAATATAATCTTGACAATATTTTTACTTCCTTGGGAAGGATCTTAGGTAATCCTTTATTATAAATTAATGAATAAAAACTATATATATTCACATACACATGTAGAATCATATAATTTTAAAGGTGTATTACTGCTAAATATTACCTAATAAACAGGTATCGATCAAGGAAATTTTTAAACTTAAGTATAGATAAATCCATTTAAAAATCAATTACCACAGTATAACATAAGGAAAAAATTATGGATGAATTTATACTACCTTTTATATGGTAAATAAGATTTTCAGTTTCCCCTATAGCAGTGCTTCCTGAACTTTTATACATTATGGCACACAGATAAATTGACTAAGATAGTTTAACCTTAGATCGAACTGTTAAAATTGTCTACATGTTGTTTGACATTAAAATTCATTTTATTTTGTGTATATTAAAAAATTTTAAGAAAATAAAATATGAAACATTTTGTATGTGCTATGAATGTAAACATAAACATTTTACATTTGGTTTTAACCTTGAAACGTCTATCTATATTCAATGTTTCCCCGGATTTTAGGCATTTATATTTTTAGATTCTTATTGGTAACAATGTTCAATAAACTCTGCAGAAGTAGATGATAAAAAAAAACTATGAACTGTATTTTGCATCAGCCAAAATTTATCAGGAAAAATGACATTTAAAGAAAAATCCACCATTTCTTTTTATTCTTCAGTTAGCAATGTTAAATATTGAAAATATGATTAGACTTTGAATGCAATGAAAGCATTTCATCTTAAGTATTTTAAAATAGTAATGGTGCCCTAATTTAAGGAATCAACATGTATTTGTAGAGTGATACTTCTAAGTACCTGCTCTCTCCCCTTGCCCCTAGGCTCCCCTCAATCCCATCAGCAGTCAGTTGAACAGTGCACCACGTTTTGTATGTTTTTAGGACCTAGAATATCCTTTCTGGTGGCAGCATAGGCTCCTTGCTCATGAGGAGCAAAGGAACATCTGAAGCTGATTGATAAGCTACGTGCCCAGTTCTTAGAGTCTCTTTGGCCATGAACTAAAGTGGTGGGCTATGGTTTGAGCCTTATATTTGCTGCCTACAGGTAATGCGTGTGGCAAAGTCTGCTTGAACTTCCCTCTGTGAATCTCCTGATAAGGCTAGAAGAAATAGGCTAGGCCTGTGGTACCCCTAAAGAGAGGCAATCCTGTAACATATTTGTGTCAATTTAACAAAAAAAGCTCTGAATCATAGCCTAGATATTTGTCTTCCTCATGTCTATTGTAAGTTAATTGTGGAAGAGAAGATAACGTCTATAAAATAAATGATGATTTTAGTTACATTTTATCAGTAGAGCATTGGCTTTCTGAACACTTATTTTTGTCAATTAGAACAGAATAGTCTTAGAATTACTCTTAGAATAAATTATCTTATTTTAGCAGTCTTCAACACTCAATAGGTATTTGAGTATTCACATACTATATGCTAGCTACTATGCTAGTCACTGTAATTAAAATGGTAAGCAAAGACAATCATGATATTGATACATTTATAAGGTTTCCAGCTCATTTATAGTATGTGACCATTAGAATATCATAAAGCTAACAGTTGCATAAAAGAATAAACTCTTAGTCTTATTAGATGACAGTAGAATCAGCTAAATTAAATATCACAGAGACCATTTGACAAGCTAATATTTGACATCACATTAATCATAGCACAACTATTTTCTTTATCAAACAGGGAAAACCATTCATTTTCTTTTATTTGGTTAAAACTTTCCAAAGAGGGATAAAAAACTGCAATGCATTTTAATTCTGACACTAATCACCAAGGATTAATATCAGACTCCACAGGTTAAAGAGAAAGGTTCTCAATGAGACTACTATCACTCCAGATGCCAAATGCAAGGTCGGGGTCCCCTAGCCACCTGTACTTCTGACCAACTGATTACAAATACTGGAGGCTCCCACAAATCTCATCAGGTTCTAGAGGTCACTAGAACAACTCTAGAACCCAGGAAAGTGTTTTAGTTATAATTACAGTTTATAATAAAGGATACAAGTGAGGACCAGCCAAAATGAAGAAACACAAAGAGCAGGTTTAAGAAGATCCTGAACACAGAGCTTCCATGTGCAATCAGAACACATTATTGTCTATATCCTCAGGGAGCTCCACCAAGCTCCAATGTTCAAAGTTTTTATTGAGATTTCACACCCAGATATGGTTGATTCAATCATTAACCATGTGTTTCAACTCCATCTCTAGCCCTCACCCCCTTTACCCAAAGATGAGGAGGTTAGAATAATACACATGGCTCGAAGCTTCAACCTTCTAATCACATGGCTGGGCCTTGTGGCATGACCTGCCCCTATTCCCTTTGGCATAAATATCAAGAGGCCCACCAATAGTTACCTCATTAATATACACTATCAGAATTCACCATGAATAACAAAGGCGCCTCTATCACTCAGGAAAGTCTAAAGGTTTGAGATTCCTTCCAAAAGACCCAGAACAAAGATCAGACAAATTCTTTTTATTATACCACATGGACTATAGGAGTTATGGAAGCAAAACAAAACTGTTTCTCTTAATCACAACTTCAACAACAAATTCACTTACCCTGTGTAAAAGAGCTTTGGGGCCTATAAAGTAGCATGTGCCATTCTATAGATAGAGAACTATTACCAGCTTTTTTTTTTCCTGTGGGTCAGATAAGTGGAAAGAGATGTTATAAAGGGATTGGAGGATGCGTGTTGGGAGGAGAGTGATTAGCAGCAGAACATGGTAGATTCTAAGAACTCAGCCCTGGGAAATTCATGAAGAAAATAAAGACTGTCTTCAAGAGAAAGTCTACTTTTTCTTTCTCCAAGTAGCTGAACAAGAGCCAGATAAGTTGGTTGAGCCTACTTCAGCCCAGAGAAGACTGGAGAAGCTGAGAGGCTTCCTTCTGGTGCCTAGGTAGAAACCTGACAACTTATTTTTGTTGGTTTGCTCCAATAAGGATAACCCATCTGAGACACAGCCGAAATTGGATTTATCACATGATTAAGTTTTTAATAGTCAATATTACTCTCCAAAAAATATTCTATCTCCTTTAAGTATAAATATGGTATTTAAATATAGATATGATAAGAATCACTGCACCTGTTACTCTGATAAAGACCACACCTTCCTTGGAAGATGAGTAACAGGAACATTTACAAAATGCAGGTATGATATTATTAAGGCTATATCTCAAGTGTAACTGGCCTACCCTTCACTCAAAGTGGTATTGATATCTTTAGAGCTGATGGTCTTCTACACTGCATCCTTCGTCCAGGTTGAAATTAGTAAATTGATTGTAATGGCAGCATCTCCCATCCTTATCCCCAGACTATAGAAGATGAAGGCTCTTTTCTAGGTTATTGAAGATCCTTTCAAGGATGCCTGTACTCCTTTCTCCAGTGTATTTCTCAAGGGTTTAGTAAAGAAAGTTTTATCTTTAGTAAAGAAAGTTTCAAAGAATAAAGTCCATGGTGTATAAGATGGTACTGATGATAAATCAAGGATAACATCCCCATGTACATACTTAAATCAATTCATTCTTTAATTGGCACATCATGACTTTTGTCATATCATGGTAGCATACCCAGAAAATGAAAATATATTTTGTCATGCTGGGCCTCCAGCCACCCTAATTCTCACCTTCACACTCCGATTCTGTGGTCTGAGAGGATCAATATTTTTGTATATTTGGATTTTAACATGAACAGACTTGCATTCTGCATTAAAACAAAACCAAATGATTCCAGAATCTCAAATTTATTTTTCATAAATCACCATAAGTCTAGATTTGACCAATCAACAAAGCAAATAATGAGTTCCATGTTTGCCACCTAGGTTAATTCAGAGTCAATGGTAAGGGCACACACATTAATAAATTTAATCTCAACTAGGACGTTGTTGCATCTTCTTTTGACTAGTAAACTCAAATTTTATTTTTGGTACATATTCTTTATGTATAGAATGATTTAAATCTCAGTTTTTCTCCTCCAAAGTGAGTGTAACTTATAATAGGTCCCTGCGGCATGCAATCACCTGAATTCAGTTATAAATCTGGAGATAATGGTAGGTGGTAGTGGTGGGAATTAAATGAAGTTGGTATCTTCTTGCAAGGTTACTGACTTAGGTGTGGTTGTTACGTGATCTTCCCACATGACAAGACTAGTATCCTCTAATAGGTGAGGAGAGGTGACTTCTGTCACTAATGGGGACACATGAGAGACTAGGAATATGGGGCACCGGGGGTTGTCTTGATTCTTTGAAGTGTGATGCTTTCAGTTCTCTGGGTTCCAATTTTTTTTTATTCATTTAGTATTTTTTCATATAAGGAAACAGAAAAAAATGAAAATTAAACTTTATACGTGGAAGATGCAAACTCTCTTTCCTCTTTTAGTTCTAGTGCCTCTAAAATAAGTGATGAATTTCAGTTAGGGTAATAAAAAAACTGCCTTGTTATGCGACATAGTAAACTAAGAAATTAAAATCCTGAGCTTTAGTAATTGCCCCATATAATTTGCCCAATGCAGGTAGCAGTACAAACTCTTCCACCACGCCTAATTTCAATCTACTGACATGACAAAGTAAAGAAAAAATATGCACAATTTGCCCTGATCAGCTGATGTGAACTGGCTCCAGCACTTCACTGATTCTCAGAACCATGCTATTCAACTGGCAAGACTGGAGAGCCATAATCAAAAATTTGAAGAATAACGAATCTGAGGTCAAAGCTGCAAACTCCAAAAGCTTACTGCCTTTGCCTTGAAACACATCAACAAAATGGTAGTTTTACATACAACTTCTCTCCCATGTGGGAACAATAGCTACAGAGGATTCAGGAAAATGTAGTACTTTAGTCTCTTTAGTGTCTTCATTACAACAAATTATGCTTGAAATATGTTAGAATCATTGCAGAACTCACTAATATAAATTACACATCACACTGATTAATAGCAGCTTAGACTGTTTTGTACAAGGTATTATACAATGAATGAAAGAAATATATGTGTGTGTCTATGTGTGTAGGTACATGAGTGTGTTGAAAAGTATCAAAGAATATACACTGCATTGTTAACTCAAGTTAATTAGCTTGAAAGAAGATCAAGAAGGAGAGAAGTGAGAAGACACTTTAAAAAGAAAAAAAAACTAAATATATCAACATCTACAGTACTATATATATATGTGCATAAGGAATTAGACAACATCGAGTTACATTTCTATCTATTAACCTGTAGGCATATACGAAAAATGTGATAATATAAAAAAGTAATACATAAGTAATAGTTATGATATAATTTATAGTACAATAATAATATAATTCAACTTTGGAAAAATCCACAAACTCCCATGTAAGTGTATATGGCTTGAATATGTCTGTACAAGTAAAGAGTAAGGCATGAAAAAACATCAGCTAAGCCCTTATCATTATTTGAATTGTGTGTTGTATTTTTACTATGATAACATATTAATGTTATAATTAAAAATAATTTAAATATAGATAATATGAAATTCAAGTCTGATGGGATTCAGTCTCCATGATTGGTTGAACCACATAAATGAAATGAATGTTTCCAAACATTAATAGCGCTTGACTATTTTGCAGTTTCAATAATATATGCACATTCATAAGAATGAGTGTTATTTGAGCCACCCTATAGTATGGACAAATTGTAAATATTAAGAATCATATAGAAAAAAATTGCATCAGGACAGTTTTGATTACATAGTGAATGAATATTTTTAGAGTAAAGGAGGTCAACAGCTTCTATTTATGCATATAAAATATGTTCAGCAAATGACAAAATTGGAAAAGAACCGAAACTGGTTTGGAGGAAAGAAATCTTTTCTTTAACTTATTATTTATCGTATTACATTACATCCTTACTGTAGTCAGTGTTAGAACCATTAATGAGAATATTTTATCCTAGATGAGTATGATCCTGCTGAGATAATCCATAGTTTATTTTTGAATAAAGAAATAAGTAAAATGCTTATAACTAAAGTGCATCAGATCCTCTTTTCAATTATTTAGAGAAGATATAATGTAACAAGGAAGTCCATTGTATTCTTATCTCTTTCCTAGCATGATATACTCAAGGTGTCAACTTCTTCCTCAGTCTCCTTCTTTTCACCTCTTTACTGCAATTTTTTTTTTTTAAGTTTAAAGCCTCAGCTTAAATGCTGAGGAAAGGGTATATTATTTTGAAAATACCATCTCAACAGAAAAATTGGTGTGTTTTTTGAATATAGAAGCTGTTCTCACCTCTATTCGTGCAGATAATGATTCCTATAGTCTAGTAATCCCGAAGGTAAAAGGTAAACCATTTTATAAGACATATTTGGTATTCTTTAACTTCTAGGATAGCAGGCCATGTGGCATTTTCTAGTTTGATTTAAAATTATTTAAAAAAACATGTATTCTTTATTTTATTATTGTGTTTTCATACTTTTAATCGGATGCTGGCCCATTAGGAATGTTATATCTGTGATGCCTCAAAATTTTTGAAGTAAATATATAATAGCAAAAGAATTGACAGCTATAATAATGATAAACATTAAGTACTGTAACAGATTGTGTTTGAAAATAATAAAGACAGGTCTTACAAATTATGGGAAAAATACATATGCACACCATAGCTCATTTTTCAACAAAGAGAAATAGCACAATCTCAATAGAAAGCACTTTTCCAAATATTTCAAGGAAGAAACCCAAATGTCATTTGTTGCAGCTCAAATACTTAGAAGCTTACATGAGGGAGGTTCCAAAGAATTAAAAATACGAAAAGTGCTATATTGGTAGGCATATTTTTCAGGTTGGAAATAGCTGTTCATATACTTCAAATGTAGGCTGTGAGACAGAAGTAGATTATGAAACTTTTTATTTAAATGTGCCTAAAACTTTTGATTTCCTCAATCTTCTAGTTTTCTTGGTATCTCGTTTGCTTAAAGTGTTCACTTTAAATATCTATATGGGTTTGGAGTCCCTTTTCTTATCTAATTTCAATCTAGATGAATGATAGATGATAGATATACATAGATAGATAGATAGATAGATGATAGATAGATAGATAGATAGATAGATGATAGATAGATAGATAGATAGATAGATAGATAGATAGATAGATGATAGATAGATAGATAGATAGATGATAGATAGATGATAGATAATTTGAAACTCTTTCACTCTCAAATATGTTAACAAATTAGGCATATATAAATAAAAAGTAGGCCTATAGCAGATGCATTGAGAAAAATGAGAGCAATTCAAACTAAGGAAATACTTTTCTCTAAGAATAGACGTTTCTCCAAGTGTATGTGTTGATTTATGATCTTTTGGGGAGACTATAAATAAAAGTTTGAATTCTGTCATGGATGTGACAGATGGAGTTTTGGCATCAACAGAACTGTTTGGGCAGAATAACCTGTAACTCCCACCTCTGCATCAAATTTTATAATTATAATTTCTATTCAAATTAAGTTATAATTCAAAATCTATTTGGCTATTATTATAAACCAAAAGTTATGTGGAAAATGAATGCATCATGGTGTATATCACAGAGAAATGCACCATTAGACACAGAGAATTAAACCTGAATCCTAGACTTAGATCCTTAGATTTTCCTCTACTCACAATTCTTTGAGCTTAGGCAAATGTCTACAGTATTGCAAGGCTCATTTGCACACACACACACACACACACACACACACATATATACACATATATTTATATATACACACACACACACACACACATACACACATATATATATAAATATATGTATATATAAATATATGTATATATAAATTCTAGGTTATCTTAGGCAGGTTTGAGTTTCTACTGTTTGAAGGGCAGGCAAGAAAACTCCAAACAGAGATAGTAGACATGCGTCAATTCACCAATATAAAAAAATGGCTGGAGTAATAAAATATATAGAAATTAAGAAATTTGGATCCAAGTAATCAGTCCAGAGCAGCATCTGGGGAAAGCAGGCTGATACTGAGCAGCTCTTTCGCTGAAGCGAGTTTTCTCATGTTACCTAAACGTATCGCAATTGTTCTCAGCATGTGGGTGGACCCCAATTGTCAAGTGAAGACAAGGAAGGAAGTAAAAGTGCATTCCTGAGGGGTATAACCACTCAGCCTTTTCCCAAGTAACAGAAGCACTCCCAACTCTATGGGTACACTTTGCCCTATTAACTACATTCCAACAATAACATTAATCTTTCTAGTGCTCCAATATTTGATCAGAAATTTTGATGTAATCTGAGACTCTAGTAGTCGATGACTGGAAAAGCCAGCAAGGGAAAAACTGAATGAATTATAATTAGCCTTTAATTAAATTCACAGAGCATCAGGTATTTTATTTGCATAGACATGAACATCTATTACAGGTAACATGAGAGTTATCAAATATTCTGATATCTTAAAGGAGCAAGGAATGAGGATATATGTAAATTGGTGAAATTATAACTGCAAGAAAAGTAAATAATGTATGAAACTGCTGATAATTATTTCTAACAATTACTGAGGATGTACAATGTGCTTTACATTGAAATTTTTATTTAATACTATCCATATATGATAAGGTAATATTATTTTTCTCATTTTAAAGATGAGGAAAATTAGTTTTTGTGAGGGAAATTAGCAAGATTATAAATGGCAGAGACTAGTCTCAAAGTGTTACCTGTCCTGGGGAGTACTGGAACTGCTAGACCTTGGTTCTTGGTATCCAGTTGACAAAGAATTCAAGGCACATGACCAGAAATTAATTGTATGCAAACTAGTTTTATTAAAAGCAAAAGTACACTTTTAGAAGGGAGAATAGGCAGTTGGGAGCTCACTCTCGAAAGGGAGAGCTAGCTGACAAAAGTGGTCAGCTCCAAAGACTTCTGCCAAGCAAAAGTACACCCTCAGATGGGAAGAGCAGGCAGACGCAAGGTAGAGCTGCTGCATCGTGCATTGTGGGTTTGGGAATTTTATCTGTTAATCTAACTAAGGCATGGAATATTTATGATTTCCGGTGGTCACTTCATGGAAAAAAGGTTTGTTTGGTTTTTCCCTGAAATTAAAAAGACTCCCCTTTTCTTACCATGTTTGGGTTTTTTGGAACTGTCATGGCCTCAGATGCCTGATGAGTACAGCCTTAATCACGATGTTAATTTATAATGATCATATAATGAAGCAAAGGTGAATTCTAGGGCACACCAAGTGTCCTTCTTCTCATGCCTATATTGGGGACTGTCCCTGTCCCCTTTATTTCCTGCTTTAGCAGGAAATTTTAAACTATAAAATTGCTTCACTATGTCAAAGCTATTCTATTGTTCAAGGCTGTTTTTTCATTTAAGCAGCTCTGTGGAGTGGTCATGATATAACTCCTATCTCAAAAGGATATATGTCAAATATCAGATCATGCATTTAATGACTTTATGAGTTAATAGACATAATGATGTATTTATTAAATTAATAAAAATAAATCACAAAATGATAAAACCTCAGTGTATTGCACAAACCACATGGGAAAACCATGTTTTAATCACTGAAAGTACAAGTAATGTTTGAGGAATAATACAAGAAATACCTTAAAAGATAATAATAATTTATCTTACTTTCAGTACTGCTCATGATATTGATTTCTTATGTAGTTCATAGTTCTTTGATTAAAAACATATATTTGTGAATGCTTAAAGCCTTAAGACTGACATCAAACAATTTCTTTTTGTCTACAATTTTTTTGAAGTATTTTTCACCACGTAAGATGACTAGACTGAGAGCTCTTAAGGATAGCAACAGTGCTATATTCATCATCTTTTATGATGAGGTAACAAATTAAAATTACTTTTCGATGTATTCCCTAACACTGAAATTTTTCTACTATTTAAAAAATATAGAAATATGTGTAGTATATATTTTATATATGTATATAAATACATAAAAAAATACATAAAAAAATAAAAAAATTTGTAGAATAGTATAATTAACTGTAATCTTTACCGAGATTCAATAATTGCTATCATTTTGTAGCATTCTCTCTCCTCTTTCTTAATCTATGTACATATATGCACATACATGCAGCATACATTACATGCACTTTTTAAAAAAATGATTTAAAAGTACTTCTCAAACACATGGCACTTCATTCTTTGACATTTCACCATGTATTTTCTAAGAAAAAAGACATCATAATACTTGATTCCAACACATATTCTATATAATCAAGTCACAAACAAGAAAGTTGACATTGATATATTACCTAATATGAAATTTATATTGAATTTCTCAGATTTCCCCAAATACATACCTATTTTTATTTTTTTCACATTCAAATTTCACTCAAGATTCATACATGACATTGGTTTTAATGTCTCATTTGTTTATTTTAATTCAGAAGGGTCTCACCACAAGGTTTTTGTTTAAATATAAGACAATGATGACATTGATGTTTTTAAAGAGTCTAATCCAGGTATCTTGTAGAATGTTTTACAGTCTGGATTTGATTGATTTTGAATACTTTGCTTCAGATTAAATATTTTGGCAAGAATGCATATAGGTGGTGTCCTGTATTTTATAATGCATTTCTCAAGAGATACACAACATCTGTTTGTGCTATTCTCATGATGCTAATTGGGTCATTTGATTTAAATATTGTGCACCAAAAAAGCAAGGTTTATTTTTGGTTTTGCAGTTAATTGGTAACCCATTAATTGGTGATAGTTGAGACCATGTAAGTCACTTGGCCCTAACAGCTTTTGTAAAATGTCTTAAGAATGTTTTGATTATACTTACCTGTAACCTTCACAGTATCAATTATCATATTGGTGAATATGAAATGGTGATTTTCTAATTTGCTCATTCCCTGTATATTTATTTATATTCTAAAAAGAGTATCCTCCCAACTTCAATTTTGAGAATTACAATGGAATTATAAATTATTTTTTTAAGTACTAAAAATCCATTACCATCATTTATGCTTTTGGATACTCTACTTGTACAGATTAGGCCAGCAGGAGTCCTTAGAGTTAGTTTGTCTAAACTTTCGAAATACCCCCGTCAATTTTTAAGCATTCCCTTGCTTTCTCTCATAAAATACTACAGACTCACTGTTCTTTCCCTATCTCAGACTTTTGGTATCAGTCATTTTTCCATGGAGTACCGCTTCCTTTTGTATTTAGAGAGAGCGAGTCACTAGTCATGGCTATTGCTGTTATGATATTTTTGCTTTTAATTTTTAATGTTCTTTTGGTGAAACAAGCTAGGATTTTATATATATGTATATATTATACACATGATGTAGATAGATACACACAATAGGCATATTAAGTAAAATAGTTTAGAAAGACTAATACATAAATATGTATATATATTAAAGAGGGAGATAAAGAGAAGACAGTTGAGCTATGTTTTTTTTTTTGAACCAATATGAAAACCTTTCTTTAATATGTAAATAAAATAGATTCATATTAATGGGCAGGACTAAAGTGTTTGCTTGAAATGATATCATATTATTCTTTGTTAATTCTAATTTTTTCTTTGTGTATTTTTTTAATTGGAAGTGTTTCTAGTTTTGTCCTACTTGTTACATTACATTTATGCTTTTTCATGATTTCAGTTTCCTATTTCCTTATTTTGCCTTCTACAATTTGGATCACCATATTTAAATGATACTCTTTGACTCCTAACAATATCTAGTTATGTTATTTTACATTTTTCAGCATATACAATATTTACGTACAACTTTTCAGCCTATGTTCCCATCTTAGTCTTGGATCTCCAGCTGAGTATATGTAATTCTCACTAGCAGTCCCTTTCTTGAAGTTTCTCCAGTCGAATTTGATCACATAAAAAACTTATAGAATAAAATAAACTTGCTGAAGCTTCTACGTCAGCGCTTGCTGCTTCACCCTGCACTTTTATGGTATGGAAACTTGTACTTTTATGTTATGGAAACTTATCCGATAAAATATTCTTCCAGAAGACTGCAAGAATAGAGTTTTTTCTGAATTCTTATATATTAAATCTTTTTTTTTAGTCTCAGGTAAAAACCCTGGCTTACATACATTGACACACTTTTGGTTTTAGCCACAAGTATAACAGACAGTTGCACACAAGCTTGGACTCATCTTGTACTGAGGATTTGGTCTCTAGTGCAGATCAGGCATGTGTTTTCATTTTCTGCCCCAGACTTTTCTTGATGTTGAAGTCAAAAGAAATAAATGACCAGAAAGCAAAAGAGATAACAACTCCTCCAGCTAAAACTCAACCAAAAAGCAATGGGAGCAGTGGATAAATGTTTCAGACTACTCTCCTTCAAGCAGACACCTCTGGGAGGCATTCTAAATACACCACAGGTAGCATGGTGAATTGGATCCCCACTGCTCATGGACACACCTCAATAATGAACTCTCAGACTTTAACTACTTCTCTAAATATTCTCTCTATTCCCTCCCTCCAACTTTCAAGAGTCACTCCGCAAGTAATTTAAAATTTACTTAAGTGTTTATCTCAGGTTCTGTTTTCAGGAAAACTAAGAGACTTGGGACAAGAAATTGTTTTAGAAAGTAGACTCTATGATGGGGTTGTAGAATTGTATCACTCATTAGGCATGTGACAATAAATACTGCTTTGTATGTGGTGATAATCCCTAGCGTGTCATTAAAGGAATCTAAAGTCTCAAGGTGGTTAACATGTTAGAATTAATTTTTTTTTAAGCAAAGAATCCACCAGCTACTGTATTCATCAGGAGGTCTCAATGTGTATTTCCTTTATTAAATTAATACTGTATTAATTAATGTGGCAGCATATTTCAGAAGATCTGTGGTGGCTGCATTCTATAACCCAGAGTTGACAGAATGAGATTATGCCTTAGAATTGATTTCCCTAGTTCAATATGAGTCATAAAATCCTGGATAAGAAAAGTCACTTAAACTACTTATATGTCAGAGGCAATGGGGATATAATTTCTGTCATGCATAGAAAGTTTAAAATAGAAACCAAGGAACCATTAATAAACATAGTACAACATGAGTAGAGAGCAAAAAAGATAACTTGACTTATAAAAACAGGAAAAACAAAATCTACTGAATAGAAATTCCATCTAGTTACTTAGAAATCTTGGTCAGTTCTAAGACAGATGGCATGAGTTGAAAAGAAGGTTGACTTCCCCTGAAAAAGAACCCTGCAATACCACCGCAAGTGAGTATTCTTGCAATCCTTCTCCAAAGTACCTGCTGTCATTTATCAAACTTACTGTATATGCTAGGGGAAAAAGAATAGCCAGATCTTTTAAGGGTCATGCATACAGTATGCAAACTGACTTCAATGATAGATTGTATGAAACACTAATATGACTGCTAAGTTAGATTGCCAAAGTATGAAATACAATTGATAAATGTACTGTTGCCAATTTTTTTCTCATAGGGAGTATAATGAATCTGTAGTTCCAACCTATAATTATTTATCTGTGTTCTGAGCATAAAATTGGTAGAGATATACTTTGCAGCTAATAGAATCTTCATGTTAGTTCCTGACTTACAGAAAAAAGAAGCACCAGGAACAGTCAAATGGAAATGTCTGACACTGTTCTCTCCCCAGTCAAGAGAAGCTGTATTACATGTGGGGTAGCTTTCCAGAGATTAGAGTCACATTCAGTACCTTAGATGCAAAGTGGTGATTCCCAGCACATGTCTGTTCATTTTACCTGCATGGTTGCTGCAAAAATGGGTGGATCACAATAAGAAAAAAGGGACTACTCTGAGGCTAATTAAGTGGTAGCGCCAGCAGTGGATACTGCATTGGTTGTCATTTCCTTATTGAAATAGATAAACAGAACTGCTAACTCTTTTAATGTGACTATTGATTGGAGAATTACCCCCATCTGACTTAAGTGAGGAAATGTCTATTCAATAGCCCAGAGAAATTTTAAGTCCTTAGAATAAAAGGTAGTGCCTCATCTAGCTAGGATATTAGTAGAAGCAAAATAGAAAGTTTCCACATTTGACCTATTTTCACTACATAAAACAAATCTTGGACATCCTATGAAGACAGAAGGATAATGGAACATACACATATTCACCAGAAACTATCTGGTCCATTGCTAAGATTCAATAAATAGTTTGAATTTTGAATGAATAATATCAAAAATACACATTGAAGTTATGAAAAGAATTGTGATATTGTAAACATTTAAAGAAAAACAAAATTAAACTACTATTATTATTGGATAAGAAGCAGCCAGCTTTACAGCATCTATTAAAATTGCATGCTATCATGAAAGCAAGTAGAGCCCAAAGGAAGTTGTAACACACTATAAATTAAGAAACTTATCTTCATAGTGAACATAGAAGCTTCTGTTCAACCAAGAGCCATTATTCATTAAAAAGTGAAGTACATCACACTGCATGAGAAAGGTAGTATTATTCATGATGGATCCCCAAACCACGTGAACTGTTATTTTACATGTAACTTTGTTAGTAAAGAGGTCCATTCATAATAACTACTTGGCCGAATTAGGCCAGATGCTTGGAGAGTAAGTAAGTATATCCAGAATCAAAAGATAATCTTCTGCACCCTAGTCAAAAATAACAACTTTTTGCCAAAGAGTAACATCTGGGGTGTCCCCATAACAATGAAAATGGGTACAAAGTTCAATTTTCATCTGTTATATGTGCTAATCTTGCAAATACATGTGGCTTCATGCTACTTCAAATAAAAGTATCAGAGCATCGGTTCAGATAAATCCCACATACAGGGAAGTTAAATGTGCTCCTTGGAGCCAGATTTGATGTTCTTTAAATAAATGTGATTTCTGCTTTAGAGAGCCTTTTATCAACAAAATTTGAAGATTTCACTTTGCTAAAAATTATTCAGAAGAAATATGTTCTGTCAATTATTCAACTCTGACAACATAAAGCCCATTCAAACTGATATTCTGATTATCTATAAAAAATAACTTTTATAAGATTTTTCCATGGGAAGACAGACAATTGGGTAACTTCAACTCTTTTCCATATTTCTTGATTTCTTGTTCTTTTCATTCTTTCCTTAGGCTTTAATAGCTCTCAGGTCTTTCTTTCTCTGTCACCAACTTACTCTTGACGCCTCTTTCCCAGAAGACAATATCAGAACCTAAATCTCAAGACTAATAAACTATGTCACAGCTATTCAAATGAGATCGGGAGTGTTCAGGGTGGTATGGCTGTAGAATATTGCAGCTATTCAGTTAATAATTACCCACTTTTTAAAATTTTCTTACTTTTGTCATCATAAGTCATGTCATAATGCTCTCACTAAACCATCTTTCCAATAGCACAACATCTCAATTATGGGACTTCCTCATTACCAGTGATCTTGTCTCTACTACATCTTAACTATCAATCACTAGATTGTATTGTAATTGTATAACCTCAGTCTCAATGAAGGTGTATCCTAGGATTCTTCAAAATAATTTTGATTATAGCTCATCTCATAGTCTATAATTTTGTCAGACCGATCTTCCAAAAGCCTTCCAAATTTGGAAAGATTTTAGAGGCATTTTGTAAAATACAGGATCAAAAAGCACAAATAGAGGTACTTAGTGGCCATCTATTGGGTACTTCATATAAGCCAAGCTTTGTGTTTTAAGTGAAGAAAAATATAAGTAGAGTACACCCTTTGTATACAGTATTTTTTATTTGTTTTATTTTTTATCTTTAGTCTTAGAGTATGCAGTCAAAACACTTTTTTTCTAAAGTTAATGAGGTCGTTTGTAATACAATTAAATACATTTGTTACAGTCTGCATTCCAACTTTCCTCCGCATCCTAGTTTGTTTTTATTGTTGCTTTACTTTGTTCTTTACATATACTAAAAGTTACTCTAAGATGTACAGTCCTATGGCTTTTGACAAATGCATAGAATCCTGTATCACCACCATAATCACTGTCCCATAATAAAAGCTATGCCTTTTTAAACAATCATATACCCTACTCCCAAACCTTTTCAGTATTGTAAAGATACTTTATCACTGTTTTCTTGATTGCATTATTTCTCATGAAAAATATTCCCTCATCTGCATAGCTGTCCATTATACATGTCTTTATTTCCTCTGGCTGCTTTAAGATTTTCATCACTGGTTTTGAGCAATGACATGCCTTGGTTTAGTTTTCTTCATATTTCTTGGCTTGAGTTTATTGAGGTTCTTGGATATATGGGTTCATAATTTTCATCATGTTTGGGAATTTATTGGCATTATGTATTAACAATTTTTTTCTGTTCTAGCCCTCTCCACTAAAAGTTTACAATTACATATATAGCAGTCTGCTTGCAGTTGACCTACAATTTGCTGATGCTGTTTTTATTTCTATAATGTTTTCCTCTCTGTATTTCATTTTGAATAGTTTCTATATGTCCTCACAATCATTAAAATCTTTATATGTAATATCTGATATGGCATTTACTTTATTAAAATTTTTTATCTTGGATATTATAATTTTCACCTCAGAAGTTTGATTTGATCTTTTAATAATATCTTCCACATATTTACTTTTGAATTACAACTTTGATAATTATTTTAATAATTTTTTTCTGATAATGCAGGCATCTGCATTAGGTCTGAGTCTTAACCGATTTTTTTCCCCTCATTATGAGTTGTCTTTTTCTGCTTCTTTGCATGCTTAGTAATCTTTGAAAGATTCCTGACATTGTAAATTTTACTTTTTTCCATACCGGTTGCTTTTTCATTTCTAAAATTCTTCTTGAGCTTTGTTCTGAGTTGCAGGTAAGTTACTTGAAAATGGTTTATTTTTACAGCTGATTTTACAATTTTCAAATTCTCCCTAGACAAGAAATCATCTTTTTCCTGTACCTAGATACACTATTTTGACTGCCTTGTCCTTGGCGCAAACTGACTTTTCTGAAGGAAAAAAAAAAAAGTGATATTGCTATCAGCTATACAACAATGAAACTTTTGAAAGCATAAGAAATATCAACAAAATTATAAGTGATATTATATTGAAACTCAACAACAGTAAATATAAGCACCAACAGTTTGAATTCTAAAGCTCTATATTGTATTTTTAGCCAATTTGCAGTAGTATAACTGGGAACATTAGACAATTGAATTATGCATGCAGGAATGCCTCATATGGTTTGGTTGGTTATAGATTTCAGGAGGGTTTCCAGCTGATGGCCCATGGGGAATGAAATCCAGCCCACGCTCTGCTTGCCAAGCTGTGAGCTCAGACATATGACTACATTTGCCCAGAGGAAGTGGCACATTTTTCTAATTAACATAAAGACATCTGTTTTCTTAAGGTGCATCCCATGAGGCTGCATTTACCCAGAGAGGGAACCATTTTCTGCTTCATACGAATATTGTCTTTACACAGTTGAAATATTGTAATTGTAATTGTAACTAAGACAGTTTATTTTAACCCTACAGATTAATTTCTTAGACAGAAATTTACCTAATATTTCATTAAAAAGTCTTTCAATTTTTTGTTTTCTATCTAAATAATATATTCACATAGATAAAGAATAAAAAAATACAGATCTCTTCCTCATCCTTCCAATTCTGGAGAACAGTTTTTAAATCACCTTTTGATACTTCTAATGAGTAACATCATATCAATAATATTTTTTTACATTTACTATTACTCATTATATAATACATGAGACTGTGCTTTCTAACATGTTAACATTTAGATAGTTATTTTTTGCGCATTTCTTTTTTGCCTCCTGAGTATCTGACTTTATCCCTACTGTGTAAACCTGACTTAGAGAAGATGAGAATCTATTGCAGAAAAATAGCAAAGAGAAAGAATAAGGTAATAATCAACTTCTTATCTGCCAAATAAGGTTATCCAGAAAGACTATCATCTTGAGATCTATGTAATTGTCTTTAATTTTTTTTCTAAATTTATTTAACTTCTTTCTTGTCCTACTCTTGCATTCTTTCTTTAGCATGTCAAAACGGAGTTCTCTAAATGTGTAGAGAAAATATGCCTGCTTATTATCATAGCTCGACAGTAAAGGTAAAAGCAAAAAGAAAGAGAAAATAACTTATGGGAGGTCTCTGCTTTGAATTCTGGGATTCAAAGAGGGGAACAAAGAGAGAGTGGCAAGCAAACAAGGCTGTCAGACATCTATGCTTTCTATAAAGAAGTTAGATTAGAAATGTAGTGGAGACAGTGAAGAATGGATTTTTACCCTTGGCTTTTGTGGTAGGCAGAATGGCTATCCAAAGATGTCTACATCCTAATTCCTGGAACCTGTAAAGATGTTACTTTACATGGCAAAAAGGCTTTTGCAGATGTTACTAAAAATATTTTGAGATGGCGAATTATCTTTGCAGACTCAACTTTAAATGTAATATTTTATTTTTATCACATAAAACTGGTATACTGTTATCATTTGTTAATTATGTTGGGTATATAGATATTTGTTATTTTATATTTATCTATTTTTCTAAATTTTAACTATTATTCTAAATTTTATAACTTATAATTTACAATATAATTTTCAAAAATGTCCTTTATATTTTTACTTATTTTATCATTTATATTTTAATAATATCAGCCATGTAGAACCAACCTTATTTTTATATAAGAATAAGACATTTGTTTGAATTATGATGTAATTATGAAAAGGTAAATAGCTTTTAAGTGATATTGAAAGGAATCACTTAAGAATACTGAAAGATTTTCACATTATGTCATATAGCTGGTCATACTTCCAAAACTTAATTAGCAGCAAGAGTACTGAGAATTGCTATTTACTCTTGTTGATGTTGCTGACAGCTAATCTGGAAAGGAGATATGCAAGAAGTAGGATTTAGAAGGCAGGTGATGGAAGATTGAAAAAAAAAAAGACTTTATATAGTTATTTCTACGTTTCCAGGAATGGAAAGTCTATCTTTGAGTTTGTCATGATTGTGTCCTTCTTATTACCTGGATACTTTATACTGTTGTGTTTTCCAAAGCTCTTAATGCATTTTCCATTCTACTGTGAAAGATTATTAGAGGAATAAGATTAAAAGGAGGAGGGGAGTACCTTGAAGAGAGACCAGGATGAAAGGAAGTCCAGTTTAAAATTATTCTAACACAAACTTCATTATGAAGATAGAAGAAAAGCTTGTCAATTGCCAGAAAAATATCAAGATTATTGGGGAATATAAGAATTGCCACCCAAGACTCAAGGTCCTCTGTCTGTAACATCTAGGCTCTAAAATGATGTACCAGGGCAAGTGATATATGTGTGAGTGTGGTGTGACCCTGCCGGTGATTTAATACCTAGATTGCTGATTACTCTGTCATCTGAAGAGCTGATTCAACTTCCAGCCTATTATTTGAGATTACACATGTCAATCATCATGCTTCATAGAAAAGATCTGCTTATTAAACCCTCAGGATACTGGTAAGTTCTGGGAAACCACTGTGTACCTCTCTGCAAATTATTTTTGGGGGGAGAGAAACTGCCTGCTGCAAAATAGGTCCCTTCTTTGGAGAATCATCCTTATAGTCACTTCAAATTTTTTTAACTAAATAAAATTAGGAAAATATTTAAGCCTATCATTCACTTGCTGAAAATTTGCAACAATTATGCATTTTATGTTTTAAGAATTCTCTTCTCTCTTATCTCATGATCAATTTAAATTCAATATCTTAAGAAAATTGTGTTTCTGCTACTGAGATCATGATAAGATTCAATACAGAAACTTCAAAAATGGATTTTTATGTTAACTCCTGTGGATGAAGGTTTATTTGACATAATCAGTGGAAAGTCTTATTTTAACTGAACATGATTTGGGGTATATGATAGGTTTTCAATAGATAAAGAATTCCACAAAAAAGATGGCATTCGAACTGAATCAGGAAGGATATTATAGTATACCGTATACAGGCACTTAAACAAAAAGAAAGAAGGAAGAAAAGCATGTTTGTGAAATTTGTTCCAATTTTTATAAATGGAAGAATAAATTCTTATTTCCTTTTATATAATTATAAAATTTTAAAATCTTTCTAATGTCCTAAAAAGTTTTAAATACAACATTTAATGAACCCATTTTAGGTATATAGTCTTTCTAAAAATATATTGATTTCACTGGCAAATAAATAATTTTGCATTTGTCTAATCAAGCACTTTATGATTTTTAAAAAGTCTCATGAAGGATTGTATTTGGGCAATATTTTTTATTTTATACATGAGGAAACTGGCATTGAAATATAGTTATTTATAGTTGTTATTCTATATATCTCTAGTTTAATTATTCTTATTGTTGCATAGCATTCCATAAAAGAACTGTGCATCAATACATTTATCTGTTCTACTGCTGACTGCCATATAAATAGTTTTCAGTTTGAGGGAATTACAAATAGTGCAGATATCAATACTTTTGTACTTGTATCCTAGTGTACAATATTACCTAAGAATGAAATCTATAGGTCAAGGGTACTCAAAATTTTAACTTAATTCATGAATTTCATAATTAAAAATATTTTTAAAAAATAAAAGAAAGACACTCTTTTATCATTTTAAAACTGAGCCAGGAATTTATGTCAAGGTATTAGTGGGTTGAAAATTTTGATAAAGATTTAAAACATGGCTTTCTTAAGTCACATGACTACCAACTGTCAAACATATGACTATGGATATTTTATTCCAAGTCTAGTAGCAAAACTGGGTCCAATTTCTCTTTAATCAAATGTTATTCAAATACATGAAAACAATATTACAATACAAGAAAAATTTAAATTTAGCTACAAATTCAGAGTGGTTACTGCATCAATTACACTTCATTTGAATTGATTTTTTTAATCTAAATGTGATGTACATTGTTTTGGAAAAATAGCACTTAACAATAAAATTAGTTCCTTTATCTTCATAATCATATTTCCTCAATTTGTAATATATTTTGAACAACAATGTATTGTTCAAAATACTTTACATAATGTATTGTTATGTTATGTAAAGCATTTCCCATCATTTATCGACCACTACAGAAAAATAAGGCTATTACAGGATTGTAAAAGTTGATTCATGTTTGACAATTTTTATTTAAAGCCACAAAACTTATGAAACCACAGGGAGAATTATGAAATAATAGAATAACACAGAGAAATACAGCCACATTTTAGATAGGTGAATCAATGAAATATAGATTTTTTTATCAGAGTACATCATTTCACCAATCAATGTGTGGTTTTTAAAGCAACATTAAATTTAAGAACCTGGAGAAAGCATGGCACTACTTTTTCATTTAAAAGGAATATTTTAGTCCTTGTGCTTTGTCTCATTTTTTTCTTTGCAGTAGGTGAGCTGGAAAACTAACATCAGACATTACTCAAGAAGGGTTAAAGCCTAGCAATGATTTCTTCTCTCCGTGGTATTGTTGGTGCCATTTCTTCGAGATTAAAAGAATTTAAATGTTTGTAAACATGTCTATAAAAGAAGAAAGAAATAATTTTAATACTTTGGATAAATATATTGTGAATAAAAACTAATTTTACCAAGGGTAAATATCTATAGTTTCTGTTCACCAAAATATTACTCATTCTAAATTCTCTTTTCTCTTTTAAATTTTCAAGTGTCTATTTAAAATTCCTTAACTTTCTCCATAAAACATGTATATTATATATTTTTGTGAAATGTTCACGAAGTTAAATATTAGAGGAGAGATCTACTCGTGAATTTTTGTAGATTTAGGCATTTAACCGAAATTCTCTTTCTTCAGCAATGTTGTGAATATTTCCAAATTCTTATTAGTAGTTTATCTTCAGTTCTTGCTCCCAATTAACCTTTATAGTTTCTTTAATATCAAAACATTGCACTTCATACCATTTGCATTTTTATCTTACTAATAACATTTTTCATCTCCATCTTTTGATTTCAAATCTAATTATTTTGAGATTACTGTCACTTAAAGTGTTGTTAAAACCACTAAGTTGTCAGTAAATTCTTTTCATTAAAAAGAAATAAATTTACCTTATTATTGTTCACTGCTCAACATCCTGTTATATGCAATGACTCTTATTTCTTTTGTAAAGTCTGTGATTTTGGAAGCCTTAGCCCATGATTCTCTAAATATGCCCTGATGAAACTAGGTGAATCTGATTTAATTAAGCAGAAGAGTTTTAACTCAGAAATATGCACCCGGAATTTGTCTTTTCCATTTAAATATATTTATAAATATACATGTCAAAGCAAAGCAGTAGCATTCTATATTTATAAACATGGAAATATAAACATACATGCATACACAATGTTATTGGCAGTGAATTATGCTAAGCTCTTTGAGGTAAAGAGGATTATCTTATTAAATCATCACAAAACTTCATGCCATAGGCTCTATTATTTATCCCATTTTACAAATAAAAGTACTAATTTTTTATATTCATCACTCCTACTCAGTTATTTCTCTAAATTTATCTCCTTCTGCTCTCTTTCCCCCCACAGCCCATAACCCCCAGTTCCATTCCATCCCCCAACCCAAGCACCAGCACACTGTCCCTCAAATTATCTAGGTATTCTCTCACTTCAGTGTCTTGCATACTTATTCCATGATTTCAAAATTTAAGTCTCTGGAACAAAATCCACTTCACAAATGCCTCTTATTGACTTAATATACTTATCATCTCATAGTTCGAAAAGGTACAACACTGTCAACATATAGCTTTTGAAATCCTATGAAGAAAATCTCAAGTACATCTCCCTCAGTAAGCAAGAAGGTCATTTACCATCACAAAAAATAATCATAGCAAAGAAGAAACTCTAATTGAATACAGTCATCCCATTTAAATAGTATTTTATCGCTTGACAATTGCTAGGAGTTGACAGCTAAAGGCAAATTTAATTTTCCTATCTAGGAAACGTGCCTCTTAGTGCTATTTTTTAAAATAAAAAAATGACAGTAAAGTTGACAAAACCAATTATTGATTTATGTATGATTTAGCTCTATGGTAAAAAATAGAATAATTTTATAAATGCACCAACAATGACTAATTAGAAAATCAGTTCTATGCAATTTGATTTAATATATTACCATGTTTACATTTTTAGAAATAGTCATAATTTACATAATTCCTACATTATTTTACAGCAAAATTAGAAAGTGAAGAAACCTTTTTGTCAAAATCATGGAAGGATTTTTTCGTGTGTGTGTGCAGTGTTTAAATGTTCTCTTCAAAGAAGTTTGAAAAACAATTTAGTTAACTGATGGCTACTTTAGAAACTATTTCATGGTTTCTTGTCGATTTCTTTTTTCATTTTGCAAATTTTTATGATTGCAGAACAAGAGAGTTCATTGGTTATTATAATGACTAATGCAGAACAGAACATAATTTTTCTTCTTAGGATACTATTTGATAATGGTAGAGGATAAGAGTACATCTGCTGTTAAAAGAAGTAAGGATAATCCTTACTTCTTCAAAGGCCTATTCATTTGTTCCTATGTAAAATCAGTTTATAATCAAGATATCTCCTATTTGTTTCTAATTCTAGCTAAATAATTTTAAGTTATAAATTGCTATTTTGATTAAAAAATCAATGAAATCAGGTTTTTCAGACTCAATCAGAAATATATTTAAAATATATTAAGAATATCTATGTCGATATTTTTAACAAAATAATCCAATTATTTCTGACATCATTTTCTTCTTTGTGATAAGAATTTTTTCTTTTTAAATTTTTTATTTTAATTAGAGTTGACAATCAATATTATTTTATATTAGTTTCAGGTATAAAGCATGATGATTAAATATTTATGTAATTTACAAAGTAATTGCCCCAATTAATCTAGTTTTCACCTGGCACTATACATAGTTATTACAACATAGACTATATTCCCTATGCTGTACTTTACCTCCCCATGACTATTTGTACTTCTTAACTCCTTTACATATTTCACTCAGCTTCCCAATCCTCCTCCTATCTGGAAACTTTGTGATAAAAATTTAAAAAATTGGAGTTTAATTTTTTAATAATAATATAAAAATTTAATGACTCGATTCAAATTTTTCTTTATGGAATTACCCAGAAAAGTAAAAATCCTATTCAAACAATATTGTTGTCTTAAAAAAAGATTTCAGAAGTGTATTTTTGGAATTATTACTATGGTTATAAAATCAAACATGAGAAACAAAACTAATCTCATATTTTAAAGTAAGAATACAACTTTATAATTTTTTTTTTAAATTTTCTTCTTCCTTCCTACCAGCATGCAGGTTAGCTCGATTTTATCTATCCCATTTTTTTAAGGCATTCTCACCTCAGCACTAAAAAGTTTACATTATGGAGTTATATAAACTACATGAAATAGAAATGACTAAAGAAAGTTAATAAACATATGGTAGTTATGTGATCAGTATGGTTAGTTGATAACAAGACATCAATATAATTTAATTTCCAGAAGTCAAAGGCTGCTCATATATTGTATACAAGCAACTACTTGTAATGCTGTGACTAAATCATTGGATTTATCTGAAATGGTTTTAATAATTTTCAAATATGTTTTAAGGGTAAAATTAGAAAACATAAGTCAGAGTACTCTGCATAGAATAAAAGACAAGAATTTTTTAAGATAACAGCAATAAAAAGCTAGTATTTAAACTTAAAACTTCACATTGAAAGTTGTGATCTAACTTCTTAAATATTTTACAGGACATCAACAAATATGTCACCTGTAAAGTTGGGAAGACTGAGAAAAATGAATGCTAAATAGTATTTAGATGAACAGTACTATAGAATAGGAAAACTAACCTCGAAAGACAGAAATAACAAAATGGAATATCCTGCATCAAGTATACAGGATACAGAATTGTTGAGACTACGGGAACATATTTAGTATGTACTGTTTGCAACATATGAACAATTTTTGTATCAATTTAGATTTTTAAATTCTTCGAACCAATGGAATTATTTAAATTATTTATTTTGTATATATTCACCTCATCTTGTTCAACCTGATTTTCATTTTAGGAATCTTTTCCTCTTCAAAGAAAATGATCTTTCACTATAAACATTTTTTTTTACAATAGTTTGTTTTCTTCACCTTAAATTTGCTAGCTATCTTTTTCTGTTTCTGGCTGACTCTAACACTTTGTGTACATTTATTAATTTGTCTGACTATCTAAATATCAGACAAATTTGAAAATAATGAAGCTAATTTTGCTCCTGAGTTCTAGGAAAAAAATGAAAATCTATTAATCTATTCCTTGCTCTCTAGCCTAATTGTGATAAGATTTTGCAGCACACTTCGCATTGCTTTTCCTGTAGAATAGCCATGTAGTTTCAAATTAATTTTAGTTAAAGAATGAATAAGATTTATTAAGAAAAATAGGCATATTTAAGTTTCAAATTGGGTTTTATCACTATCAGGAAATCTTTCTTGTCTACCCCAGAATTTGTCCAAAGCTTTCTCTGTTTCAGAAAGGTTTTTTGCATAATTAGAGCTTTGTAATGAGTCTAGGGTATTAGATTATCTCATTATTTTCATTTTCGTTAGGAGATTTTGAGCTCCTTTAATATGGAGATTTTTGTATTCATTTCTCTATTGCCAGTACTTGACATGGCACCTGGTACATAGGGAAGTTCTGGTGATGCTTAATAAGTTTTGAATAAATAAAATAGATGACTCTGAAAAAAAATTTTTTTATAGTTCACATATTTCTGTTATAAATTAGATTAATATTAAGAATTAAACTGAAGAGAATTTATGAGGTGATATTTAGCTTATTTTATTATAACAAAATTAAGCATGATTTGCAAATTTATATCAATGTACAGTATATGCCTCATTAACTCTGTCATGCTCTATTTCATAGGATGTACATGTACAAATGTGCCAGCAAATACAGAAGTCTATAAACTTTAGCTTTAGACAAGTATATCACCACTTTCTACAACTGCTACAAAAACCGAGTGGACACTTGTACATAGACAAATTTAGTGGAGCATATGTATTATTACAACTCATTATAACATCATATAGATATTAAAAATCATAGATTTTTTTCAACATGAGGTTTTTATATGAACATTGTAGAGTCCCTTCTGCTACTCCATAAACACTAAATATTTTGCAAATATAGAAATATTATATTTCCAGTAGTAATAAGGCATTTGAAAATAACAAAGCACATTAGGGGAAGTTGTACAGAATGAAAGACAATATACACGCCTATCATTACCACAGAAATGAGCACAAGTAGAGTACATATCTACAGAACCATGTTTAAGAAAACCACACAGAAAAATGTGGTCTATAAATGAGTAGATTTCAAAACAAAAACTAATGACATTATGATTATGACAAAAAACAGGAGCAGAGTTTGGTCAATTTCCCAAATATTAAAAAAATAAAATAAAATGAGAAATAGAAAATTATCCTGTTCATTTAACAAACATCCATGAAATAGCTATTATGAAGCACTGTTAGGTTCTGAAAGAATATTATCAGATAAGAAACAGTTCTGACCTTTAAAGAGCTTTGGTTCCACAGGAAGAGAACACAGGCACAAGCATAAAGATAGTTTCAACACAAAATAGCTAATTATAAGCAATATGATGTCCAACATAGCCTGTGTTCCTCCTTTTTATATAGCAGCAATGGGTTTTGACATAGGTCCTGATTAGTGCAAGCTGCCATTATTAACCTTCAATCCACCGCTAGTCCAGGAATTCAAGGCTGGACCAGTACACGAGACCCTTACCAGAAGTTCCCCTAGTGCTATCTATTTGGGCATGTGAACCATTTATAGTTGATTTGGAATTCTGATGATTTCTGAAATATTTTTAAAAAATTTTATATAATACTCTTATTAGATAAGAGTAAAGTTGAAAGACTGCAATAGTAAATCCTGATAGAGAATAAGAGGTCTTTGTATTTCCGTATTTGAAAACGGTATTCAAAATTAAACTTAAATAAATGATAAATGAATTAGTCAACCCTATTTTTAACATTTTTAAATATTTGTGACTTCTAAAGGATAAGAAGGAACAGGAAACTAAAGTAAGATAATACAAAAAAAAAATAGAAGAGATTGAGACCAACATCATATCATAAAAAATATTCTCTATAAAAATTAAAATTGGTGATTTTCCAAAGCATATTTATAGAAACAAACAAACAAACTTAATAACACTCTATGGAAATCAACCATAAATTTGCTCATCTAAAAAAATCATTATTCAAATAATTTCACAATGCCAAAAAATAAAAGAGAAGTGTTGATGGCTAATAATAAAGAACAATTCTCTGGCATGCTTAACTATACATATGTGAATAGGAGAGCAAAATTAAATAAGAGATATTAGCAGTAACTCAATTAGAGAAAAATGTATTTAAATAACATTTGTATGTTTTAATGCACAATTTACTTCACAAAAAGTTATCAAATCATCAAAATTATAATAACAAGTAATTTAAATCAAAGCTGAATTTATTTGGGAACATATAAACAAAAGAAAATAATATATTGAAATCTTTCATTATTACAGCATACAACCCTTCTGTACAATATTTCTGTGGGTCTCAGACCTGGCTTGTCCCAGGTCTGGCTGTGATCCAAGCTCACAGCTAGGAACAGAACCCCAGATTTAGAATGTTACATTAGTGCAGTAGAACATCTGTGCCTAAAATATGTAAAAAAACAGTTCAGCTTATTGTATCACACATGTGTGACTGAATGACACTATTGTACTCTGATATATGTGGAGCCATGTGGTCCCCTAGAGAGCAGAAGGGGAGCACAAGAAGGAGAGCAGAAGAAGGGCAGAAACAAAAGCATGCTCTCCACTATAAAACTATACTCCCTGCAATAGAACTGTGCTCCTCACAATAAAGTTGTTGCCTGCTGTTTTATTCTCATGTCTGCCTCTTGTGCATTCTTCCAACTGGGAGTCTCACCACCAAAAGCTTCCCTTCTCTATCAGCTCAGCACTGATAACCCCTCTTTATAAGAACAATAAGGTTTTGAATTTTTGATTACTATGAAATATCAGTAGTGGAAATACCTGTAACATTTATGGCCTGATGAAAAGGCAGTGCTCTGAGCAAATTGCATTTCTCCAAGTGGCAGATAGTGATGGCATCACACTGGCAGGCTTAGACAAGTGGTCTACGTGTCAAAAGCCATCAACGGTATAATTAAGATCTGAGTTTCCAGCTTTACACCACACAGCCAAATTCAGCTATATCACTAAGCTACATAAATTTTAATGAAGAAAATACTTCAGTCTTATCCAATTTGTGACATTTTACAGCCTCACTCATATATATTAGTACATACCATAAAAAACAAATGCCTCGGAAAGTGAGTAAAAGAAAGGAAAATAGATGCTTTATATTAGAACACTATAGGAAAGCAAACTCATGATAAAATTTTTAGAATTTTTTTATGCTCTTACTTGGAATGAATTCTTACTTCTGAATTGACTTTTTATTACTTATGAATAAGTGGAATAGTATAATTATTTGCAGTGCTGGTGATAGAATGTTCTTTGTGTGCAAATTCTATATGCTAACACAGCAACCTTCAGAGTCGTCTATTTTAAGGATGCTAAAGTGAGCAGAATCAAATTTCTGAACTTGATGACAATGTCAGTGTAGCTTATGAAACTGTAACATTGTAAGAAGAGACACCTGGTGTGTACCATGCATGTAATGTATGGTTAGCTTCAGTGATTCTTCTGAGTTCCCCTTGCACTGTAATATATGTGTAGCAGAGTGCTGCTCAAACTAAGGTAGAATCATCCAACTGTCATGACCGTAAAGTAAAGAATAAAACGCTTGACTAGGCAGGATAGTTGTGTGTAAATTTTGATGCAGATGCCCAGTAAAAATGTTTCTGATAACTTGTAGTAGAAAGCATCCAAAAGAATCAGTAAAAAAGATTTGGTTTTAGAGAATACAGCTGTATTTATGGTATAATAATTTCAAACACAACCACAGGTTTTTTGTTATAGTTTATCAGTACACCGAAACTGATGGCTATAAGCGATATGGTAATCAGTAAAACCAAAATAAGATGTGGAGTAGTAAGTATATATATACATACCATAAATATGTGTTATGTCTGCACATATACATATTTGCATGCTTGCTTTGAAATAACACCACCTTATTTATATAGTCCTCAGAGAGGGAAAGGGCACATGTTTAGACTGAGTAAAATGTTATTAATTTTTAAATATCACTTGATTAGAAAATGTAGTTTTTCCTGTCTCATATTTTTTCTTCCTAATTAGTAGAATTATGGATGAGAATCTATGGGACAACGGTGAATTTGATTTTTCTCACTCCCTTCCCTCCTAATCTCTATTCCTTTCTAGAGCAAAGAAGCTACAGTGCCTGCCTAGTGACTATTGGTGGATAACAAGGTCTAGGGCTTTATGGAAATCCCAGTAAGAAAAGATGGCCATAGCACTTTCTTCCTTCTAAGTCAGCCAGTAATTGACAGAGAACATTCCATTGGTAACAAAATCTGAGGTATAGATTAGAATATTGGAGAGTCTGAAAAGAGCCTATAAAACCACCGTTTTTTGTGGATAAAGTTAGCACTACCAACATGAATAGTTCTGGCCTCACAGGCTACCAAGCACCCAAGGAAGGTCTGAAAGAAGGGGCTAGGCCATTGTTACTACTGGAACCGGGAATGTCCTAGAAGACTGGGGAGCAGTTTGACTTCCTTCTAGTGCCTTCTTGGAGGAATAGCAGCCTGCCCATGGATTTCCTTCATTTCAAGTCATCTACCACAATTGACTCAACGAATAGTATTGGCATAATTGACAACTCATCTGGGGGAAAAAGCTGTACAGATTGTACAAAATGTACAAAAATAACTATAACAGCAAAAAAAAGTTTGGAAAATGTTAGGAGACTACAGGAAAAATAATTGAGTTATGCAAGGTTATGCACATGAATTTCCATGATATTTTGAATGAGAAAAAAAGGTGTAGAATAACATATACAATTGACTTATCAAACACTAACCCTCAAGTCCACTATATTTATAGAAACTTTAAAAAGATTACATGGCTAAGTACATAAATACATAAGGATAGATACTAGACTATTAACTTGAGTTACTCAATGTGGGTGAAGGAAAAAATAAAGGTAAAAGAGAGAGAAAGGAAAAAGAAAAAAAGACTACTTTAACAAATTACCTCACATCTGTTATAGATTTCATATAATATATTTAAAATTTTAAATTTAAAATTGTGTGTATATTGATATTAAAATAAGTTACAGAAAATGGTAATTCTGAATGAAGTATTACAATGAATTTTTGATTTTTTAACTATTGAAGAAAAATAATATGTGTAACTAAGATTTACTAAGGAAAAATTAATCAACTCACATAATTAAAAAAGGATCTCAAAAGGTATTTGTAATATTAATGAATACATAAAATAATATCTAAATTAACAAATATACAAGATAGTATCTAGAATCTTTTCAAGGTACATTATTGGTTTTAATTTCAGAGTAGAAACTCTTCAAACGGTAGTTCCAAAATAAGCATTAAGAAGAAAATATTTCTAGGACAAAAGAGCAATAAAAGTAAAAGCATGAAAGCAGTCAGGGAGATCTTAAAGATACATTTTATTACCACTCTTATAACTCTTATTGTGAGTAGTACATTCTAGCTCTTTGAAAGTCTACTATATTTTCTCCAGCTCTTTTAGCAGTGCCAATATTGGTAGATATGAAAAGAAATTTGCCTCTATACCCTTTATTCTACCTCCACAATTCAAAATAATTATTTTGAAAATATTCAGGCAAAAATTGTTCACTAATTTCTTTCTAGGCAATCACCTATATGACTGATTACTTTAAATATAATTAAGATGAACTTTCAAGGATGCGTTTGCTTATTTTTCCCACAGAAATGCTAGGTTCTTTTTTCTATTTAAATTATCAAAACAACAGAATAATTTTTAGTATCAATTATAGAAGAAAGCTTGGCATCTCTTCTCATTTTTGTAGAAGTTTAAAATCATTTTAAATAAAGGTAAGTACGACTCTAATATTTTCTAAGTCTAAACACAAGTGTATGCTATTCATACTTTACCTAAAGTCTAGTGACATGAAAGTGAATTAGGTAGCTATTTCTTTGGCTTCAGAGAACTCAGTGGGTTATTCACAGTTAAAAAAAAAATTAAGAAATTTGTAAAAGATTAAAAAAATAAAGATACCATGATTAAATATAATGGGACATATGTCAGTGTACTTCATTTAACTAGAGTGTTCAGAAGTAACGATTGCCCCAAGGGGTAGGAAATATCAAAACTAATAATATTACTTAGAGTATCATGAAGATAAAACAGTTGTGCTAAGATTAAATGATAAAGCAAATACCAGATTGCAATTCAATTTTAACAGGTCCCTTAATCTCTATCCACAGAAATTTAAAGGATTTGAAGTCAGAAATATAAAATATATTATTAATTTCCATATTAATGGATATTTTCTGTGAATCTCAAATTAATGTAACATCGCAAACGATGGTTAATTAAATCTGCTATTAAATTTGATATCTAAAACCTAAGTTTTTGATTCTTTTTTATGCATTCGAACTCTAATAAAATCCTAATAAAAATATTTTTAAATTTAGACACATTTCTAAGTTTACTTCTGTCTTATAACATTCATAGAAAAATCACTATTTTTTCTTAAATTAAATGAAATTATATTTGATTTGGCTTAATTCTAGTGTTGAAATATAGGAAGGATTTTCAGTTCTCTTTCTTATATTTCATTTTGACCATCATTCAATAGGCTCTAAATTATTTATATAAAGAAACCAATATTTCTTAAATTCATAAAGTTAAAATAAAAATTAATCATTTATCAAAGAAAAATCAAAAAACTATTTTATAGATTCATGATAAAAAAACACTCATGAATCAAATATATGTAGAACATATTTCAGAGGCAAAAACTTATATCAGAGGGGTGGCCATCTATGACTAATAATTTATTACTTTGCAATATAAAGTTATTTTATTCATTAAAAAAACTTTCTATTCAAATAAGTAGTTGTAAAAAAATAATAAATATATATATATTTACATACAGTTCTCAATTTCAAGAAAAAAACCCTTAATATTGACAGGAATGCAGAGATATAGAGTTCTCTTACACTGCTTTTAGGAGTGTGATTTAGCCCAACATTAGCAAATTGTTTTAAAAATCATAAAAAGTATTCACTTCCTTCATTCTAGCAATACTATTTCTGAAAATGAATCCCCAGAAAATAATGTAGGATGGTAACTGTAACTATATGATCACACAATAGAATGCCCAAATTAAATAAATCATCACACTGTGAGATACTTTTACCTATTAAAAATGATTTTGGTTATTATTTTTCACTGACATGGAAAGACCTCTCCATACACATATAAGAATGATCTGTAATTTATATATATATATATATATATGTATATATATATATATAAATATGTATGTATAGTGGGAATTAAAAGTCTTTTTTCACTGTTTTAAAATTATCTGTCTGTGTCTTTTAACTTTTGATAAAATGAACAACCACTGTTTTTATAATGAGAAAGCTGTTCTTGACTATATAAAAAACAACTGATGATTTCTGATGGTAATAAAGCCATAATCCTCTTCCTAAATGTATGCATGAAATATAATTTTATTATTTTATTTATGATGATGAAACTATAAGTCGATAAATTGATAATGTAATATATAGGCAATTATTTATAAAGCTGGACAATAAGCTTAACATAAAGGAGTTTTTATTACCTTTTTCTTTAAGTAGGAGGAATGATATTTGTTTTTCTTTCTAAAATTTTAAACAAAGGAATTTTCTACTTTCATATTATTTCTGGCCAATTGCTTTTTCTGTATAATTTCCAAAGAAAAGATTTTCCTACATTTCTTTTGTTTTGTTTGACACTTTGATTTCCTTTTCAAATTTTTAATCTATCATTTTGAATGTTTAAGAATTTCCTCAAAAAACTTTACTAAATGACCACAGGCTTTAATTATTCTCCCTGACAATAATTCTCTTTCCCTCTCATTCTGTCTCTCCCTTCTCTTAAGCCTAGATACACAGTTCAGAGAGATAATCTTACCTCTCAATTTATACTAATTTATCAGTTTAGGTGAAGTACCATTCTCGTTTTACTTTTTTCTGCGGGGAGTGGTAAGTTTTTTAATTGTTAAATTAATGTTTACTGCTTCTTTTCACATCCATTGTATTTATTAAAGTCTTTGAATATATATGTATTTATAAAAACATAAAATTGAATTATATGCATGTTTTCTTCTCTTCCTGATTTTACTGTGAATTATATCATACAAACAAAATGATTAAAAGGCACCATCTGTTAGGCCAATATAAACTATCAAATTTTATTCATAAAATAAATGGCCTGAATATGTATTACAAAATAATGAAAGTATAGCGACTAACAAATCTGCTGTTTTGAGTGTTTTCAACATAATTATTTTAATTATTGTTTCTTTAAGCATATAGAAGATTTGAACCATGTATTGAAACAATTTTATTTAATAAGAATTCATAAAATTCTGCAAATATTATGTAACATAACTTTGTCCAAAAGCATTTAGAACATTTATAAATTCCATGATAAAAGAAGTCATGGATGGCTTTTGGTCAAGATGGCAGAGTATGTAAATGCTGTGTTGCCTCCTCTCATGACCTCATCAGATTTACAACTAAACTACGGAATGACCATCATTGAAAATCACCTAAAGTCTAGCCAAACAGAAGTCTTACAAATGGGGATACAACAAGAGGCCACCTCGAGATGGGTAGGAGGGGTAGAAATGCAGAACAGGCTGGTCTCATATCCACATGAGCCAGTTAAAAATTGGGAGGGTTATCCAGGCTGTGGAGGTCACCTCAGAGGAGGAAAGTGTCCCAGCCCCATATCAGGCTCCCCAGTCCAGGTTCAAGTGCTGGTAAGAGAAGTCCCCAAAAAATCTGGCTGTGAAAACCACCAGAGTTTGTGGCTGAGTGAGACATTTGTGGCTAACTGAGATGGAGGGTAGCTGAAGTCTCAGGCATTCCTCTAAAGAACCCATGCTTGACTTGCCCACTGACAGACTCACTCTCTCTGAACTCCAGCAGTTTGCGAGGCACCAGGGACTTATGAGAAGGAACTAAGTTGTCTGACTTCAAGGTGAGGCTGATGGGGCAGCTTTCTCCCATACAAAAGTACTGGAAGATTCCATTGTTTTTTTTTGTTGAGCCTTCATTTTTCCTATAATATAGACACAGGTGGCTATCATTTATAAATCTCCATCAACCTGGCTACCACTGGTCACTCCATTCTGGTGAGACCCCACCCCACCCAACTTGTGGGCCCACCCAAGCCCTTTCTGATGAATTTTTCATACAAATGGCCTACCTTGTCTCATTCTGTGGACTTTTCTAAAATTTTTCAAAGGTTCACTAGACCAAACAAGCAGCATCTCACCAGGGTGTGCTCCAAGTGCTTCTTGCCTCATGTTACCACAGGTGTCAGTTCAATCTAGCATTAAGAAGAGCTCACATTTCATTCTTAAAGGATTTTTAAATGTGCTCAGCCTTCCATGATGCATGTTTAGAAGAGTCTAGTCAAAAAAGAGTCTCCATGAACTCAAGCTCATTCCAATTCAATATTTAAACAGCTGTACTGACGCATCCATATGGAAATCCAGTGTGTGGGCACCATATAAAAAAACTACCCTATGCTGTATCTCTGTTGGATGAAGGACTCAAACTGCTCCACTGAACTTATACCTTGCCTTTGTTCCTATGTTCCTAGATTTCTAATGCATTGACCTCATTGCTTGTTCTGCTGTTTGCCTTCTCTCCAGACCTCCATATAGAAATTGTCTTCTGATTTGGAACACAGTAATTCTGTGGAATATAGCCTGCATTTTTGTTTCAAATATATATTCTACTTTTTTGGGGGATGCTACTCCATATCTGACTTTATTTCCTGCAAACTTCTAAAATCATAAGTGACCCTGAGGTCCATTCAACTGGTCTTTTTGTCTCAGAGACAAATCCTAAATAGAAAAGAACATTGCAGCCAGAGTGAACAAAGGTAATTACTAATCAAGAAGATGGGTGGGAAAGGGAATAATCCTTTGATGTCCATTTCTTGCTTTGAGAAGTAACGTGGAGTTTAACCCTGATAGCAATGAGAAACATGAGGCTTTTGAAAGATAAAGAGTTACTTAATCATACATTTTTATAAACCAAATCAATCTAGAGGTAGTGTACAAAATGAATTAGGAGATTTGAAGGAAAATGAAATCAGAAAAACTAATACAAAAATATGTTTCTTCTTATATGAAGGAAGTGTTAGACTAACAATTCACTTGATAAACAAATAATTAGAAAAATTATATTTCCCAAATTATATTTCAGAGAAATGCCACAATGAATAATGTGTTTCTACAGACTGCACAAGCCATCACTTTATAAAATAAAGGCATATTGTGCTTGATATTTTCATTTATTAAAAATATGTGGAAAAAATGGAAATCAATCTTAAAGTTAGTGATAAATTTGAGGATTGAAAAATAATATATGAAGTATTATTTAGTATATAATCTCCCACTGCACTGTGTAATTTTTCATTATCAAGACAATGATTATTTGAGTGTTAACAAACTCACCCTTGGTATCCACAGGAATGTAAATAGAGCTGAGTCATCAGAGGGAAAACGAGAAACAAATGCTATCATGCCAGCTAATGGCTGAGAGATTTCTGTCACAAGAAGGTGATAAACCAGCAATTACTGCCTCCACTCACTAAAGCACGCCATCTCTAAAATTATATTTTAAAATAGAGTTTTTTCCTTCACCAAAGAGAATCTATTGCCAAAAGAAAGACCATGTAATTCAGTTTTTTTCATCTTGCAACATGTTAAATACCTCCATATATTTTCATCTATATGTGTAATATGTATATGAATATATGTGTTGATGTATACATTTTTACGTGTGTAAGTCTAATTATAAGTCTTGGCCCATCTAATCAACACACTTGTATAAGGATCAACAAATATATCTAAAAAGTCAATGTTTACAACACCAAGAGTGAAAAATAATAGACTTCAGATGAGTATTATGTGTCAATGTAGGTTCATCAATTATGACAAATGCACCACTTTGTTAATGGATATTAATAACGAGGAAAGCTATGCATATGTAGGGGCAGAGGGTATATAGGAAATTTCTGTACATTTTCAATTTGGCTATGAACCTTAAACTACTCTAAAAAAATAGTCAATAAAAAAAATTAAACAAGAAAAAAGTGTGTTTCTAAGGATATTATAATATATACCAGCTACTCAGCAATACATAGATCATTTGTTTAATCACGCAATCATTTAAGCATATTGAGTGTCTACTCTTATTTTATGCACTATGTTAGGTATCTGTATTACATAAATCAATAACTCGATGACCTTATAATCAAGTCTATAAAATAGTTCTCTGTGATACTAAGATTCAATGAACAACACTGATGTCATGACTTTCAGCGAATGTATTCAAAAAGAAAAACAGCAGACTGCTTAAAATTATGGTTCTGAAGTCAGATAGCTTGGATATAAATTCTACCAGCATGATCAACTAACTTTAGTAGCATTTTGAAGGAGATTAATTCATGTCTTTACACTTGTATTATTTCTCTATCAATAAAATATGGATATAACATTAATATTTCTGCAGCTTGTTTTAAGTATTTAATTACATAATCTAGGTAAAACTCAGGATAATAACTGATGTATTCTAATAAAGAATGTTTATTATAACTATTAGAACTATTGTGCTTTTTTGAGATATATTTTTGTCCAAATGTCTAACTAGTAATGATAAAGAAAATAGATATCCTTTTATAGATGAATACCCATATTGTGACTAATAATTCTAATAGCATATTTCTGATGAGTATCCCAAGTGGTCATCAGATATACACAAATACATAACTCCATAACCCATCTGCTTTAGTGTTTATTACTTAGTATTAAGTACAATGTGCTCAAGATCAAAGACAGAATATTACACCTCTGCATCTGCTTGTTTACACACGCAAAGCAAAATATGTTCGATCGGCAGCATATGTTAGGGTGAACATCAATCTGTTATGGTAATAGTTTCATTGTTGGCTGTATTAAGAGGCCTTGTCTATAACATATTTTATTAAGATGAATGTGCTTTAGTTTTTTAACCAGTCATGGTAAAATATTTGGCTAATATTTATATTGCATGCCATCTGTGTGGGCAGTAAGGTTGTCCAGTAACACATGAAATATCACTGTTTTGAATAGATATCTAATTGAGATTTAATCAGATGGATATTTTACATTAATTAAATGCCAGCTGATTAATAAAAACATATTTTTGATATTTAATAACTATGTAAAAATGGAACATGATTAGCTCAAAATTCCACTCATTATGCACAAAATGTCAACTTTCTCATGAATACATGCATGCAGAACAGTGTGGTAGAATCTAGATGTATTTAAATAGCATTAAAATAAATGTCACCCTGCTATTTAAGAAATAGCAAGCACTAAGTGTTTGGAAATGATGCTCTCTAATATCTGGATCTCTTTGACCCCTTTTTGTGCTATCATAAAGCAGCACACTTTTTTTTTTCTCCACAGCCAGGAAGAAATTTAAATGTGCCTACTCCCACTGTGGCAAATAATCAGTTCCATATATGCAAACCCAGAAGCAGTGCTAACTATAAAAACGATTTTAAGAATCGCAGGGGAACAGAATCATGCAGATGTTTTAAAAACAAAAGAACTTGCTGAAATTTAGCTTCTCTAAAAAAAAATCAGAGAAACGAATCAGCTTAACTCTCCATTTGTCTTCCCTTTTTATTTTCCATCTTATCTTCTGGCGAAGCCATTTTTATCAGTCTGACTACATTTCACTGTAGGTACCCATCTCAAGTTTATCCAAAAATAATAGTGTATGTGCATTCTCTCTTTTCCTTGAAAGATGTTTCCTTACTTGAGACTATAAGAAAATTCTGTTCAGAAAAGACGACAGTCTTACATGGCATTCTCTTATCATTTGTATAAATAAAATTCATTTCTCTCCTCTTTCTTAGGTTTTCCCTTGAGATTAAAGAGAAATTAAGGTATAGGATCAAGAATTAAATGTGTCTTGGACAGAATCAGGCCCATGATTTTCCTTAGAGTGGAGCTAGAGAGGTAGTACCTCAGAGCACTCTTCTTTCCAGGCAACACTAGGTAAAAGGTAATTTTGGGCTTTCACATTTAGTCTTTGTAGGCCCTGGTCACAGTTGAAATCATAAATAAAGGGAGAGATGGAATATATACCCGAGTGTTTCCCCTACTTAATGTGACACTTGAGAACCAGAGCTATTTCTTATTTATTGTCTGTCTTCAATAACCAGCACACCAAAAAAACAATTAGTTTAGTATACTGTTGCTTAAATACTCAGTATTCTCCCAGCCTTTAAGATTAATGTCCTTTTTCACATATTTGTGATGTCCTTTTTCACATATTTGTGATGAGATGATAAAATTAGCTATTAGACAAATGTATCTGTATGACCATAAATAAATAAATAAATTTGTTAACAGTATCCTGTTTCTAATTAATAATTCATCCAGCCCAGGAAATTTACAAGATTTACAAGGTTTAAGAATTTTCAAACATCCCAACTTAGTGTAAAAACTAAGTCATGAATTCACTGTTCTGAGTATATTTTTAGCTTTCAGTGGCACTGTGGATAATGGTAGTATTAAGTTTTCATACATTATAGTTTTATTTGACTAAAAACTACTTATTTCAATGTGAGATTTTACTTCTGTTATTCTGTAGTATGTGTATATATGCATAAACTCATTTATTAATGACTTCTATAACCTTAAATGTGTCATTTAATCTCCAATACCTTTTAAATTATTGTATATCTAGGATTTTACTATTTGTGCTCTATTTTCCTATTAATGCTTAAAAACATTGAAAAGGCACATGATTTACAGTGAAGCATCATTATCAACACCTTGACACCTCAATGGATTAACCCTTTTTTAATCCCTATCTCTAAGAAGTACACAGGATAAAAATAATTCCTCTTAAATAGGAATATTTCATTCATAATCTTTGGCAACAGGCGTGAAAAAAGACTTTTGAAATTCTATTTAAATTAATTTAAAAATAAAAATATAGTAAGTTTTATTTTTGTTTAGAGAATTTGAGTTGCCTTTTCAAAATATGAAAAGATCTATAATCCACTCTTTTTTTATGTATATATTACACCAGTTCAAGCACTAAAAAATCAAATCTCTACAATTGTGTTTGCAGCGTTTTCTATATATCAGTCACATTGGCAGGCATTTTGTACCCTGACACTAAAACTTTTGCTCCAAAAGATTATGCACTTTGGCTAACGATTTTACAATTTCGCCTTTGAGTTCTTTCAAAATTTTTAGGGGAAATTCTATCTGGTTCTAGGGATACATTTAATCTAGTTTCCAGATTCTTTTTTCTGATTTTCTTGCTTCCTAATTAACCTTTTCTCCTGTTATTCTTTCTTTCTTAATATCTATTTGTTAGGCAGCAATACCGAGAAATCGATGATGATGATATCAAGATAACTTTTGAAAACATAATTTATTATAGCAGCATGAAGCACTTCAAAATTAAAGTATAATACTAGTATGTTTTCAAATTTTTAATTTTTTAAGTAGAAATGGAAAATGCACATGTATGTGGGGGGACAAAGGGAATTCCTTCACTCACATAAAGACATGAGCACATACAAATAAATATACACAGATTTAAGACAGTTTTCTACAGAAGGTGTATAATGTAGTAGGATATTTGACGGAGATCAGTAAAAGAAACTTGAATGTAATTAATCTAGTAACTATCAAATTAAGTAATTTTTTACTTCTTATTAATATTTCTAAACAAAGAACACATAAAAGATCATTTATTTATTAAACCTAGATAATTATTCTTAAAATTAAAGTTAAAAATAATTTTAATTGTTAGACATTTCAGATCAAGAGTAATTTTGATCCTAAATGATCATTATGGCTACATACTTTAATAATTTCTTTTTATGTTATTTTACTCTATGATTATTCCAAATTTGGCATTTAAAGTAAGGTTCTAAACTAATAAAGTTATGTTTTATATTAAAAGGTGAGAATTAAATAAAAACAATGCTATTAACATCTGATAAACAATAAAGTTCTTGAAACGTTAACTTAGAAAGCATTTGTGTTAGATTAATCATTTTATAAATGTTCCAATTAAATTATTTTTTATTTTTATATCATTAAATTTAAGGTATGTATTTAATTTCACTGACCCACTAATTTTAAGAGTTATTTAATATTAGTTCCATTTTACACATAAGGAAACCAAGTTTGATATGTGATCACCATCACACAGCCACAGAGATCTAGAGTCTAGATCTGAACCCAGATATGTCTAAAGTTGAATTCCACACTCTTTTCATCATGATGCATTTCCTCTCTATCTCACACTTTCTTTGTAGCCATTTACTACATTAGAAGCCCCAGATCTCCAGGTATGCATGGAAAGTGTGCAGCAGGAGACAGCAAGAAAATTAGAAATTAGGTAAAATAAAAACTTTTTTCCCACAGATAAAATTAGAACAAAAAAAAATTGCTTTTCTATTGGGTAGATGTGAGTATGGATTAAGGTGAACAATATAACTATATTGGAAGAAACATTAAAAGCCCTCTGTCAGAATGTGACTTTTTAGGAAGGGAGACAAATTGGTAACTAGGATGCATACCCAATCTCATCATCCTTTTACTTTTCAATATATTTTGAACATTCTATTTCATGTATCATTTTCAGTTTTGTGTTTCTGGTTATCAGATTCCTTCTACAGATTAGAGCCAAGCAAAACTGAAAGACTGACGGCTTGCCTCTAGAAAATTTATTTTATCTATAGAATCCCCTTGAAATGTTGAACAAGAAGCTGTCATAAAGACAGCCTGGTTAGATTATTCAATTCATTAGCTATGAAATTAGTATATTTAGTTTAAACCACTCACTTCTCCTAAGAGGCTCTCTACTTTATTCATGGAGATTTATATTAGGCATAAACATAACACCATAAGTCCCTTACAGATCTAAATTGATTGGCTCTTTTGGACCAGTGTAAGAAATATCAGAACATCATTTCAGAAAAAAATGTAAGTAAGACATCAAATTAGAATTACTAACTTATTAAGTAATTAAGAAAAATGTCCTATATTTCTAAGTCATTATTCTTCTCCTCTATTTTCCATCTAAGTGAATCACAAAACCATTCAGCCCACCAAAATCAAAAACCTGTTAATCTGATCTCATTTTTCCCGTGCTTAGTCTTCCTACATTTAACTATCAAGTCCAGTATTTGAAATCTCTGAATAGTCCTCAAATCTTCACTATTTCCCACTTGTTTCAACTACTACTGACTATTTCTTGCTTGGATTTCTGCTATAGACTGCAGAGTATTTTGTTTTCAAGTACAATCTAAACTATCTGTGACAGTCTAGTCAGTGAACTTTTAAATTACAGTACTGTTAACATCAAATATAAAAGCTTTTCATAGTTTCTTATGACTTTTGGGGTAAATTATAAATTTCTAACTATTGGTTATAAAGTATGACATGACCTAGTGCTTGTTATCTGGTGTCTATCTCATATCACAGAACTTTCTACTTTCCTTCCACTTCCCCACCCCACTTCACTTTAGTCAGATAGAACTTGGTGTTTCATGAATCTGTGACATACCAAGTCTTCCTGATAATTAGTCAAAGAACAAAGATTATAGAACAAAATAATACATTTTAATTTAGAAACCTTTTCGATGTATTCTCCACGCTATTGTTGATTTTTAAAAATTAAAGTGTATGCTATAAATTACATCCTAATGAATTCTTTGTTTTATAACGAGAAATGTGTATCTCTCAACTCCCTTCACTTTTTTGACCTTCCCTTCACTGTCCTCTCCACTAGCAATCATCAGTTTGTTCTCTGTCTTTATGAGTCTGCTTCTGTTTCATTTTGGTTGGTTGTTTGGCTGTTTTTTACATTTTAAATATAAATGAAATCATACAGCATTTGTCTTTCTCTGTTTGACTTATTTCTCTCAGCATAGTACCCTTTAGGTCCATTCAAGTTGTCTCTAATGACAAGATTTCATTTGTTTTTATGGCCGAGTAATATTCTATTATATGTATATATGTCTATTGATGAAAAAATAGATAAAGATGTGAGATATATATATATATATATAAACATATATATATATATATATATATATATATAAACATCTAGATTGCTTTCATATCTTGGCTATTGTAAATAATACTACAATAAACATAGATGTGCATATATCTTTTTGAAGTAGTGTTTTTATTTTCCTCAGATGAGTGCCTGAGAATAGAATTGCTGGGTCAAACAGTATTTCTACTTTAAAATGTTTTAAATATGTTCACTCTATACCTACATTTTTGAGGGTTTTATCATAAATGGAATTTAAATTTTGTCAAATTTTTTTTTGCATCTGTTGTGATAATATGGATTTTATCCTCTGTCTTGTCAATATAATTTATACATTGATTGATTTGTGGATATCAAATTATCCTTGCATCCCTAGAACAAATCCCACTTGATCATGGTTTTGATCCTTTAAATATATTGTTGAAGATAGTTTGTTAATATTTTGTTGAGAATTTTTTCATCTATGTTTATCAGGGATATTGCTTGTATATTTTCTGTAGTATCATAGGTTTTATTATAACTTAATGCTGGCCTTGTAAAATGAGATTGGAAGCATTCTTTCCTCTTCCATTTTTTTGAAAACTTTGAAAAGGATAGATAAAGTCACCTTACATGTTTAGTAGAATTCACCTACAAGTTCATCTGGTTCTGGATTTCTTTGTGCTCGCTTTGGCAGCACATATACTAAAAAACTGGATTTCTGTTGAGAATTTTTTTATTACTGATTCAATTTTGTTAGTAGTAATCAGTCTGTTCAGATTTTCTGTTTCTTTCTGATTCGGTCTTAGAAGATTATATGTTTCTAGGAAGTATTAATTTCTTCCAGGTTGTCTAATTTGTTGGTGTATGATTGCCCATAGTATTCACTTATGATCCCTTGAATTTCTGTGGTGTCAGTTGTAACTTCTCTTCCCTTCTGATTTTATTTATTTGGGCCCTCTCTCTTTTCTCTTGATGAGTCTGGCTAAGGTTTCTTTCTTTCTTTCTTTCTTTCTTTCTTTCTTTCTTTCTTTCTTTCTTTCTTTTTCTTTTCTTTTCTTTTTCTTTTTTTTTTCTTTTCTTTTCTTTTTCTTTTTCTTTTCTCTTTTTCTTTCTTTTTTCTTTTCTTTTCTTTTTTTTTTCTTTCTCTTCTTCTTCTTTTCTTCTTTTTCTTTATCAGCCTTCAGTTTAAATAATTTTCTGCTTTTTGTTTGTTTTTGTTTTTTTTTTTTGTTGGCTTAATTTACTTTTAAAGTCATATCATTCTTCTTCCTTCCGTCTGTCTCAATTTGTCTTCATCATCCTTTTTCTAGTTTCTTTTAGGTGTGTAAGGTTGATTCTTTTTTACTCGTTATTAGTAACATTGTTAATATAATTTATAACATTCAGGTGTGCATTATTATTTAGATGTCTGTATATTCTATTGTGTGTTTACCACCCAAAGTCCCCAGTTTCCTTTAGCGGCTACCATATTTGATCCTCTTACCTGCTTCTCTCCTTCCTATCCTCTCTATATTTGACCCCCTTTATCCCATCTACCTTCCCCCTCCTCCCCTACCCCACTAGTAATCACTACTCTATAGTCTTATAGAGACTTATAGATTATAGAGTCTATAACCATTAACCTATAGTGCATGTCCATGAGTCTCTGTTTGTCCTGTTCATTTATTGCTTTTAGGTTTATATCCCACATATAAGTGA
>NW_024354911.1:8754019-8794116 GCF_902729225.1 Pteropus medius
CTTCTTTCTTCTAACTTTGAATTTGTTTCTTATTCTTTTTCTGGTTTCTTTAGGTGTAAGGTTGGATCTTTTTTAATTAAGTTTATTGGGGTAACATTGGTTAATATAATTTTATAACATTCAGGTGTACATTATTATTTGATGTCTGTATATTCTATTGTGTGTTTACCACCCAAAGTCCAGTTTCCTTTAGCTACCATATATTTGATCCCCTTTACCTGCTTCTCCTTCCCCCATCCCTCTATATTTGACCCCCTTTATCCCATCTACCTTCCCCCTCCTCCCCTACCCCACTAGTAATCACTACTCTATAGTCTTATAGAGACTTATAGATTATAGAGTCTATAACCATTAACCTATAGTGCATGTCCATGAGTCTCTGTTTGTCCTGTTCATTTATTGCTTTTAGGTTTATATCCCACATATAAGTGATATCATGTGTTTTTCAACTTTTTCTGTTTGGCATATTTCACTTAGTATGATTATTTCAAGGGCCATCCATGTTGTTGCAAATGGCAGCATTTCATCTCTTCTTATGGCTGAGTAAAATTCCATTGTATATATGTACCACAGCTTTTTTATCCAATTATGTGTCGTAGGACACTTCGGTTGCTTCCATGTCCTGGCCATTGTGAATAATGATGCTATGAACATCGTGCAAATATCTTCTCAGATATGGGTTTTCTAGTCTTTAGAGTAAATACCCAGTAGAGGGATTGATGGATCATATGGTAGATCAATCCTTAGTTTTTTGAGGAAACTCCATACTGTTTTCCAAGGTGGCTGTACCAATTTGCAGTCCTACCAGCAGCATATGAAGGTTCCTTTTTCTCTGCATCATCTTCAACATTTGTTATTACTTGTCCTGTTGATTATAACTATTCTAACAAGTGTGAGATGGTATTTCATTGTGGTTTTGATTTGCATTTCCCTAATAGCTAGCAATGTTGAGCATCTTTTCATATAGTTGCTCAGCAAAAGAAATCATCAACAAGGTAAAGAGACAACCATCCGAATGGGAAAATATATTTGCAAGCAACACCTCTGATAAGGGCCTAATATCCAAAATACATAAAGAACTCATATGACTCAATGACAACAAAAAAAACAAATGATTCAATCAAAAAATGGGCGGAGGACCTGAACAGACATTTCTCCCTAGAGGACATACAAATGGCCAACAACTAAACTATATGAAAAGGTTAGATTTTTTTATTTGAGATTTTTTTTTGTTTCTTCAGGTAGGCCTGTATTGCTTGCTATAAACTTCCCTCTTAGAACTGCTTTTGCTATGTCTCATAGATTTTGGAACACTGTATTTCTATTTCCATTTATCTCAAGATATTTTTCCTCTTTGATTTCTTTTTTAATCTACAGGTTGTTTAGCTTTCATGTTTTGTTTTTTTCCAGTTTTCTTCTTGTAATTGATTCCTTTTATATGATTGTGGTCAGAAAAGATGCTTGATATGCTTTCGGTCTTCTTAAATTTAGTAAGACTTATTTGTGGCCTAACATGTCATCTATCTTGGTAATATTACATGTGCACTTGAAACAAATGTATAATGTATAATGATACTATTTATTGTATGACTACTATATGTGTATAAATATAAAAATGCATACACAAGCATATGTATGTGTATCTTAATAATTTTTAAAGCATATATAGTTACTATTATAAAGATGAGGAAACTGTAGGTCAGAGAGATTAATTACTTCTCTAGGTTAATAGCAACCTATTAAACAGTTAAATATCAAAAACGTAAGGATTTAAACCCAATTTTTCTGCCCCAAACTCGCTACTGCCATCATTTAATATTTTAGCTAGCATTTTACTTCTTATAATATTTCATGTCAATTGCACTTTTCCATGTATTTTCTCACACCAACCTTTTCTTAATTATTAATTCCCCCAGACATTTTCTGGAATCAGATCAATTTTTTTTACTGCCTCGCTTTATTTTAGGCATTGTTGGGTTCTAATGGCCAGGATGATCCTCATGCAAGTGGAAAGCTGCCACTTCTCATTAGTTCCTGCTGTTCATCACAAAACCAGCTCCAAGGTTAAGCAGTGTACATAATAATAGCTAAAGTTTGTCTTTGCTTTTTGCATTTGATGGTACATTTACAAACATAAACCAAAGGTAGGCATTCACTATTATTTTATTGTTCCAAAGCACAGGAGGAGTACAGCTGATAAACTAATATATTTCAGGTATACATACTATAGTAATCACAATCACACTTCATGAGCTGCTTCTAATTAGAAAATAAAAGACACTCCTGAATCTTTACCCCAAAAAAATCGGATTTGTTATAATTCCATTTGCAATCCTGATATAATGAATATTTGGTAGTTAAGAAGACTGTTTAACCGGGTGTGACAACACACAGTAAGCCTCAAGGAATCTAGATTATTGCCTCACGAGAAGGATATTGGTGAAAAATAAGAAAAGCAATAAATCTTGTATTACCACTTTACACACATACAGTTTCCAAGAAGTTATCAATCATAAAAGGCCAAAGCAAGCTGGTTTGGGTCTACAATAAGGAATAATAGATTCTCTAGTTAACTGCAGAGCTCATGCCTTCATTACTGTGGCAGTCACAATCATGGTCAAATGTTGCTAGTATTGTGAGAATTCTACAGAAATCCATATTTCTGGTAAATCTCCCAAATTTTGAATGTTGGAAGTAGATTTAATTTCTTTTAAAAAACAGAGAACAAGTCTGAAATTTGTGATTTTTATAACAGAGTAGCATTTTGAAGTCACAAAAAAGTATAAAATATGGCCAGTTTCTTTCCAAAATCCCACACATATCTACAGACATATTAAAGGATTGCATATCACAAATAAGCTTGAAGTAAATCATAAGGCATACAATCACATCTGATTTTCTTCATTGTAAAAATTTGGGCAACAGGAGTTATAAGCTGAAATACTGATTGTATGCATAGTGGATATAATGGGAAAGATTTTTTTTTTTAAAATAGAATAAATACTAGATGTAAATACTAGTCATTTCTTTAAGAGAAATTAAACATCTAATAGTTAGAATTTAAGCACTATATTAAAAATAACCATAGCAATGTGTCCAGCAGATAACTCTGGACAAAGGCAAAGATAGCAATTCCAATATAAGAACCTTAACTACATAGTATATGAAATTGATACTATATATGAAACTTTTATGTTAATTTACAATGTATTTAAAACAGTGTTTTACATTACATGAAAAATAATCGCAAATGATGTACACCAGTTGCTTACAACCTCTATGTAGTTTTTGGTGTTTGAATTTTAACTGTTTTTATCTGTATTTGCTATTTTTCTGGCCTCATTGCAAAGATTCTTAAACTCCTAAATTGCTTTTTTCCCCCTATTTTTATTCTAATTGTATATGTTTTAAATGAAAGAGAAAAATATAAATTATAACAAGTGTTTCAAAACTCTGAAAGTAAGTATTTAGCAAGAGACAAAAAGCAAACCATTTGGAAATTTGGGACACATTTTTTATTTTAAATAAAGTGAATTATACAAACTGAAAGTTATGTCATATCACAAAATATATTTTATAAGTACTAAGGCAGAATGTTAAGTTCAGCATAAAAAAGGCAACTAATGTCACTTATATACAAGACAATTTATCAGTGCTTTCTCTCAGGTTACCAAACTTTGCAGTAAAAATAGTAAGAAGAATTGAATAGAGAATGTCTGAAGAGCCAGACCCTTAGCCAGAGCTCAGCTATGGGAAATTTCACAATAGAAGGCCAAGAGGAAAACGTCATTTGCTATTAGCCACATTATGAGAGCTCTTCCATAGTCACTAGCCTATGGTCAAAGGGTGAAGTGGAGACCCCTTCCTTCTCCATTAGTTGAATTCTAATGAGCTCACTGATTAAGAGAACATTCTGGAAAAGCATAGCTCCACTTTTATACAGATTCTAAGTATGCTGTATAATGAGGGAAGACACTGATACTCAAAAATCTGTGGTCATTATATACACTATGACCCTCAAAGTGAATATACATCACAGCTGATAGAGTTTGGTCTCTTTTCCTCTAGAAGATGGATCATTTTTACAAAAGTATGTTAAAGAAAGTTGGGGGAAGGCTTGACCATAAAGTAAACATTGATAATTCATATCAATCATACTATATATAGATGAAAACTATATGTATAGATTTCAGAGCATAGAGCTACTCATAAAGATATTGGGTAGTATATGATGTCAAGAAACAACACTGTAGCCATTAAAGTGGCCTATGTCTGCTGAATGTATCATGAATCTTTAGAAAAGATCTTGAAATAACTAGCAAATTTTCTATGTAACCCAGGAACATATTACTTTATTTGTTTTATTTGCTTGCTTAGACATAGAGCTTCAAAGAGTAGATGGGATGGGTGAAGTAGGCCTTTAAAATTAATCATCCATAAATCTGTTGCTCCTATATCTCTGCTGAGAAGATTTGTGTAAATTTTAATAAGAAACATTAAGTTAAAAAATATTTATAGTGAAAAATAAATACTGTAAAATAAAATACCAACAAAAATAAAATTAATGGACAAAAATTAAAATCTAACAATGGTTTTAAAAAAGACAACAGTACTCAAAAAAGGAAAAATTGTTTTAATCCAAAATATTTAATGAGGATGTTAGAAAGTGTTAGAGGAATATTAGGTAGCTAGTCAGACATGAGCGACAGGGGGAACAAAGGAATAGGGGCCCAGCCTAGAGACCTCCCAAAGGACTACCCAACGGTAGTAGAATTCTGGGTACTCACATCTGCACTAGGCAGAGAGTTATATAGCAGCCAGATGTCAATCAAAATGACCTCAGTTGCCAATCGCCTAGGAATGCTTTTTGAACCATCCATAATGGCCCAAATATAATGCACACTCTCACTTCCGGGTCCTTTTTGTGACCTTTTATGGCCTTTTTTCTTTTTTGTTGTTCGTTGTTGTTACAACGCTCGGATACAGTTCTTCGCTGAAATCATGTGCCTCCTTGAGGTGTGCTTTATCTTTCTAAAATATTCCTTTAATAGATCTTTTCTAAATCTCACTGACCTGTGAATCTTCATCGCATCAATGAGGAAGAACCAAGGAAAATTGCCGACTACACTTCTGCGCTGTTATCCCTCCCCTGCTTGCTGCCATTAGGGCAACACCAAACTCAGATTGGCCTCAACAGTAACAAAAGGAAATGGGAGATATGAAATGTTACTCTTACAGAGAAAAAGAATAAAAAAATTAAAATAAATGGACTAAAATATTAAGAATCAAACAGAAAAATAATTAAGATTGGAAACATTCTTAAATAATTTTAAAAACAAAAAAAGAAATATAATAGTTGATAAACTATAATAAGTTCTAAGAAAAATATTGTAAACTTAAAATCATATGGCCTTGTAAAATAATAATAAGAAATTTTTAAAGCATCAAAATAAATATTATCTAACATTTATTGTGTGCTCATTTTGTGTTAGGTGATATACTTAGTAACCATTTTATACACTTTGTATAGCTTCTGACTAACAAAATCTAATGATATTGGTAGTTTTGCCTATATATTTTAGATTAGCTGTAGACTTATGAGTGACCCTCACAAAGTGAATACACATCACAGTTGATAGAGTTTAGTTTCTTTCCTCTAGAAGATGGATCATTTTTACAAAAGTATGATAAAGAAAGGTGGGAGAAGGCTTAACTATAATGTAAACATTGAAAATTCATATCAATCATACTATATGTAGATTAGAATGGCATCATTGATTAGCTATTTACATGTGCTTAAGTTTCATGCAAGTCAACTTTCTTTACTTTGCAGCACTTATAAATTTTAGTATGACAAGAACAATGACACTGACATTGCAGACACTGTCTTGGTGCCCTACTTGCTTCATCATGGTCTTGATTTGCCTTCTAGGTTTACAGTCCATTCTTAGCACACCTCCTCATTTCAACTGCATACTTTCAACATTTTAGTAATTTTGCTTTTATTCATATTTCATACTCATTTTATAGTTATCTTGAGGCTTATTCCACCCTAACTCTTAGCTTAGTCCAAGTTTTATATTCTCTTCATGTGTGTATATATGTATACATGCACATTATACATATATTTGTAAATCCTCAGAGTCCCTATTCAGATTTATGCAAATGTGTAAGGCAACTATTGAATCCGCCTGCTCTCTTATTTTAAAAACTGTTTCAAATTAGTTGAAGAGAAGAAACAACTCTTGCTGTTATGGAGAAGAAAAATGTAGCATTAGGGAGCACCATTCTTATATTGGGCTTCATAATAAGAGATTTTGGAACACAATTTCAGTTAGTAAATTTTTACTGAATATTCAATTTTTTAACAGAGACTGTTTATATTAAAAGAGGCAATATTTAAGAAATATGATATGGCAGTTTTCACTAGAGATTAGTTCTGGACCCCATGTAAAGAGGTTTTATCTATTAGTCCACAAAAGAAATATCAACAAATGTGATTGCTTAGTAATCACAGTTCTGTAGATCTGTTTGTGTCCAATGAAACCATAGAAAGTTTGTGAGAGCATCCAGCAGTCTCAACATCTCATACTCCTAGATTTAGTGGATGAGGGAGTCATCTTCACTTGGGAAGAGTAGTAACACCCCATATAGAGTCCAGAGCTAGACTGAAATAAAAATTTGAGTTTTTTGAATGTCATCAAGTCTCTGGATTGGTCTTCTCTGTTTATTCTACAGCAAAAATACTGTCTTTTAAATTTATGACAAGACATTCCTATACAATTTATTTTTTCTTTTTTTAAAACTAAAATAATATGTGGACTGTTTATTTTCTTTTGACATATGTTTACTAGATCAGTGTTAAGACAATTCACCCTTACACATCTAGCCCTTTTTACTTTATGAGTGTTACATTTGGTTTTGTTTCCCTTCTCATCATTTTAATTATGTGAGAGAAGGAAGCAAGGTATTAAAACAAGAATGATTACCTCTTTTTACATTCAGTATAAACTTTTTTTTTTCCTATTTTTTTTCTCTTAGCCTCTTCTCTGCTGCACAGAAATATCTTTTTCTTTCCTCCTGATGCACAGTTTCTTTGCTATTCATCAATTCATTATCTACTGAATAACACCATGGGGAGCAACACATTGCTCCCCATGGTGCTTTTCAATAAATAATGAAAGTAACCAGATAACTGGGGCTCACCAACACCTCAGAGGAGTGAGGAACCGAGAATTCATGGAAGCCACAGGATTATTTTTTGAAGGGAATTTTTTTTCATTTGTGTGGCACTGCAGCCTTGGGCTCCCTTATTTTCTTTCACAGGGTTCCATAAGCTTTTACCTATAAAGTTTTTTGAGGAAACACAACTGGGGAATTCTCAGGGATCCACACTGGTATTTTCAACCATCTAGGTTGTGAAATTGGTGAGGGAGAAATGACAGGAGGATTGTCAGCAGCCACAGTGTCAGCTCAAAACAAAATGAACAGATGTGTTTGAATCAAAAGAGTTATGCTTGTGACTAATATAACCTTAGACTAATTTTTTAGCATCTTATGCATAGGACCAAAACAAGAAATTTGTTTTTATTGACTAAGGTCCATTTGCAATTCATTCAGCTTGGGAGCATCTGATTTGTTGGTGAGCATTTCAATACTGGTTCAGGTTCATATTTTCTAATGACATTATTCTGCTGACAAAAATGAGATTCTAATTTGTGTAGGCTTAATCAGAATATATTCTAATGTATTAAACTCAGTATGCAAAAGGCATTCACACATTTTATATCTCTAACATTTCACCAGAAACTAAATAAGAATGAAATAAATAACTGGATAGGAAATTAGATTAAAGGAGCTTCTGTATTTGAAAATTCTTATCACTATGCACAACATCTACTCTCCTTTTCATGTTTTATTTATCATGTTCTATTGATCAAGAGATTAAAAAAAAAAGAAAATTTTGAGAATAAGGCTAAAGGAGTTGTTAATATATACCTTTGTTCTGAAATAGGACTGCATTCAAAACTTACTGAAGGAAAAGATAGCTGCCTACCTTTGTTCTGAAAAATAAGAAGCAATTTAAGACACACCCATAATTTACTTTTGCTATTTCTCATAGCGTCTTGCAGTCCTTAAAATCACGAATTGCTTCCTAAAACTAACAAATAATCTGACAAATGAAATCAAGAATCTACTTTTCTTGTCTTGATTTTTGGTTGAATTAAAATAGTAATCAATACTTAGGCACCCATTTAAGATCACATTATGTAAATCCTGGTAGATCTTTCTGGGAGCCTCATCATTACTACCACCATCACTTTCTACTCATCAGCTCTGTAACTTGCACCTTTAATTTCCATGCAGAGATCTCAGCAAGAACAAAAGTCACAAATCAGTATGACCTAGGGAGTTTAGAACATCTTTTGGATGTGCAACATATTAAAGTGTTGCCCTGAGAACTCTACCCATGTTTCTGATTAAATAAAGTTCTTATGTTAGAAAAAAATTGATTCATTTTAGGCTTATCAATCATTTTTCTAAATTAATGTGATGTGGAGAATATGGGAAACAAAGGAGGGACTATTCCATGTAATTACATTTTAAGGTCATCTTCTGAGAATACATAGTGCCAAAAACATGGGCTTTTGAAGATGTTGACTTGAGTTTGAATTCAGCATTGCTGTGTCCTTTGGGTAAATTATTTAAATTCTGAGTTTAAATTCTCACAATTTAAATGGAGCTAAACCTATCGATCATGCATGATTCCTGTGTTAGGAATAACTCATATCAAGCACCTAGCATCTAGAAAATGTTCAATAAATTATAATTAACAGTATTGTTATTCATTTTATCATCTCTGTAAAATGTTATTAATTTATCTAATTTCAGCTACCAATCTGAAATATATTGACACTTTTCTTTTTAAATATGAGTTTTAAAATTCTTTGTTATATATGTATATATGTATGTATTTCAGAAATAACTGAAATAGTGATTTCTTCATTCTTAAAATGCCTGACCCTGTTACTGATATTTTTTTAAATAGCAACTCATAAGAACAGACAAAAGATACTTCTGCCTTTGCTCTAAGCATTTATTACATTTGTTCATTTTAGTATTTAGCCAGAAAAGTGATTTATATGAGTTGAAAGTTAAAAGCGATAGCTTAATTTCTCAAAATTATACGATCACTCAAATATATGCAAATTGAAATGTTTAAATGTAATGGGAGATGTGAAATGCTAACTACAAGTCATATTAAAGAGGCTATTAGTTTAATAAATTAAAAACTGATGCTATTAGCATTCTTAACAAAAGATATTTAAGAACAGATTCTTTCATACTTCATTTATCTAATCCTAGATAAGATGTGGCAGTGACTAGCCAAACTTACCATACCATTTCAGATAGCAGTCATCAACACATAAAAAAAGATACCCTATAACAAATTAAAAAAAAATGTTGCAATCATCTGTATATTCTGTCTTTTAAAATAAAAGTTTAACATGTACTTCCTCTGGCTCTCATTTGTTCATTTCATGTACATAGCATAAAGATTTTACTTAACAGCACCATAATAGCATTTCACTAGAGACAGTTTTTATACATTTCAGTAGCTTATACTGATACTCGTACTTTTAGGAAAATAGCCATTTTGATAGTTAATATAAAAAAGATCGCATATTGAATATGAACATAGGAGCAGCACAGAGCAACCTCTTTGTCATATTTGTCAGGAACTTAGAGTTGCAGTTGCAGTTCTTGGAGCTCAGGGCAGATGGAAATGTGCAGTTCCTCGGTGAGAGAAGTCATTAATATTTAAACCCGTAATGAGTATTAAGAAATATTACAATCTAAGATGTGGACCATTCGTACCAGAATTAGTATAAATTTTCTGAATATTGCTGTCAAGGAAGTATAGAATATTTTTCTTTTAGAATCCTGAAAAAAATTTATGGGAAGAGAATACCAGAAAAATAAGTTTGAATTATCAATGTTAAATCTGTTTTTACTTCTTCAGGGAAATTTGTAGAAATTAATCAGATATTTTAGAGTTGCCAATAGCCTGAGATATAGAAACTGAGGAATGTTAGTAACTCCCCTATTTTGAGATGAACTGTCGCACTCTGTTTTTCAGGGGCTTACTTATAACCAGAATGCTCTAGTTTCTTGAGTTACTTAAATACAATTTTCCGTAGGTTGGCTTAATGCATAAATCAATCATGATGGGCAAAGACATCTTATGTGAGAACACACGCGCACACACACACACACACACAATTTTTTAGTAATTTAGGACAATTGTTCGAGTGGGTTTCTTTTATCTCCTATCATCTACTTCAGTAAATGTATTTTCAGGTAGAATCTAGGTAATGCCTAAAAGCAAAGGTGTCAAATCTTCTCTGCGCCTCTATACAAGAAAAACCACTGGAGCTCAGGTGACATCACCAAAGTGTTCATAAGATCAAATGACAGAATTCTTAAACTGTTTTTAAAAGTAGAATATTTTTTAAATGACCAAGATAATTGCAACAAAAATTAAAATAAAATTTGAATAGGTCAAGTGTTATAGAAAAAAAACTTCAAAATATATCACAACCTAATTTTCACAAAAAACATTCCAAATTTAACCATTATTTGAAACAATGATTACCTGAAAGACACAGGCATATGAGTTTTTCCAACCTATTGATAAAATAATGTAACAGTCCCATACATTCTCAAAAGAAAAAGCAACACTAACTCACAGGAAGGCATGAGTTGAAGGAGGAACAAATATTTTGCACAGTTGAGACATATTTTTAGAGTGATTTTTTTCATATTCGTTTTAAAATAATTGTCTGGTAGTGAATTTCTGCTTATATTTAAGTTAACTGAAACTGTATTCCAAGTTTACATAACCATAAGATAAAAAGCTTTATGTTATTCAAGGAGATAATTTGGTGGGAAGGGAGGGAGAGAAAGGAAAAAAAGAAAAAGAAAGAAAAAATAGAAGTTATCTCCAGACTAAGTACATATAAGAAAAAAATATATATAGATTGTAGAAAAAAAATTTTAGCTTTAGGCTTTACAAGATTTTTAAAGGCGAAAATACATCTTGAATTTTAAAAAGTTGCTCAGAAATACCTTACTTTTTAGCCTTCTTTTGGACATTAAAAAATACATATAAGAAAATTAATTTTCTTTATAACATTCTTAAAAATAGATACCTGATATTTAAAAACAATTATTGCACCTTCTCAACTGACCTGATTGCCAATAATTAATATTAAAAGCATGTACTTCTTTCCTAGTTCCCCATAATTATCTATTGTTTCCATTAAATAAAATTATAAATGCACACCAACGAACTGTGCTCTCTTATTAATAGCTCATATATTAAACAACTCTGAATTGATCCTGACAGGTTATTTATTGTTGGCTTTACTCTAAAGATGAAAAGTATTATAAGTGTGGCACAATAGTATACTGAGAAAAGAGCACTAAAGCAAAGGAAAAAAATACAAAAATAATTATAATTGCATTATCTTTTTAACTGTGCAAGGAGCATACTTTGCTAAAGTAAATACAACTCATAATACCGGTAGTTTCTTGAAATTTATATTTTGAAACTTTTTTCTAAAAGTTTAAAATTTGGTTATGAGATAAATTATATTAATAAGAGAATATTAATATTTATATTTCAGTAAATAGAATGATTTCCCACAGGTTTAGATAAACAAATTTATTTCTCTCTAATTGAAATTTTAAAATAAATACCTTGCCTATTTATCCTGACCACTAACAGTAAATGCTAAATAGCACAAATTATTTTCATTAATTCAGACTTTGCTTCTGTAATTCGTATTTTGGTTTTAATAGGTAGAGTTTTCTGTAGCATGGTTTCCTGAAACTTCGATAAACTTCAATTCTCGTGTGTTCTAGTTGTTAATGCAAAAGGAAATTGCTATCATAACAAAATATCAAGAAGTATATTAGATATATACATTTTTATCTTCTGCAGTTATTTTCATTTAGTTGTACTTTTATATGAATGTAATCATATGAATTCTTTTGTGTCTTTTTCCTCAAGAAATGTAGTTTCTGAAATTCAGCTACAGTTTAGTTTACTTTGCTTATTAATTTTTTTGCTTATTTTTGCATTGAATGAATATATCATATTGTATTTATCCATTTTACTAATGAGATTTGCAAGAGTTATTACCAAATTTGAATACTACAAATATACAAAGAACATTATTGTTCATACATATTGAAGAACATGTACAGAAGATTTGCATATATACTTAGGAGAAAAATTTCTTGATGACAGAACTTGCCTGTCTTAAATGTGTTACATAATGCCAAACTATGTTCTGAGCTGATTTAAGAAATTTACATTCTTAATTACAAAATATGAAGATACTAGGTACCTACAACCTTGCCAATAGTTACTATCACACTTTTCTGATTGATAACATATTATCTTTTTATTTGCATTTCCTTATCATTAAGAATTGAAAATATTTACTTGTGTTTATCAGCTATTTAGATTTCTTCACGTGGGAAGTATTCTAGTCTGACTTACCTCTTTCTCTTTAATGTAGGTGTTTCTTATCTATTCAGGTACTAGTTCATTGTCTATTGTATATGTAATATCATCTCCCATTAGGACTCTGGACTTTTAATTTTACAAAGTCACCTTTGACATTTCACATTTTAATTAAATTTTATTATTTTAATTTATATTTAGTGCTTTTTTATCTCTTATTTCAAAAGTCATCCTTTATTATTAATCATTAGAGATAATTTTCTATAGTACTTTCTATACAATGTACACTTTTAGACTTCACATGCAAATCTTTGATCTAATTAGAAGCGACTTATTTTGAGTAAGGTAGGCATCCAATCTAATTTTTTTCCTGTATGGATATCCACTTAGATCAGTTTTTTTTAAAATTAAAATGCTGTCTTTGTCCCACTAATCAGCTTATGATATTTCAATTATCTGTAGATGTGTAGATCTATTCCTGAGCTATTATATTCTATCAGTCTATGTGTCTAGCCTCAAACAAAAACTATGCTGCCTTCATTGCTGTAGCTATCTTTAGTGTTTATATCTGGTAAGTACTCTTTATTCTTTATGATTGACTTGTTGTTCTTTGTCCATTGCATAAGAATTTTAGAACCAGCTTGTCAATTTCATAAAAATTGGGGTTTTAAATAATGCTCTATTAAATCTTGAATGAAATTATTAAAAATTGAAAATTTTGGAAACTAAAAATTTTAATATGAAAACGTGCCATATTTCTTTATTTATTCAGGGCTTCTTTATGTCTCACGATAATTTATTTTTTGTTTCGTATATTTTCTTTAATTCCTAGGTACTATGTATATTTGATGTTATTAAAAATTATACTGTTAAATTTACACTAAAAATTGATACGTAAAATCTAAAATATCTAAAAATAAAGATAATATACGGGGTGAAAGCTTTCTAGGTCCAGGAACAGCACTTGCTCTCATTCTCTCTTTCTCTCACTCTCTCTCCCTCTTTCTCTCTCTCTCTCTCTGAATTTGAACTAATCTCCATGATAAAGAAAATTAGCATGAAGATTATTTTTTTATTACAATTCTTGGGCAATTCTATTTCTCAGTGCCTGAGTAATTTCTTTGGAACTCTTGGCTTAGTTTGAAAAATAGAGCTACAGTGACAGATGTAAGAAACAATGATATAATCTAAATGTAAAAATGGGTAATTTTGGTTATAATGGGGTCGATGGCCTAATTTTAAGTCTGGTGCTGATAATTTATAACAATAAATGTGGTAATTTTATATTACAATAGTCCCCCCTTATCTGAGGGAGATACACTTCAAGATCCCCAGTGGATGCCTGAAACCACAGATAGTACCAAACTCTATATATACTATGTTTTTTCCTATACATATATACCTCTGATAAAATTCAATCTATAAATTAGTCACAGTAAGAGATTAACAGCACTAACTCATACTAAAATAGAATAATTACAACAATATACTATACCAAAAGTTCTGTGACTGTAGTCTCTCAAAATATCTTATAATACTGTACTCACCCTTTTTCTTCTTGTAATGATATGAGATGACATAATGCCTACATGATGAGATGAAGTGAGATGAATGATGTAGGTATTGTGATGTAGTGTTAGGTTACTATAAGTGTTACTTGAATTCAAGAACTGTGATAACAAGACAGCCAACCTGATAACCGAGAAGGCTATTAAGTGACTAATTTGCGAGTAGCATATACAGAATGGCTACGTTAGACAAAGGGATGATTCGTGTCCTGGGGAAGGTAGAGAAGGATGGCACAAGATTTCAAAATGCTACTCAGAACAGTATATATTTTAAATCTTATGAATTGTTTATTTATGGAATTTTCTATGTAATGTTTTCAGACTATGGTTGGTCATGTGAAAAGCAAAATCATGAATAAGAGAGGACTATTGTATTAACTTATACAATACACATATTGCATATTCATTGTCTAATTATATGTGTAACATAGATTTGCCACTGTTGTTAGGTTAATTCAGAGCATCTAATTGCTTAAAATCAATTTATAATCTCAAATGTTTTATTCTTAATTTGGGGTCCTATTAAATTTAATTATCTTTTATATAATAAAATATATATTATATTATTTTATTTAGGAGGTAGAAATTTCAGGCATATACCTGAAATAGAAAGAAACATACCTAAATTATAGTACATGGTTTTCAAGATATTGGACATCAGGCAAAAGAGGACAAGAAACAAATGGGGTTAGCCCTAGGAATGCCCCAGCTTCCTGGCTTGAAATATTTATAGGCGTTGGCACAGTAGAATTAAGGTGGAGCTGAGCTCTCTCCTGAGTTGAGGAGAAAGAGGTTAGAGTCCTCACAGATCAAGGTAGTCAGAATTTATAAAACAGTATAATAAAGAAGAGAGAGTATTCCTTGATTATTCAGCGGAGTATTGATCAGTACATAAATGTGAAGAATTACTCAAAACCAAAGAGAGAATCATCCATAAAGTTTAGAGGGAATTGTACTCAGAGATTAAACAGAGGTAGAATAGTATCTATTCCTCCCAGCAAGAGTAGAAAATCTAAAAATTTACATTGTGGGATAGAGTGCACAGAAGGCTGTTGCCTCAACAGTGGTGAATATTTAACCTTAGAATAAATGGTCTTTTGGTGCTGCCTTCCAAATTTTAAGAACTTCAGACTGTTTACAAAAAAAATAAACAAAAGTAATACACTGTTTTCAAATACTAAATTATGTCCCAGGATGAAGTTCAAGCACACAACAATATAAAATTCACAATGTCTGGATTGAATCAAAGATTACTAAGAATGCAAAAGAATGGGAAAATATCTCTCAAAGCAAGGAGAAAATCAATTGATTTACATTGATAAAAATTGACATAAATATTAAATTTAGCAAACAAAGATACTTAAAAAGTTATTAGAACTATATTCCATATGTTCAAAAGTTAAATAAAGGCATATTCAAAAGACTGAAATCAAATTTCTAGAGATGAAAGTTACAGTCTGAAATAAAAAATATACTGGTTGGAATTAATTGCAATTAGAGATTGATGAATGAAAGATTAATAACTTAAAAACATCAATGCAAACTAGAAAAAAATTAAATGCCGAAAGAGAATTTGAAAAGTGAAATATGCGTTAGTGAGTTGTGGAGCAATTTTAAGCATTTTCATATATGAAGGGATGGGGGGGCAAAAAATAAAGAAATAAAAGCATCCAAAGGTATGAAAGGTATCCAAATTTGATGAAACTATAAACCCAAGAAGCTTTAAAAATCAATCATTGGCCACTTAGAGATACATCATAGTCAAATTGTTCAAAATCAGTGACGAGAACATCTGTAAAGCAGCAAGAGACAGACATGTTATTTACAAAAGAAGAAAGATATAGATGTCAAGAGATTTCTCACTGAAAAAAATGTAAGTGAGAAGACAGCAGAGCCCCATCTTTAAAGTATTGCAAAGAATTCAATTTAGGATTACATATAAAGAGAAAATATGTTTAAAAAATTTGAGGTAAAATAGACTTTTTCAGACATACAAAAGTTGAAAGAGTTCATCATTGTCAGGCCCGCATTACAAAAAATGTTAAAGTGAAACAATTTAAACAACAGCTAAAGCAACCCTTTCTATAAACTTCAAAATTCCAAAATATTTGTTTAGCATACTAATGTACTTTTCTCTCCTATTAAAACCAAGATTAAATTATACATTAAAATATCTAACACTCCCAATAAAATTGGGAAAAGAAATTAAGGGTACCTAATACTCTAATCAAACAAAATAGAGTACAATAAATATACATTCAAAGATTTTCCAATAGCAAATTAAAAACAAAACAAAACAAACAGGGTGATAGTTATAACAATTATCGAAGGCAAAGAGTAAAAATATTTCATGAATAAAATTTTCCCATAAATCATTAAGAAATGCTAATTTTCCAATACACATGTCTAAAGGATTTAAAGAAACATTACACAAAAATGAAATTGAATTAATTTAAAAATGGGTTTATATAGAAAATTTATGTCTTACTTTAAGCATATGATATAAAAATAATATTTAAAAATGACAGATTTTTACATTTTAATGGAGAAAGATAAGTTGTGTTTAAATGTGTGTTATATATATTTAGATAGTAAAAATCGAACAGTTTTGAGGGAAAATGGTACGATGAATGAAGCTCTCAAGAAGAATGAGAATCTATATTAACTAAGGATGGAATCCACAATTCTTGTCTCACCTATATCCCTATCTATCACCTCTATTCCAAGGACTATAGGAATTCAAAAAATCAGGAGTAAACAAGACAGTCTCCCTTCTAGATTTCAAAGTACTTGGCCTATGCCCATTCCCATTCTCTCCCTTTATAAATGACAAAGATGTCATTATAGCTTCATTTATTTTGTTTTTCCAAATCGAGGACTTAAATCACCACAAGAGAGAGTCACAGCAAGATGACTATGCATCAGAAAAGGGAAATTCTTGGACTTTTAAAAAATTACTGGACAAAACTCTGAAGTGATATTAATTTCTTAGAACCCAAAAAGCTATTCTTGTTTTGCTATTTAAGTGAGGTCTAGTGGGTTCAGTTTATTAATGAAGTTTTGGTGTAGGTCTATCTCATGCTAAGCTCAATGAGTTTCCAAACACATCTATGATCATTTTCTCAGTTTTAGAATGCATAGTTGAAATATACATATTCAATAACTAGAAGAATCTCCTTATTGGTTCTCTGATCTATGGGGTAAGTGCTATTTAATAGGATTTACAAAAAACAAAACGAAACAACAACAACAAAAACACTAGAACTGCTTTCCCTATAAAAATAGTGAAACCAAACCAAAACTATATCCCTAGAAAATGGCAAGGTCTGTGCCACCATCAAAGAGTTAAAAAATAAAGGCATGGTGATTCTTACCACAGGCCCACTTAACTTGCCTGTTTGTGAAGAAGATAGATATTGCAGAATGAGAGTGTATTATTGTAAACTTAACCATTTTTTAACTCCATTTGCAGTTCCTTTTATAGATACAATTTCTTTACTGGAGCTAATCAAGACAGCCCTGATATTTGATATGCAGCTATTATCAAGCAAACATACACGCACACACGCACATACACAGTTATCTGTTAGTAAAGAAAATCAGAATAAGTTTGCTTTCGCCTGACAAAGATAACAATATACATCAATAGGTATTGATTATCGTACCTCAGAGCTATGTAAATTCATGTCTTGTCCTGTCATGATTTACTCTCAAGGAATAGATTTTTGCACATCATTCTGATTCACTTCATTAATATCATTATTCTGACTGTACAAGGTAAGCAAGAAGCAGTGAACATTGTTACACCTTCACATGACACATATGTCGGGGGCCAGGGCAAAGACCAAGGTGAGACACATGAGGGATTCTCCTTGGGAACAAAATTTAAGAGGCCACCAAAAAGCTCATTAATTAAAATAAATATTTTAAAGCTATATTTTAAAAAATCAAATTTGTTTTTAAAAATCCATGATGAAAAAATATTAAAATTTTGAATAACAACAAGATCAGTACTAGTGATTTTTTCTTTTGACTACTGCTCTACTATGGTATGAAATGGCACTGTTATTGATCCTGAACAGGGAAACAGAGCCAATCAAAGTTCCTATAGTCAGAGAAATTTATTATAGGAATTTGAGCTTGCACAGAAATGGAAGAGATTGGAGAAATAAATATTTGGAAGACTGCAATGAGAGAATTATATTAGTTATGTGCATCATCCTTAAGCACTAAAATAGGTTGAAAAGCTACTGCAGAAAATACTGTGACTTCTGGTTTACAGTTTCGCATGTAAAGAACTTGAAAGTTGCCACTCCATTCTAACAAGAGGCTCAACAAAATTTAAGATCGACAACTCTTTAGATTCCTAAGAAAAATGATGTCATGGGGCAAACCACTGACCCAAAAATTGCAGATACAAAGAATAACTAACCAAAGCAGAAACCTCTGTGGGAACCAGTGCCAAATAGGAAAACCTGAATTGTATTTGACAAATTGCTAGAGGCTAAGTGTGGACAAGTCTGAGAGTTAAGGAGACTCAGTCATAGAAGGGCCCCCAAGTTTTTTTTGAGTTTTACCTTCAAGAACTAGACCGAGTTCTCACAGGAAATATCGGAGAAAAATCCCTTCCTTCTTCCTGCAAGAGTAGAGGAAAAGGAACCATTCTGAAATAAGCCAAAGTACTCTGCTCCACATAACAAGGCCTGCCCTCAGGGGAAACTACTTAACCAGAGTGGAACAGTGCTGGGAAATCATCAGAGCCTAACTGACCTGGGTGAAGGGAAATTCTTAACTGCAGACCACACTAGCCTTCCAAGTGAAGAGAAATACCTAACTCCAAAGTACTCTAGTCATTCCATCCCACCTAAGGGAGGAGAAAAAAACAAACAAACAAACAAAAAATGAGAAACACCTGTAAAGGTCACAGTCCAGAGGGATAAGCTCACTAAAAGACTGAGACCTAATCATTGGACTATAGAATGTTTCCCCTTCCTCCACACCCCATTATCACACAACTAAAGACCTATTTACAGCACTTCCACTTACCCAGTACATCATGTTCAGCTTTTAAGAAAAAAAAATACAAGGCATACCAAAAGGCAAAAAACACGATTTGAAGACCCAGAGCAAGCATCAGAACCAGACTTAGCAGGGGTGTTAGAATTAACACACAAGGGATTTAACTCAATTATAATATGCAAAGGGTTCTAATGGATAAAGTAGACAGCATGTAAAATTATAGGTGCAATGTAAGTGGAGAGGTGGAATTATTAAGAAAGAATTGAAAACATATGCTAAAGATTTTTTTTTTAATTATGTAAGACAAATGAAGAATGCTTTTGATTGGCCTATTTAGTAGACTAGACTTGGTTGAGGAAAGAATCTCTGAGCTTCAGGATATATCGGTAGAAACCTCCAAAACTTAAAAACAAAGAGAAAAAGACGGGAAAAAATATCCAAGGACTGTGAAAATCTACAACTGGTGCAACATATGTGTAATGATAATATCAGGAGAAGCAAGAGAGAAAGGAGTAGAAGACATATTTGAAATGATAATGACTGAGATTTTCCTCAAATTAATGTCAGACACGAAAGCACAGATCTAGAAAGTTCAGAGAATACTAAGCAGGATAAATTCCCCCCACCCCCCAAAAAATTATACCTAGGTATATCATTTTTAAATTACAGAAAATCAAAGGTAAAGAAAAAGTTTTGAAAGAAGCCAGAGGAAAATAATAGCTTACTTATAACGGAGCAAAGATAAAAATTACATTGACTTATTCTCAGAAGCCGTGCAAACAAAAGAATAGAGAGAAGTATTTAGTGTTGAGAGAAAAAATACACACCAGCCTAGAATTCCATACCCCGGGAAATTATCCTTTATAATTGAAGAAGAAATAAAAACTTTCTCAGACAAACAAAAATTTAAGGAATTTGTGATCAGTAGACCTGCCTTGAAAGAAATGTCAAAAGATGTTCCTAAGAAAGAAGGAAAATAATATGTGTCAGAAACTCAGATACACACACACCAACACACACACACACACACACACACACGGAAGAACATCAGAGAAGGGACAATAGAAAGTAAGATGAAAACTTTTATTTCTCTTATTCTTAATTGACGTAACAGATAACACTTTGTTCAGAATTATGTAGTAACCGTGTAGTTTATTATGAGTGTTTGGAGTGTGTGCATACATATGATTTGCTCTCCATTTAGACATGTAGTTTTGAATTAATTCCTCCAACTTCCACAAGCTCTAAGTACCTAACAAAATGGACCAATAGATTTGCTTCTTAGTTGGAGTTAGAAACTCTCATCCACTTTCCTAGATAAATGCTCTCCTAAATTCTAGGTGACTTCCCAGGTCCCTCAAGTCTTTATTTCTTTCCCATAAATTCCAGCTTTCTGCTGCCCTCTCCTGGCCTACAATGGCATATAAACATTTATAAATCCTGAGGTTTATATTAGAGGAAGTAAAAGAATAATTCTAAAACTTTAATGTGCACCAAAATCTTCTTAGAAGCTTGTGAATAAAATGTAGTTATAAAGCCTCTCACTCAGAGATAATGATTCTGTATATCTGAGGCAGGGGTCATGAATTTTCACTTTTTCTTTTTTTTTTTGTCAGAAGTAATTCTTTTATTTTTTTTTTAAATTTTATTTTATTTGTTATGGTGACATTGGTTAACAGAATCCAGTAAGTGTCAACTGTACAATTCAACAGTAAGTCATATATATCTATTGCATGGAACCTTCACTTTTAATAGACTGCAATTCTGATTTGTATGAACTATAAACCACACTTTGAGAAATGCTGGAATAGGCAAATCTGACTCAAAGTCTTGGTTATAGCCTTTTGATTACAAGAACAAGCCTTGAAGAGATGGTGTTAATTTAGAAAAACAATTATTTGCATATTTTAATTGTTTAATTTTTTATTTAAATAGCTAAGTAAAAACAAAATATTATTTTAGAAATGTATTTCAAATTTAAAATTAGAGCAATATTTAAAGGAATATAAATACCTAGGTACAAGGAGATACAATGGCCTCTAACTTTTATATAGTAAGTCTACTTATTCTAAAAGTTATCTCCTCTGGTCTATTTTTGAATTTGGCTAGTTATTAGAACATATCATTTTTTTCTTGCAGCTATCAAATAATTCTAATAAATTTCACTTATATTTGTAAGCATCAGGTCAATATTCTTTAAGGACTGAGTCTATATAAAAATAAAACACATAACAGCTGCTCAAGTAAGCAAATACTAGATACAATATCAAATTCTTCTTTCACCGATGCCTAAACATTTCTTTCCCTCATTATCTAAATTCATAATTCATAAACTGGAAGATAGTAATAGTTTTGATATAGTTGTCTGGCTCAGTATTTTTTTAAAAGACCATTAAAGTAGTCTTCTATTATTTTTATATTCAATCACTAAATGCCTAATATTATTGAAAATATTGTAAGTCAAAGGATCCTTAACTCCTTATTTTTTTCCTCATAAAGAGCTCAGATGGATGCTATAATTTTTATTAATAACATGTAGTTATCTTACATTCTTAATTCTGATATTGGCATTAACATCTATTTTTATATTAGTCCTAACTTGTATGACATAACCAATTTGTAGCTTACTATATAAAGGACTGGAGACACATTCAGTATCATCTTCTGAAAAAAATTGATTTTCTGAAAATGATTATAGTACAGTTAAATTTTTGAATGCAGTATCAATGGGATATAAAATGACTTTAGATCACATATGAACAAAGATAGTTTTGAGTTTGGGCTCATCAGTATGAATTTTCTAAATTATGGATTTACTATTTTAAAGTAAATAGATACCCTGATAGTCATCAGTCTCTAAAGCTAGAATAAAGTTATAGTTTATGAACTGAACAACTGATAGATTTTAGGTTCCCATTGTCATCAGATGATATTAAACTACAATGCAAGCAGTGAGAAGGATAATGCTTAACTAAATCTACATTTTGGAACTGCTATAGGGACTTGAAAATGCTGCACTGATTCTTTAAATAATTTAGATTGTAAAAGAAGGAAAAAAGATTCAGGCAGGCTTGCAAGTTTGCACTTAAGTATTTAATGTACATTTTAAACTGAAAGAGATAAATTTAAGTAGAAATTGGGACTGCCTTTTAAATAAGGTCAAAATCTGGCTGCAAGAAAGGCCCTCATCGTAAATCCTATGCCCCATTCCTTCTAGAGAAGAGAGTACACAAATGTAACAAGATAAATGGTTATACTCTTTGCATTGTGCACACACCCTCTCTTTTAGGGAGACCAAACCCACATTTGTAAAAAAATTCTCAAAAAGCACTTGTGTCTTGAGACCATTGGAAAAGTGGGGTTTTCTTCTTGCATCGGGAGTCTATGAAAAGAGAAGTAGGTTAAGGTTTAATAAAGGGAGGTTGTAGAAGGTCATTACTTTCAGAAAACTATTACGGTCAAAATATGATTGGTACAAGGAATCTTCTATGGAAAACAGTGAAGCAGCTGCTTATTTCCCACAGGCTGGCAGAGATCCAGGTAGTGACGGGACTACATAGGTCATGTTAACTCTAGGCAAGTTTCTAGAATTTACAAGGAAACCTAAAGATTCTTGAGGATACAAACCAAGTTTTACCAGATTTCTGAATTGCAAGGGGTGTCAGCTTAAAACTGGTTTATTAACAGAGTAACAAACAATGTTTAAATTTAGTAAAATTTGTTTACTTCTGTTGTTTTCTTATATAGCAATGTCTCTGGTAGAGTATACAGTCACTAAAAGAAATACTCCCCAACACATACATATCCGAAAAAACTATATTCCTAAAATGGCCTTAACTCCCTGATGATGAGCAGGGTTTGGAAAAGAGTTTTTTTGAAACTTGACATTGTAATCTGCAGGTACAACATCACCAAATGCCAAAGACTCTAGCTTAAACTAGTCAGCACAAAATGAAGAAAGGAGCTTGAACTAGAGAGTACAAGTATGTGACTGATTATGGTACAATCGATATAAATTGAAGTATCTCATTGTCCATTTTATATCCACTTTACATCCACTTTCAGAAAACTCTTAAAAGAGTTATCTATAGTTAGTGTTTATTTTCCCCCTTTTCACTATTTCTTTAATGCATTGTAATTTTTTGTTCCCCATTATACCTTTCTTTTAATTCATTTTTTTTGACAATGGCTCACCCTTTCTGACTCACCTTTTATTTATTTTTATTTTTATTTTTATTTTTTATTAAATTTACTAGGGTGACATTGGTTAATAAAATCATATAGGTTTCAAGTGTACAGTTCAGTAATATATCATATGTATATTGCATATATATATCACTTATTTATGCATTGTCTATGGCCAGTTATACACAACAATGACAAAGTATGTAGCTGTGAGAGAAACTTGCAAAGCCTAAAATATCTACTATATATATGGCCTCTCACAGAAAAAAAAAAATGTTGACTCCAGTACTTTTAAGACATCACATTGACTCTCCTGCCTCCAATTTGTATCTATGAACAGGATGACTTTCAAATTTATGTTTTTAGACTAGACAACACAGAATTTCAAACCTTTATATTCACTAGTTCTAATGGAATGTCTCACAAATATCACAAACTCAAATTCAAAACTGAATTTATAATCTCTCTCTCACACACACACACACACACACACACACACACACACACACACTTTCAACTGCCCTCATCGGTTACTTCTCTTAGTGAACTACACACCATTGATTCAATTATTTAAATCAGAAACCTGTCATACATGACACCTCACTCTCTTTATACCAGGACTGAGGTAAGCACTATAAAGTTTAATCAATTTTATTTTTCAATATCTCTAAAAGTACCCATATCTAATTGTACCCATATCTATTAACTAAAACTTCATATGAGCACCCTTCATCTCTTACCTGGACAATTGCAATAACTTCCTAATTGTTCTCCCTGTACCCACTTGTATTTCCACTATTCTCTCTGCTCTATATAGAAAAGAGTGTTTTTTTCTTTCAAAATGTAAACCTAAGTATTAATTGCACTCTGTAAGATGTGATTACGATTTACATATTTATGGTATCCTGGCCCACATGCATTCCAATGTGATTTTTTTTTTCTTTTTGCTTACACTACAGGGGACTATATATGGCTTATATGACTCAGATATTTAGGCACACTCTAAAATAATTACGCACAGATAATAAACTTTTTAAACCACTACCTAAATGGTATAGTGATACACAGATATATACCGAGTTGTAAGTTTTGTGATACACAGATACATACTGAGTTTTAAGTTTTGTGCATAGCTTACATGCCATTCATGGTAGAATGCTTTATTTATAAAGCCAAAATGCCAGTGCAAACTATTATAACAGGCATTATAAATTCCCTAAATTAAACCCTTCTGGATTAACCTTAGCAACCTTTCTCTTTCAGACTTGTATTTTTGTAATAATCTATTGTATATCAAAAGTGAATATAAAGGTTTTAAAGATGCCCCCTGCTCAGCATTCTGTTCACAGTATCAGGCCAGAGTTTAAAGTAGACTAAATCTAGTACTTATCAACCTGGCCACCCCGTCATTTCCCCTGGATCCTGGCATGTAACTTTATCCGTGTCAGCCTGTCCCTGAAATCCCACATCATTTTCAGAAAATGGCAAGTTCTAAATCACACACTGAGATCTGGGTAGCTCTCTCCAATGCCACAAAATAATATTCAATTCTATTTATACAATGCAAAATAAGCAATTTGTCGGTTATAAAATGAGTTTAAACATTTATCCTTTGTGACCTACTATGCAGCGTCATCCGAAACTATGTCCTTTTTGTCTTGTTTCCAAATTTATCCTAATTCTCACTAATCCCCTAGGGACAAGTGCTACAATATTTAAATGTCAGGAACCAATTCCTATACCTTCAGCAATCGAGTCGCTGCCTGTGCAATTGTGAGACTTAGAATACGTGCTTGATGTTTGGAAAATTTGTAGAAGCTACAGGAAATGAGCTAAGACCAGTTAAGCCCTCCATATCAATAGTGGTCTGAGACTCTTAATTAATTAATTATTCATTTATTCACTCATTCAGTAAATATGTTGAGTTCTACTATATGCCAAACACTTTTCTAAATTTGAGGAACAGAGCAATAAGTGGAAAATAGAAAGGGAAAAATATTCTTAATTTTATGGTGGAAAGAAATAGACAATAAATATGTAAGTATATAGCATGAAAATTGTAACGATTGTTTTGGAAAAACATAAGAAGGAAGTGGATAAGGAGTACACACTCTTAAATTGTGGATGAAGAATGAAAGAGATGAAAGATATTATTAAATGTGAGAAAACATACCAATCAGTAAAACACAAGCTATGAACATTTTAGAGTATTTAGGAATAGCATGGAGACAGGTGAATCTAGAACAGTCTGAGCAAGGGAGAGATTAATAAAACGCATCATTAGAAGCAAACAAGGGAGAACAGATTATTCAAGGCCTTATGGGGCATTATGGGGACACTGGCTTTCATTTTTAGTAAGATGAGAAGTTACATGGATTTTAAACAGGATATTTTTAATATAATACATTTTTTAAAGTACCACTCTAGATTCTGTGCAAAGAGTTTATAGAAAGATAACAGTGGAACCAACAGACTCTTAAGAAACTCTTGCAAAACTTCTACTGAGAGTTTATATATATATATATATATATATATATATATATATATATATATATAATCACTGATGATATATAACATGAGACAGTGGTGGAAATGAGGTGAAGTATTAGATTTTGGATAAATTTTGAAAGTTGAGTCAATAGAACTTGCAACTGGGATAGATGTTAAGTACAAAAAAAAGAGGAATCGGAGATGTTGTTAGAATGAACAAACTGGAAGGATGGATTTGACAATAATTGAGAAAAGAATGATTGTGGGAGGGACAGATTTGGAGGGAAGGTAAAGAGTTTCATTTTAAACATGTTAATTTTGAGACAACTATTAAATCTCCATTAGAGATGTTGAGTGTGCTTTTGGATATGAGAGTCTTAAAGTTCAGGTAAAAGAATCTATATAGAGATATAAGTTGAAGAGCAACTAGAATACAAATGGTATTAGAAACCATATAACCAAATAAAATTTTTGAGAGAATGAGTGTAGATAAAGATGATAAGAGGTCAAAAGACTAAACTCTGGGCTACTCAAATATTAAGAGGTTGGGAATGAGGAGGGACCAGCAAAGGAGACTGAGAAGGGGCTGCCAATGAGGTAAAAAGAAAACATGAAGTCTCGGAATACAAATCAAGAACATGTTTCAAATAAGAAAGAATAATCACCTCTTTAAAATCCATCTGATAGGTCAAGTGAGATAAAGGTTAAAATCACCACTGGATTTAACAATGAGGATATCATTAGCGATTTTGATAAGAGTAATTTCCAAGTAGTGGTAGATAAAAGGGCCTGATCTGAATAGTTTGTGAGAAAGTATAGGCAACAAATTGGAATAATTTTTGCTATAAAGTGATAGGTAAAAATGGGTCAGTAGCTGAAAGGAAATGTGGGGTGTTAAGAGAGAGAATTTTTCCTTTAAACTGAAGCATGTTTAATTGCTAATAAAAATGCTTTTACAGAAAGGAAAAATTGATGATGTGGAGGTTAGAGGAAAGAATTGCTTTTCAGTAAGTCAGAATTAGCTTCGTTTTAGTGACTAGTAGAAATATTACCATTAGATAAGAACATGGAAACATCCATATAAATATGCAGAGTACAACAGCATGAGAATAGGTATATGTGTAATCTGTTAATATACAGAGAGCTTTGCAAGTTCCCTCCTCAGTGAAACAGAAAGAAAAATTATCAGCTGTGGATAACAATGGGAGAGGATTATGAAAGACTTGAAAAGAGAGGATATGATATGAAATAGTTTTATAAAAGGATGACAGAATAGGTATTAATATTCTCTGGTGGCACTAAAAGCCCACTGGTAATTAATATTTGGTTTTCTCTAAGATTGAGAGTATGCCACATACATACAAAACAAGAAGAAAAGGACGAAGAATTTCAATGATTGTGCAAGGAAGTGATTATAATGATGAACCACGAAATCTAACTAATACATGACAACAGGGACAATTCTATTTTTGCTCAGCTTTGATACCAAAGGTTAAGCTTGGAGATTTTTATTTATTCAGGCATTGTCATGTTGCTCATATACTAGTAAGTGTCTAATAGGAAAAGTAGATATTAATAAAATAGTCAAACAAAAAAATGTAAGATTACTATATGATAAGTACTAGAAAAGAAAGGTGTGTGTTTCTGTGAATGTGAACACTTTTGAAGATCAGAGAACTCTTAATTCAGAAATTTGACAATTGAATTGTGCTCTGAAGTATATGAAGAAATTGAATGGCAAAAATATAATGGATGTAGAGAATGGAGTCCTAGACATAGGAAACAGCATATGCAAATACAGTGTGGTAGGAGAGGGTGTGGAAGAGGCAGAGGAGAAAAAGAAGGAAGAAGAAGAAGGAGGAGAAGGAGCAGCGGCAGCAGCTGGATCTATGAAAGTGAGAAGGAGCAAGTTTCAGGATGCTGTTTAAAACATAGAGAAAAGCCAGATAATAGTCTTATAGTTAGGGTAAGCATATAATTTATTGTCTGAACTAAGTACCCTGTGAGTCAAAAGAGATACTATTTACAATTATGCTACGAGGATAACAGCTATAAACTGGGACTGCATTGCACAATGCAATATGTACAGTCGCCTTACTCATATAGGACTTAAGATTAATGAGAAATCATTGATAATTATTAAGCAGAGAAGTGAGATAAACTTGAATTTGAAAAGATCTCTTTGGCCGCAGTGTAGAGATTAAAATTGATAAAATGCAGATTGGCTCTTTAAAAATTAATTTAAGCAGACCATACAGAAAATAAAAGGGTGTTGATGGAAATGGAAAGGATCAATTCAAGATATGTTTATGAGGCAAAATAGACCCAACTTTGCAAAAGTGTGATGTTGAAAGGTACTCAGACTTCTATATTTATGGCTTGAATAACTGGATTGATTGTGGAAATACTACCTGAAGTGGGGAATACTGGAAGAGAATAAAATTAGAAGAAAGACTGCGAGCCCAATTTTGAAAATGTTCAGTCTGGGGTATTCTTGAGACTTCCAAAAATCCATATCTAGTAGGCAGTCACTTATATATGTGTAGCAAATAAACTCAGATTTTATACTATATTAATTTTATCTGCTTCTTACATCAAATTAATTTCTAGAGTGCTAAGAAACTTAATCTCTACCATTTCTGTTATTTTCCTTTGCTATAAGGTTTTATGGCCCTGTGCTTCATATGTTCAACCCTCTTCTCCTCTGCTACACACACACACACACATTCCAGATTCCAGATCCCAGACAACCATGGATTTCCTTTATGTCTCTGTAGTTTTGCCTTTTACATGATGTTACAAGAATGGAATTACAGAGTATTTAGCCCTTCCAGATAGGCTTCTTATCTAAAAATATGCATTTAAGTTTATCTATGGTTTTTCATGGCTTAATGTAGCCCACCATTTTTTATCACTAAATAATAATACGTTATTATGTAATACACATAATTATAATATGTATTACAGTACGGACGAATTAAATTTTGTTTATTCGTCTATTGAAGGACCTATTGTTTACTTCCAGGTTTTGGCAATTGTTAACAAAGCTTCTACAAATATTAATGTATAGGTTTTGTGTGAACATATGTTTCCTAATCAGTTGGGTAAAACCCTAGAAGCATGATGACCGGATTGTACAATAAGACTATATTTAGCTTTGAAAGAAACTGCCACTGTCTTCCAAAGTGGCTGTCCCATTTTGCATTCATTCCTACCAGCAATGAATGAGAGTTCCTATTGCTCCATATCCACACCAAAAATGATTTATCAATTTGGGAGATTTTACCTTTTCTCATAGGTGGTTAGTGAGATCTCGTTTTAATTTGCATTTCCCTAATTTCAAATGATAGCAAGAATCATTTCATATGCTCCTTTGCTATATGTATATCAACTTTGGTGAAGTGCCTGCTTAGATTCGTAATCATTTTAAATTGAGTTATATGCATTCTTATTGTTGAGTTTTAATAGTACTTTATATATTTTGGAAACAGGTCCTCTATCAGATATGTGTTTTGCAAGTATTTTCTCCAAGTCTGTGTTTTGTGTTTTTATTCTCTTCATAATGTCTTTCAGAGCACACATTTATAATTTTAAGAAAGTCTAACTTGCTAGCTTTTTTTTTTTTCATGGACCATGTATTTGGTATTATATCTAAAACCCAATCACAAACCCAAGTTCACCTTCTATTAGTTTTATAGTTTTAGCTTCAATTTTTGCAAATTGTTGTTCATTTGCTTTAACATCATCTGTTGAAAAAATTTCCTTATCTCCAATTTTCAAAGAAATCTAACTTTCCTTGAATTTACTTTACACTTTTGAAGACTGGTTGAATATATTTGTATAGTTCCATTTCTGAGCTCTGTATTCTAGTGCATTGATCTGTGCATTAATTCCTTTGACAATATTGCATTCTTTCGAATATTATCGCTTCAAAAGAAATCTTGAAATCAGGTGATATGACTCCTCCAAATTTGTTTTTTTCAGTACTATGTTCACTATTCTGTTTTTCGATTTCCATACAAACTTTAATATTAGTTTGTTATTATCTACAAAATAGCTTGCTGAGAATTTGATTAGAATTGTATTGAATCTGTAGATGAAACTGGAAAAAATTGATATGAACAATATTGAGTCTTCCAATCCATTGGAATTACTTATTTGAATCTTCTTTGAATTCTTTTATTAGCATTTTGTAGTTTTCTATATTCAGGTCCTGTACATATTTTGTTAGATTTATACCTTAATATTTCATTTTTTGGTGTTATTATATTATATATTTTTAAATATAATTTCAAATTATAACTATCAATGTTGGTATAAAGGAAAGCAATTTATTTTTGTATATTATCTTTGTCCTTCGCCTTGCTGTGCTTCTTAGGTCCAGGAGTTTTCTGTACATCCTTTGATGTTTCTAGAAAGATAATAAATAAAGACAATTTTATTTCTCTGTTTCCAATCCACACACCTTTTATTTTATTTTATTTTATTATTTTATTTTATTTTATTTTTGTGCACTAGCTAGGCCTTTTAATAACTTATTTAATAGGAATGATCAGAGAGGACATGTTGGCCTTGTTCTCGATCTTTGGAGGAAAACATTCAGCCTCTCACTATTAAATATGATATTAGCTGAATTTTGTTCAAGTACTATTTTGTATAACTTTTTGAGAGTAATAAACATATCTATCTTTTTTATTTGGTTATTCAGTGGTATATGTGTACGTGTTCAGAACAGTGCTCACATATACTAGATGCTCAATAAAATTTGTTGAGTGATTGAATTAACCTTCTTAAAAACAGAAATCTTAGACACTCTCAAAGCCTCATTTTACAACAGTTTTAGTCAATACATAGGACTGGAAATACTTCAACTTGAGATAGTGCAGCTCAGTATTTCACAAATTTTGTCACATAAGAATTTCAATTATAATCTCTTTATGCTCAATCTATCCCTACAAATAATATTTAAAGGTGATATTTGTATAATAGCCTTCCTTATTATAGGAAGTAGACTGTCTTTTTTAAAAAAACTTTAAAACACTGTCTTTATCCTCATCCACCTAATATCATCTCCCCTTCCCTCTGGAGCAAGAGACATTTTAGAGTTATGCACAAATGCCTTTTTTAGAACCTCTATTTCCAAAGTCAAAAAATTCCCCATGCTACCAAATACAATTGCTGCTTTTTATCTTGTATTACTTAATGATTAAGGATCATTTGACATATTTGTTCACTCCTTCATGCTTGAAAGACTTTTCTCTCTGTTTCTGGAACATTTTTCACTCTAATTTTCCTTTTATCTCACCAACAGCTTCTTCTCAATCTTTTATCTTTTCCAATCTCATTTGGCCTCTAAATGGAGTGTATCAAGTCTTATTTGTGGGCTCGCTTCTCTACTTTAGCTCTCTCTCTCTAGGTGTTATCATCCATTCACATTCTTTAAGGGATAATTATATGCTGATTACTTCAACTTAATATCTTCAGCCTTAAAATCTCTCTCAAACTGTACAATTGTCTGCTTGAATTTTCAGACATCTCATAAACATTTTAAACATAATATATCCAATTGAAACTCTTAAGTCTCTTTTTCTTCACCTCCAAACCTAAATTTTTGCCAAGATTCCATAGCTCAGTTAATGGCACCATGTCCTATCTAGTTATTAAAGCTAGAAACAATAGAATTTCCTTACATACATTTAGAAATTCTAAAAAATTTTTCAATCCTGACTGACACTATCCAACTTCAAGCAACTATTATGTCTTATCAGGAATATTTGGTCTTCTTGCATCCACTATTCTCCTCACCAATTCCCCACTGCCATTATTCTCCATTCATTTGTCAGAGTACGTGAATAGTATTATGCCATATTTTTGCTTATATTCATCAATTTTTTTATTACTTGGAATATAGTCTAAACTCCTTGCCACGTTCTATACTGCTTTGAATAATCTGAATGTCCTGTATTTCTCTGACAGCATTTCCCATTTGCTTTAATTTTCTTTGTTACTTCCCAGAAATGTATTGACCTCTTTAATATGTTACAATAATTTGTCTCAATGACCAGTCTATTCTCATTCTTTATTTTTATTTAAAATTCACTTCCGTGAAGAAGGTTCAAACAACCACATATATATCCTCATTATTCTCAGTGATAGCCCAGTATCAGCTTGTTTCCATCAGCTCACCACAATCTATGTCTATTACACACACACATACACACACACACGCACGCACGCACATATATATTAATATATATATTAAAATCTATGGACACACAAAATACCTCAAATATTTTTCTCTTGTTAAAGATTATTCCAACAATTTACCAATGTGCATTCAGTATAGCTCAAACATTAACATATAAAATGCAGTGCAGTGTTTGCATCAAAAAACATTTAGTACTTTAAAAATATATGAATTATCTTTAGCTCTAAAAAATAACATGTTTTCGTAGAATTTGTCAGTTTTTGCCTTCCTATTAGTGAAAAATATATAACTGGCTTTAGCTTTTAATTAAAATTGGCTAACAGAATTCAGAATTAAAACTATTTTTATATATCTAGAATATGTATATGTAAGTATATTATCTTGCTACCTTAAAACATTTCTATGTAATTAAATAAAATCTAGTGGTGTGATAACATATTAGTTTAATCTATATCGATTTGCTAATATATTTTGTTTTTAGTGTGAGATAGTATATATATCTTCACCTCTGCAAATAAAATAATTTTTCCATGTGGTTTTGTGTGACTTTTCCATGTAGTCTTTATCATTAAGAATGTTTTTTTGAAATGAAAGTTATATGTAAGTGAGCTCTTGGCCCTCTTTTAAAAACACTTAATATATTTTAATTACTTATTTCTTTTTTTATGTATTTATAACCTATAGTGTAAAATTTGAGGAAAGTAGTTATACTGGTTTTGAGAAGTGTTATTCCCCAATTTATATTACCTGATACTTACTAGATAATCAATATTTATTTAAAAAGGACAAATGGCAAGGTGTTTACCTTAAAGCAATTATTGGGACAAATATAAAACCATCAAAATCTATTGGTGGTTTAAATGGAGAGTTTAGAGAAACATGGCGAAGTAAGAGATGTCCCCAGATCTCTCCCCCTGAAACAACAATAAGCTGAATATCTAAAACTCAACAAAAAACACCCAAACTGCACACCACCAGCACGTCTGAGCATGGGATCTGCGCATAAGAGCTACCACAGGTCAGAACCCTGGGAGTCGGGTGGTGAATTGGGAGAAATAAATAAGCTGCCTCTGGCAGCTGCCAGAGCTCCCTGTAGGAAGACCAGGAGGGGAGAAGGTGCGAAGGGTTTCCCGAACAGCCCTGCCTGGGAGTGCTGTGAGCTCAACCCGGCCGACGGCAAGGCCCAGTCAGGGCAGAGAGCAGAGAAGTAGAACAGCAGAGAAACAACAGTTGAATTTCACCAACCGCAGTTGCAAAACCAAGGCTGAACCTCAGCCCCTAACCCCAAACTCCTAGGGCCCCTTCCCCCATATCCTTCCAGACCAAACACCATGGACCCCCAGGAGAATCTGAGAAAATGCTACCGAAACTGTCGCTAACACTGACAGGGACTGAGATTGAGAGTAGCAAGCATGATTAAACAGGAAGCAATGGAAACACCGAGCAACTAGAAAAAAACAGAGGCATTGTTAAGGCTTTATATAAAGCAAGGATCCAAGAGGCTCAGATGCTACCTATTGGAAACCAAAAGAAAAGCGCCTTCTTTGCAACAGGCCAATGAGAGACCTTTATATAATAAATCTTCATTCTGGATAAAAAGCAAAATACACTTCCGTTAATGCCCAGGCAGAGAAATAGTCTACTAAACACCATGAACAGGCAGGGTGACAAGGCATCTCAGAAAGAAAGAGAGAAATCTCCAGAAAAAAAGCTTATAGACATGACAATATGCAACTTAAATGACAGAGAATTCAGGATGGTACTTCTGAAAAAACTCAGTCATATCAACAATTTTAGGAATTGAAAAAAACAACTAAATGAGCGGAGTAAGGAGATTGAAACTGTCAAAAAGAACAGAATAGATATTCTGGAGATAAAACACACACACACACACACACACATACACACACACACTACAAGAGTTGAAAAGTGAAATAGCAAGTTTGGGAATTACAGTCAATCAAATGGAGGAAAAGATCAGTGATATTGGAGACAGAAATCTAGAAATAAATCTGAAGGAAGAAGAGTGAAAAATAACGAGAAAGAAATTCAAGAACTAGCTGATACCATCAGGAGAGGAAACATAAGAATAATGGGCATTACTTAAGACCAGGAAAAGGAGCAGGGACAGGAAAATTTCAAGAGAATTTCCCAAATCTAAGGAATGAACTGGAGCTTGGAATTCAAGAAGTCAATAGAACACCTCATTATCTCAAACCCAAAAGGCCTTTACCAAGACATATCGTATTAAAATTATCAAAACTCAATGACAAAGACAGAGTCCTCAGGGCAGCTAGGGAGAAGAAAACAGTAACTTATAAAGGAAAATCCATTAGATTATCATAGAACTTCTCAGCACAAATCTTTCAAGCCAGAAAGGAGTGGAATCAAATATTCGAACTATTAAGTGAAAGAAACTTCCAGCCTAGAATAATGTATCCAGAAAAAAATACATAATTGGGAGTAAGGCGACTATCAGGCAAATGGAAGCAGAGGAGTTCAATCTTTACTAAGAACAGGGCAGTGTAAGCTTAAACAATAAGAAGAGAATTGCTATAGCAAGATAGTAACGAACATTCAGCATACATAGGGACTAATTGAGACAACAATGATTGAAAAGGGGAGGATTCAAAGAACCAAATTTGCTAAAGGGAATGGAGATAAGGCACACACAGAAGAAAATGGACGACTGTATATATATATATATATAACTATCCTTTACATATTTGTAATGGTAACCACACACCAAAGATTCAGAACCGAAGTATATAATATAAAAAAAGAAGAACCAGAGGCAAAACACACAAAAGCCAACCAAAATAAAGAAAACAGAAACACAAGGACAAGGAAGCAATGGAAACACCGAGCAACCAGGACGCAAAGGATAAAATGGCTATAAGAAGACCTCATCTTTCAACAATCGCTTTAAATGTAAATGAACTGAACTCACCAATAAAAAAGCAAAGAGTTGAAGAATGGATCAAAAAACAAAACCCAACCATATGCTGCCTCCAGGAGACACATCTCAGCTCCAAAGACAAATGTACACGCAAGACGAAAAGGTGGAAATGCTATTTCAAGCAAATGGCATTCAGAGAAAAGCGGGACTAGTGGTACTAATTTCAGATGAAATAGATTTCAAAATAAAAAAGGTAAAGAAAGATACTGAGGAATGCTTCATAATGATACAGGGAATCATGCACCAAGAAGACATACACTTATTAATATCTATGCTCCCAATCAGGAAGCCTGAAATATGTAAAGCAATTACTACTAACAGAACTAAAAGGAGAAACAGAACAAAACGCTATTGTAGTAGGGGACCTAAATACCCCACTGTCGGATATAGACAGATCATCCAAACAGAAAATCAATAAGGAAATAATGCCCTTAAATGACGCATTAGACCAACTGGACATAATTGCAATTCACAGAGCCTTCCATCCCAAAACAGCTACTTATACATCCTTCTCTAGTGCCCATGGAACATTCTCAAGAATTGACCACATACTGGGACACAGAGGTATCGTCAGCAAATATAAGAGGGTTGAAATCATACCAACCATATTCTCTGGCATAATGCTTTGAAACTAGAGATCAACTGCAAAAAAGAAATCAGGAAGAACCACGAATACATGGAGATTAAACAACATGCTACCGAAGAATAACTGGATCAGAGAAGAAATAAAAAGAGAGATCAAGAGATAACATAGAAACAAATGATAATGATAGTACGACATATCAAAAGTTTTGGGACATGGCAAAAGTGGTCATAAGAGGAAAGTTCATATCATTACAGGCCTATCTCCAAAAACAAGAATGAGCCCAAATAAACAACCTAATGTTTCATCTTACAAAACTAGAAAAGGAAGAACAAATGAAGCCTATAAAGTCAGCAGAAGAAAAGAAATCATCAAATTTAGAGCAGAAATAAATGAAATTGAAAACAAACAAAGGAAAAAAATAGAAAAAAAAATGCAACAGAAAGCTTGTTCTTTGAGAAGGTTAATAAAATTGACAAACCCCTGGCTAGACTCACTCATGAAAAAAGAGAAAGGGCACAAATAAACCAAATCAAGGATGAAAGAGGGCAAATTATGACTGACACCACCGAAATACAAAAGATCATACAAGAATGCTATGAAAAGGTATATATCGCCAAATTTAATAACCTAGAAGAAATGGACCAGTATTTAGAGAAATGCAACCTTCCTAGAATGAATCAAGAACTGGAAAATCTAAATAGACTAATCAGCATTATGAAATTGAAACAATCATCAAAAACCTACCAAAAAGTAAAAGTCCAGGACCAAATGGCTTCACCAGTGAATTCTACCTAACATTCAAAAAAGATTTAATACCTATTCTCCTCAAACTCTTCCAAAGAATCGAAGAGGAAGCAATTCTTCCCCAATTCATTTTATGAGGCTAATATTACCCTGATATCAAAACCTGGTAAAGATAACACAAAAAAAGAAAACTACAGACTGATATCTCTCATGAACACAGATGCAAAAATCCTAAATACGATACTAGCGAACCGAATACATCAACATATTAAAAATATTATACACCATGAGCAATTGGGCTAGGTCCCAGAGGCACAGGGATGGTTCAACACACACAAATCAATTAATGTGATACACCGCATAAACAAATTAAAAAATAAGAAACATATTATCATATCAATAGATGCAGAAAAAGCCTTCAACAAGATACAGCATCCATTTATGATCAAAACAACAAAATCGGTATAGAAGGAAAGTACCTTAACATAATAAAGGCCGTATATGACACACTCTCAGCCAACATAATACTTAAAGGCGAAAAACTAAAAACCTTCCCTCTAAGATCAGGAACAAGGCAAGGCTGTCCACTATCACCACTGTTATTCAGTATAACATTGGAGGTCCTAGAAAGTGGAATCAGGTAAGAAGACAAAGATATAAAAGGCATCCAAATAGAAAACGAATAAGTCAAACTGTCACTATTTTTGGATGACATGATTCTCTATATAGAAAATCCTAAAGACTCCACAAAAACACTACTGGAAACAGTAAGGAAATACAGTAAACTTTCTGGATACAAAATCAACTTTCAAGAATCCATAGCGTTCCTATACTCTAGTAACGAAGTGTAGGAAAAAGAAGTGGAAAATATAATTCCTTTTGCAATTGCAACAAAAAGAATAAAATACCTAGGAATAAATTTAATGAAGCATGTGAAGGATCTATATAATGAAAACTATAAGACTCTATTAAAAGAAACCAAAGAAGATACAAAGAAATAGAAAGGTATTCCATGTTCTTGGATAGTAAGAATCAATAGTTAAAATGACCAAATTACCTAAAGCATTATACAAATTTAATGCAACCCCCATCAAAATCTCATCAGCATTTTTTTAAGAAATAGAACAAAAAATCATCAGATTTGTATGGAAGCACAAAAGACCGTGAATTGCCAAAGCCATCCTGAGATAAAAGAAAGAGGATGGAGGCGTCACTCTGCCAGACTTCAAATTATACTACAAAGTGACAGTAATGAAAACAACATGGTACTGGCAGCAAAACAGACATACGGACCAGTGGAACAGAATCGAGAGTCCAGAAGTAAACCCATATTTATTTGGGCAAATAATTTTCAACAAAAAAAGCCAAAAACATACAGTGGAGAAAGGAAAGCCTCTTCAATAAATGACACTGGGAAAATTGGAAAACAACCTGCAAAAAAATGAAACTAGACTGTTGTCTATCACCACACACCAAAATTAACTCAAAATGGATTAAGGACCTGAATATAAAACCTGAAACAAACAAACAAAAAATTCATACAAGAAAATATAGGAAGTAAACTCAAGGACCTTGGACTTAAAGGGGATTTTATAAATTTGACTTCAAAAGCAAGAGAAGTAAAAGCTAAAATAAATGAATGGGACTACATCAACCTGAAAAGCTACTGCTCAGTAAAAGAAATTGTCAACAAGGTAAAGAGTCAACCATCTGCATGGGAAAATATATTTGTAAGCAATGCCTCTGATAAGGGCCTAATATCCAAAATAGACAAAGAACTCATACAAATCAAACAACAACAACAACAAAAACAAATGATCCAATCAAAAAATGGGCAGAGGATCTGAACAGACATACAAATGGCCAACAAATATTTGAAAAGATGCTCAATATTGCTAGCTATTAAGGAAATGCAAATAAAAACCACAATGAGATATCATCCCACACCTGTTAGATTAGCTATAATCAACAAGTAATAACAAGTTATGGAGAGGATGTGGAAAAGAAGGAACTCTCATAAACTGCTGGTGGGACTGCAAATTGGTACAGCCACTATGGAAAACAGTACGGAAGTTCCTCAAAAGACTAAGAATTGATCTACCATATGATCCAGCAAACCCTCTACTGGCTATTTACCTCAAAGACTTGAAAACATATAATCAAAAAGATATTTGCATACTGATGTTCATAGAAGCATTATTCACAGTGGCCAGGACAATCAAAGTGTCCTATGATATACGATTGGATAAAGAAGCTGTGGTACATATATACAATGGAATATTACTCAGCCATAAAAAGACATGAAATACTGCCATTTGCAACATGGATGGACCTCGAGATAATCATGCTAAGAGAAATATGTCAGACGGAAAAAGTTGAAAATCACATGATATCACTTACATGTGAGATATAAACCTAAAAGCGACAAATGAACAAGACAAATAAACAGAGACTCATGGACATGGACTATACACTAGTGGTTACCAGATGGTAGGTAGTGGGAGGAGGGGGAATTAGATAGAGTAAAGGGGGTCAAATACGTAGTGAGTGAAAGAAATCTAACTATGGGAGGTGAATACATAGTGTAAATATATATATACCTTATTGTTAAAGTATATAGCTGAAACTTATTGGATTTTGTTAACCAATGTCACCATAAAAAAAACAAAACAAAACAAAACAAAACAAAAACGCATCAACAGGAAAACAGTGTCCTTAAATGACACATGAAACCAGATGGATTTAATTGATATTTTGATTATTTTTACCCAAAACAGTGGAATACACATTCTTCTTTAGTGCAGTAATACGTTTTCCAAGATAGAACACGTCAGCCCACAAAAACAGTCTTAATAAATTTAAGAAGTTTGAAAACTTATCAAACGTCTTCTCCAACCACAATGATATGAAATTAGAAATCGATCAAAAGAAAAAAAACTGAAAAATACACAAACACATAATAGCTAATAACATGATATTTAACAATGAATGGATTAAAAATGAAATCAAGGAAGAAATCAAAAGATATCTTAAAATGAAAATGAAATGAAAACAAAATGACCCAAAATCTATGGAACACAGCAAAAGCAGTCTTGACAGGGAAATTCATAGCAATACAGGCCTACCTCAAGAAACAAGAAAAGTCTCAAATGAACAGTCTAATCTACACCTAAAGGAACTGGAAAAATAACACAAACAAAGCCCATAGTGAGTAGAAGGAAGGAAATAATAAAGATCAGAGCAGAAATAAACAAAATAGAGTCTAAGAAACAATACAAAAGATCAATGAAACCAAGAGCTGGTTCTTTGAAAATATAAACAAAATTCATAAACTTTTATTTTTTCAAGACTCATCAAGAAAAAAATAGAAAGAATCCTAACAAGACTCATCAAGAAACTAAAGACAAAGGACACAAATTAATAAAATCAGAAATTAAAAGAGAAGTGACAACTGACTCCACAGAAATACAAATGATTATAATAAAATACTATGAGCAATTATATTCTGATAAATTGCACAATCTGGAAGAAATGGATACATTCTTAGAAACATACAATCTCCCAAGTCTGAATCAAGAAGAGTCAGAAAATCTGAACTCACTGATTATTACTAATAAAACTGATCAGTAATCAAAAACTCCTAATACATCCTATTGTAGTTTATAAGCATGATGACTGGGTGTTCATGCCATTGTGTGAGATGTGCCTCCCTTAAATCTTGTTACAATGTCAGCATATAACCCATCTGGTTATATATATATATATATATATATTTATGTAAATAAATATATATATATATATAT
>NW_024354911.1:8794457-8858819 GCF_902729225.1 Pteropus medius
ACCACTTTTATTCAGTATAGTATTGGAAGTCTTAGCCACATCAATCAGAAAATAAAAAAAAAAAAACCATCCAAATTGAAAAGAAAGAAGTAATGCAAATGACATGATACTATATAGAGAAAACCCTGAAGACTCTGTAAAAAGAACTGTTAGAACTGATAAACGAATTCTGTAAAGTAGCAGGATACAAAATTAATATTCAGAAATCGGTTGCATTCTTATACACCAATAATGAACTACCAGAAAATTAAGAAAACAATATAATTTAACACTGCATCAAAAATAAATAAATAAATAAGATACCTAGGAATAAATTTGACCAAAGCTATAAAAGACATGTACTCAGTAAATTATGTCACTGAAGATAAAAATGAAAGAAAAAACAAATAAATGGAATTATATACTCTACTCATGGATAGACAGTATTAACATTGTTAAAATGTCCATACTACCCGAAGCAATCTATAGATTCAAAGTAATCCCTATTAAAATACCAACATCATTTTTCACAGAACTATAATAAATAATCCAAAAATTATATGGAACCATGAAAGGCCCCAAAAAGCCATGGTAATCTTGAGAAAAAAGAACAAAGTTGGAGATATCATGCTACCTGATATCAAACTATACTACAAGGCTATTGTAATCAAAACAGCATGGCATTGGCATAAAAACAGACACAAAGATCAATAGAACAGCATTAAGAGCCCAGATATAAATCCACGCCTATATGGTCTTTTAATCTATGATGAAGGAGGCAAAAATATACAAAGGTCTTGAGAAATATAAATGGTCTTGAGAAAACTGAACAAATACATCCAAAAAAATGAAATTGGACCACCATCTTATTCCATATACACAAATAAACTCAAAATAGATTAAAGACTTACATGTAAGACTCAAAACCATAAAACTCTGAGAAGAAAATATAGACAGCAAATTCTCTGACATTGCTCTTAGTAATATTTTTTCTGATATGTTACCTCAGGCAAAGGAAACAAAAGAAAAGTAAACAAATGGCACTACGACAAGATAAATTTTTTTGCATATCAAAGGAAACCATCAACAAAACTAAAAGACAGCCTACTGAATGGAAGAAGATATTTGCCAATGATACATATGTAAGGGATTAATATCCAAAATTCATAAAAAACTCATACAGCTCAACAACAAAAATAAACAATCCAATAAAAAAGGATCAGAAGAGCTGAATAGATATTTCTTCAAAGAGGAAACACAAATGGTCAATAGCCATTTGAAAAGATGCTCAATAGCACTAATCATCAGAGAAAGGCAAATTAAAACCACAATGAGATAATACCTCATATCTGTCAGAATGACTATCATTAATGAATCAACAAACGGTAAGTGTTGGTGAGGATATGGAGAAAAGGGAACGCTTTTGCACTGTTGGTGGTACAGCCACTGTGGAAAATAATTTGGAAGTTCCTCAAAAAATTAAAAACAGAACTACCTTATGACTCAACAATTCCACTTTTGGGTATTTATACAAAGAAAACCAAAACACTAATTTGTAAAGATATATGCACCCCTGTGTTCACTACAGTGCTATTTACAATATCCAAGATATGGAAGCAACCTAAGCGATCATCAAAAGACAATTGGATAAAGAAGAAGTAGTACATATATATATATACAATGGAATATTACTCAGTCATAAAAAATGAAATCTTACCATTTGCAACTATGTGGATGGACCTAGAGAGTATTATGCTAAATGAAATAAGTCAGACAGGGAAAGACAAATATCACGTGAATTTATATATGTGGAATCAAAGAAACAAAATGAATGAACAAACAAAATGAAAACAGACTAATAGATACAGAGAACAAATGATTGCCTGATGTGATGGGACATTGTGAGCTGGGTGAAAATGGTGAAGCAATTGAGAAATATGAATTGGTAGTTAAAAATAGTCACAGAGATGTGAGTACAGCATAAGAAATATAGTCAATAATATTGTAATAACTATGTATAGTGTCAGGCGGGTACTAGAGTAATCGAGGGGATCGCTCTGTAAATTATATAACTGTCTAAACACTATGCTATATACCTGAAGCTAATAAAATAATATTGAATGTCAGCTCTACTTAAAAAATAAAAATTAAAAAAAGACATATGAAACTTATTTTGAATCATTTTTAGAGTCGTCTTCAGAAAGCTTCCATCCTCCCACACAGACTCCTATAACTTAACCTCATTGTTTGGTTTTACTGTTTTTTAATTTCTGAAACTCTCCAAGCTCTCTTTCGCATCTGAATCTTCTCTTATACTCTTTGCTATGTCTGGGAATTAAACTTTGATTTAAATTAGATTCAGTTTTGATATTTTTTCTCTCTGGAAACTTTCACTGGTATCTTGTTACTTCTCTTCTTCTGAGTAGGGGTTCTTGTCACTTTCATAACCCTTTCGAATATCCCTTTTTAAGCACTTATTAAGCTGTTGTGTTCATTCTATTTATTTGCAACCTCTGACTAATCCTCACAAAAGCGAGAAATGTGTCCATATTCTATGTCATTTGGGGTTCTACATATTTTATATTCATTGAATGAATACATATTCCAGCTGTAACAGTGGCACAGATTCTACTGAGATGATAGAGATAAAACAAAAATAAACCAAAATGTAAAATTAGAACTTCTGTTCTAATGTAGTTCTACTTTGCTTCCAATTCCAGATGTGAGATGATCATGAATTATTTTGCATATCTTCATTGCTCTGTCAGATGACCCAGTATCTTGCTTGAAATTTAATACCCAGTGGTACATTTAATTTTCATAAGATTACTTTCAGTATCATAATATTTTTAATTTTTACATAGTAATAGTATAATTATATAGCAACTGCTAAAGGGTTTATTTTCTATATCATTCCTAATTTTTAAATCAGTAGTTCATGACCATTTGTATACATTTGAAAATAATACACATATTTTATTTTCTGATTTTAAAACTATAATATCCATGCACTATTACTGAGAAAAAGTATCAGAAGTGAAAGGATCACAAGTCTTAGCCTTCAACTCATAGAGTAAAATATTTTTTAAATTTTTCTTGTAATCTACACCCAATTTATTTTTGTTAATTATGCCATATATAGGAAAAAACATACATAGGAAACATTATTATTTTCCTTTTAGCTGATAATGATTAATGTTTTGTATATATTAATTTCTTTGAACAAAAAGATATGTAATAAAAATAATATGTATTTTTGCACTTCTGTGAAAGCTTTTTCAGTCTAGTAAATCAAATTTTAATTTGGATCAAGGTTTTCGAATGTTTGCTTGCCACCAAGGAATGGTACTCCTGGGGATTCTGCAGACATACTGAGAAATTGATATAATGATAAAGTGCTCTGAGAATCTCATAAAATATTTTTTGATAGAAATAAAAAGAAAAAAGATAAACAATACCCATTTTGAAAAAAGAAAAGCAGAGTTGAGAATGCATTTACATCTAAGCATGAAAAATATACCCCAATTATCTACCATTCTTTAGAACTCTTATTTGGACAGTTGAGAAATAACTCAGAAATGAAGGTAGTACAAAAATTCAGGATTCTGTCATCATATATATATATTTTTTGATAATTACTATCTTCATTTATCTTAACACTCTGAAATTTGTTGCTCACAGTTCACTTTGGTTCCTAACATAAACAGCATTTTAAAGAAAAAAATATTTCAGAAATTGAATGTATTTTTAAATATTTTAAGATCATTTCTATCAGAATAAACAAGAATTTATTCAATTTGGTCATGAAATTAGTTATTTATGGATCTAGGAGATTATGTTCTAAATATTTTAGTTTATGTTTTGAATATATTCAGGTGACACATTTGTTTTCTGGTTAAGATACACATATTCAATACTTCTTCGGATATATTTTTTATCAATTATTACTAATTTTTATTAATAAATCTATATTATCTCTATCTACCTAATAAAACTATGGGCCACAATTAATACTGTGATATTTTCCTTATCTAATTGAAATACATTAAATAATTTTATGAGCTATCTCTCCTCAGGAAATTTTGTGTAAAACAACCCATTTTAAATATTATGCATTTTTAGATTATCAGGACTTATTACAGCTTTCTGTTGTCATTACGTTATCTTATGGTGTAAATAAAAAGTATGAAAAAATCCAGATTCTTAAATGTACTTCTAGCCTTTGTGTATTTATCTAAAGAGCAGTGTAAAGTACAAATTGACTTCTTTAAATGAACCACTTGGGAAAGAAACAGAGACTAACTTCAAATAATAAAAGGTAAAATTCTGTCAAGAAAATGTGTTTGCTATTCTATGTTTTTAAAACTCTCTTTTCCGAAAAGCCTGTTCAATTGACATGTCAAATACAAAATCTGAGATCTTCTGTCAGAAGCACAGTGGTAAGCTGTGACTTCAACTAAATCCATGTATAAAAGTAAACTGGCACTGCAACCCGTATCCTCTGCCCTGACAGATGCAAACGCTTGAAAACGCTTGAAATGCCCAATGCAACATCGATGTCAGTGAGAAATGCTGAATTGTCAGAAAACTCCATTTTCTTGTTACTGTGGGGCTTAGTTACATTCTCATTAAGTTCGAGATTTTGCTTATTAGATTTTTTCTGAGTTTTAATAAAATCTCAAGCTTAAAACTTGTATCCACTTATATAACCTTACTAATTAATCTACACTTAAGATAATATTTCTCGTTTTTCCAACCATTGCTTTTTTGTTTGTTTGTTTCCACACATCTTGGTTTTCTCAAGATCTATAATGCTGTACTGTCCCCCAAAGTGCTTAGCATTTATGTATATGAGTGATGTAATTTTAGTGCTGAAATACAAACTGCAGACAGTTCTGCTATTTTCTCCTATTTTTGGACATTAATGAGTGCAACATGTCATTGGGCTATATTTAGGATGATGTCATTATCAGATAGATTTTCAATATAATTTTGCTATTTAGCCCATTGTTTTGTTAATTTTGATATCAACCAGGTTCCCATCAAAACATAAATGCCTTTAGCAAAAGACAGTTGACAAATAACGAGCTGTAATTATTTGTTTGTACTCTCAAGGATAATCTCTTATTTAATAAAAGTTATCTATTGATCACACACACCAAGAATGTGAATGTGCTAATAGATTTTGGTTCCTTTTCCACTATGAAATGCAAATCATAAGTAGCCCAAATGCTCAGGCCTCCCCAACCTCTGAATAAAGTCAGTTTCCATATTATAGTTTGTGTTTCCTCCTTATTATTGCTGCATTTCAAACTCCTCAGCAAAACAGAATGCTTTCTCATTATCACTTGGAGTCTACAAAGGAGAGTTACTTGTTCTTATAATATAGTGTGTGCCCTGTAGTTACAACTCTTGGTCTCCCTTTGCAACTTCCCCCAGCTCCCTCTGCCCATTGCCCCTTAAATCATCCTAAGGGATGGCCTATTTCTACCTGCCAATGGAGTTTCTTAAGAGATAAGTAATGTACTTGCCAGACATGTTTTTCCTGATACTCCAAAATGCCCTATTCTCTGTGATACCAAAATAGTGCTGGGTTCAGTATAGAGGCAGAAGAAATGGCTATCTTCTGAACTCTGAGCTAAAATTGTTTATTTATGCCTCGAACCACAGTATTTGTGCTCAAAATTTCTAGAAATTTCTCTTGAAAATTTTTCTGCTTCCTTCTCTCAATTGCTCATCTCCTGTAACTCTCAAAAGTAAAAATCAAGAACGAAAAGCACCCATGAATAAAAGTGAACAGCAAAAGGCACTCATGACCATGCTACAGAAATAAACTCTCTCCATTCAAACACACACAATAATGTATTTTGCCCCCTTTCTCATTCCACCTCACATACAAGTAAAGCAAACTTCCTCTGAGACGTATCTCCAGTACATCTACCTCCACCAATATATATTACCTCTTGTATACATTTTAACTTCTGGCTATTTCCCTAATGAACTAAATCCAAAGCCCATTAGGGTGATTGGCCTAAAATAAGGAAGCACCCTGCCAAAAATGTAAATAGAAGTATCTACCTCTAGATACAAAGGAAAATACAACTTTTAAATAATTTTGCTTAACCTGTGTATCAAAAATAATAGCCTACAGTATCATCCAGTGTCCCACTACATGTGAAATTCAAATGGTCTTGTGAAATTTGAGTTTCACTGGCTATGACAGTACAAGTTTAAATTTAGAAGTCTGCCAAACAAGTGTTTACACTTGAAGTAGTAAAAAAAATAGTTCAAATTATATGTTGTAAATTGTTGTATTGGAATATGATATACCTAACAACTAGATTTTTTTCCAGGAGGATTTTACTAAAGAAATAAAATGCATTCATCAAATACTTCAACATGTGTCAAATACAATGCTAATGTCTTCGAAATACTACAAAAAATTCTGAGCTTAATAGAAAAGAGGATTTGCAGAACCCAAAATTCAGAGGGTGTGAGAAATTGGAAGTTGTCACCATACAAGAATTAGGGACAACACACATAAAGTAACCATAGAAACCAACAGAAAAACAGCATGAATGTGAACTTGTGATTGTTGCCTCTAACTCAATTGCACCATCGGTGATCTCACCTTGAAATACTGCTTTCTGTTTGCCCCACAGCTCATTGATGTGCTATTTTTTAAGTTCTTTTTCTCTCTCTATTTCATTTTTTAATTCAAAATACAACTTTATTCTAATTTTAAACAAAAAGGAATGTAAATGATAGTAACAAACAAGATTTGAGCATTGAATATTGTGATGTGACTCTAGCAGTCTTAAGATTGAAACTCAATAAGGAAACAACTGTGTTCCAAAACAGCTAAGTATGCAAGTCCAAAAAGTGAAGGTATTTTTTTAACTGCCACATTCACTTCGAAGCCCATTCATCTCCTTCAGCATCTCAAAGATTAAGTACATGTTCTGCTTAGCTGTGTTATAAAGTGACAAACTCTCTGCACCACTGACATCACAGGACAGTTGCCTATAAAAGCAGATTTCTGACGTTGGGTTACAGTTTCACTTTCCCACAGGTAATCATCCTCATCCAAGAGAGCAGTTGTTTGAGCAACCTCTAGATCACGGTCATATTGTGTTGCCAAAACCGTGTCCATAACAATTGCTGGTGCGACAAGAGCAAGCATGGCAAGAAATTCCATTAAGATCTCCAATTAGTTTTGCAGCAAGCCAGAGGAAGGGCTTTACAAAGCTATAATTACTTTTGGTGGAAATGTCATAGTATTGAAGAGTCTTCTTTCGGTGAAAGACAATTGATTTTGCTTTAACTTTCCTGTCCTTAACATCCACTTTGTTGCCACACAATACAGTGGGCATGTTTTCACATACTCGTACCAGAGCTCTATGCCAGTTAGGCACATTCTTGTAAGTAACTCTTGAAGTTCCATCAAACATTATAATGGCACACTGGGCTTGGATGCAATAGCCATCTTCCAGTCCATCAAATTTCTCCTGAGTAGTTATGCCCCATACATTGAACTTGATAGGTCCCCTACTGCTATGGAACACAAGGGGATGGACCTCAACACATACTTCTCAAATTCCCCAGTCAGACAACATTTCACAAATGTAGTTTTTCCAGTCCCACCATCACCAACAACTGCACGTTTGAAATGAACTTGGGGTTCTTCTTGGGCAGCCATCACGATGTTATTACCAAAAGCATCTCCAGACCGGTCTGACTGAGAGCTCTCTCTGTTTCATTTTAGATAGGTTCTATAGCTGTTTTCAATTTCACTATCCTTTCTTCTACAATGTCTAATTTGCAATGAACTATATCCAGTGTATGTTTTTTTCTCATGCATCATAGTTTTCCTATATAAAAGTTCAGTTAGGATGACATTTCAATCTTCCATTTCTCTATCTAATATATTCAATTATTCCTCAACCTCTTGAACATGTAAAATATAGTCATACTGTTTTAAATGCCATCACTGTTACCAGTTTTAATTGATAATTTCTACAAATGTTATCACTGTTATCAGTTTTAATTGATAATTTCCCCATGGGAGGGTTATACATTTTTTGCTTTGTTTTTTTGCATGTCTTTGACTTTTCATAGGATGCTACATAGTATAAATTTTGTTTCATTAGATGCTGAATATTTTTGTATAACTATAAATATTTTTGAGCTTTATTCTCGGATATATTTAAGTTACTTGGAAACAGTACAACATTTTATCATACTTGTTTTTAAACTTTTTTTCCCCCGGCTTTATTTAAATATAATAAGACAATTAGTTGCTCATATTTACATTGTACAATTCAATGAGTGTTTTTCAATTATAGTTGGCATACAATAATATACCAGTTTCAGTTGTATAGCATAGTGGTCAGAGATCCACATAACTTGCAAAGTGATAACCCTGCTAAATCTAGTACCCCTCTGCCCATTACATATTTATTACAACATTATTAACCATCTTCCCTATGCTACACTCTATATCTCCATGTCTATTCTGCAACTATCCATTTGTACCTCTTAATCCCTTTGCCTTTTTTTGCCGTCCCCCCAACACCTCTCCCATCTAGTAGCCCTCAAAATATTCTCTGTATCTATGAATTTATTTCCGCTTTTGTTGTTGTTTTTGTTTATTTTGTTCTTTAATTCCACATGTAAGTGAAATCATACGATATATTTGTCTTTCTCTATCTGACTCATTTCATCAGCGCAATACCCTCTAGGTCCATCAAGGCAATATAAACTTTTTTTGAATAGGAATATAGCAGCCCTTATCAGAGATTTTATTTTTACTTACCACTGAGTACTCTGCAATATGCCCTGCCCCATGAATTATGAAGTTTTCCATTCTGATATCTGGAAAAAGGCACTATTTATGGCCATGTGTGAGTTCTGGGGATTATTTCTCTAATTCTTTCTAGCATTTCTTTCTCAGTTTAGGGTAGTTTCCTCACATGTATGTCCTGATCAGTGATAAACTGAACACTCATGGAGTATTTGCATTTCTACAATTCTTTCTCTGCACAACACTCTCCTGGTACTCTGCCCTGCAAACTCTACCCATCTTGGCCTTTCCAGACTCTCAGTTCTATCTCTCATTCTCAGGAAGTCTAGCAGATCTCATCTTATTTACTTTCTCTGTGCTAACATCTGATATCTCTCTTCAGGTAACCTAAGCAATTATAGCATTCATCTCGTTTGTATTCCATCTCTGAGAAATTGTGTTTCTATGTTTCCTATTTTCAGTGTCTTGAGAACCATTGTTTCACATTTTTATTGTTTTTAAAACTGTTTTAGACAGTTTTATAGACTGAATGTCACAGCCAAATTCATTTGTTGAAGTCCTAACACTCTATATGGCTATATTTGGATGTATGATCTTTAAGATATTAAGACATTAAAGATAGGTGAAAGAGAGTGGATCAAAAGATATAGGTGAAAATGTTCCAAAAATCGTGGAAGACATCAAGTGACAAATTCAAAAAGCTCTGAAAGTTCCAAGATAGATGAATACAAAAGAAACCACTCTAAGATGCATCAGGGTGAAACTGCTGAAAACCAAAGGTAAAAAGAAAATGTTAAAGCACTAAGACAAATGTATATCTCCAAAAAAGCAACAATAAGAAAGCAAGTTTCTCAGTAGAAATGCTGACAGCCAAAAAGTCATGGAATGATACTTTATAATGCAGATGGAAAATAACTCCCAATCTAAAAAGTCCATGATCAATAAAATAATCTTTAAAACTACCAATAAAATAAATACATTTTTAGACAAACAAAAGGTGAAATAGTTTTTGCCCAAAAAATTGCACATAAAAACAAACAAAAACTCACTAAAATGAATTCTTAAGGCAGAAAAAAAGAAAAAATAATGATCCAGGAGGAAACAAAGGAATGAAGGAAGGAAAGAAGGGCATAAATGAGTAAATGTAGAAAAATATAAATAGTCAGGTATTGGTCATATTAATTTGTATGTAAGACCTCTCCTCTGGAATGAGCACCCATATATTAAAACTTTATCTCAAAATCTCCTGTTTTAAGTCTAATATATATCTCCAACTTAATATGTACACAATTGAAACCATGGTCTTTCCTCCAATACTACTGCTTCTTTTATAGTTATCATTATCTTGGTAAATGGCAATTCCATCTATCCAATTATTCGAGGTAAATATCTTGGAGTCAAATTTTCCTTCTGTAATTTTTCTTTCACATCTGTATAAAAACTTCAATAAATTATATTCCTTTAAATCTCACTTCCAGCTTCTGACAGGGAGGATTTAATCAGTGCTTATTTTCCAGCTAAGGAGAAGCTGAGCTAATGCATACAGTGAGTTTTTAAGATAGCAATGTAGTACCCATATAATTCTTTTAATACATTTTATCTCTGAGAGCTATTCTCTTAGAATATTTCTGCTAATATCAATGTCTACTCATTGGGGCCTTTAAAGGAGAAAAGAAACAAATGATATTTGAGAGACTTCCTAGCTTCGAGCTGAAACAATCAGAAAACTTCACTGGGATTTTTGAACTTGAGACATAATTAATGAAATCTAAAGTTTTAAGTAATATGTCTTTGGAGATATAATAGCCATGTTTCCCACAAGAGAAGCAAAGAGAAATGGCCTTCGGAAAGAAAGCTAAAAGTGACGCAAAATCAGAGGAAGGGGCGGGACTCTGACTATGTTTCTACTGTACTTTTTGTCACTGATTTTTAATAGAAATTCAAAAGATTTTCTTTCATAACCTAAACATTTTTCAAGGTTCTCTATTTTAAGTTTTTTCCTAATTTGAAATCTATTTATTTTCATGGTATAAATGAAAATATAATTTTGTGTGTGTGTTGTGTGTGTATATCTATATCTATATCTATCTCTCTCTATATATATATATATAACAATTGCCAAAATACCCTTCTTGAAATTTATATTTTCACAGTGATTTGAGATGACACCTAAAAACAATCTATATAATAAAATATTTTACGCATTTTAATGTGATATGCTTGCTAGATGAGAGGTGATGTATTGGTTAGGAAGAAGCATATTAAAGTTTTTTTTCTTATTTTGGGCATACATATGACTTAGTTGCCCTGAGAATTTCAGAAAACATGTACATCAGAGAAAAATATATTGAAATTACAGACAATAATATATAGAGGATAATCAATTTTTATTTTTATACATTATAAAAGACAATCCATTCTTGTTCTTGACCACTTAATGAGTACATTATATGATTAAATTTATATGTCAAATAAATAGGTAAATAGTGAAATAAATATTTTAAATGAGATTTACAGTAACACTAATGATACATTTTCAAAATAAATAGGCAAAAACTTATCAAAAATGTAAATTATTAAATAGTTACATAGTAGTGACAGGCTTGTTTTCACATGCAGAATTTCTGATAAAATTTATCATTTTTCCACTAAAAAATTATCAAGTTTCTTATTTTTTATTTTAATAATTTTGTTTAATTTTTCAATTACAGTTGGCACATAATATTATATTAGTTTCAGGTGTACAACATACTGATTAGACATTTATATAATTTATGAAAAGATTGCTCTGATAAATCTAGTACCTATCTGACACTATACATAGTGATTACAATATTATTGACTATATTCCTTATTCTGTACTTTACACTCCCATGACTATATCGTAACTATCAATTTTTACTTCTTAATACCTACCCCTTTTTAACTACCCCCTAACATCCTCTCATATAAAATGTTCTTTGTATCTATAAGTTTGTTTCTGTTTTGTTTGTTTACTTTGTTCTTTAGATTCCATATGTAAGTGAAATAATATGGCATTTTTCTTTCTCTGTCTGACCTACTCCACTCAACGTAATATCTTCTAGGTCTAACCATGTTGCTGCAGAAGGCAAGATTTAATTCTTTTCTATAGTTGAGTAATATTCCATTATATATATGTACCACCTCTTCTTTATCTATTTATCCATCGTGAATAATACTGCAAAAAACATATGGATTCGCATGTCCCTTCAAAGTAGTGTTTGAGTTTCTTCAGATAAATACCTGGAAGTAGGATTACTAGATCCTTCTTTGTCTCTTGTTATAGTTTTTGTTTTAGAGTCTATTTTGTCTGGTGTAAGCATTGCTACCAAAGCTTTGTTTCTATTTTCATGAAATATCATTTTTCATCCCTTTACTTTTGATCTGTGTGTGTCTTTCAATCTTAAGTGAGTCTCTTGTAGGCAGAGTATGTAAAGGTTTTGTTTTCTCATCCATTTGGCCATGCTTTCTTTTGATTGGAACATTTAATTCATTTCCATTTAAAGTAATTGTTGATTGATAGGTAGTTATTTTATTATTCATATATACATATATGATAATATATATACATATATGTGTGTGTGTATGTGTGTGTGTGTGTGTGTGTGTGTGTGTGTATATATATATATATATATATTTTAGGTGAGGCAACCCTTGGTTGACCTCACAGATTGCAAGGACCTTGTCAGCTTACAATCCCTTATGTTTTATTTTATTTACGCCTATAGCATCTGGTCTTCCTAGGTGGTCTCCCATCCAAGTACTAACCAGGCCTGACCCTGCTTAGCTTCCGAGATCAAACAGGATAGGACTTGTTCAGGGTGGCTATTATTCATAATTTTAATCTTTTTATTTATTTTCTTTTTCTTCTTTGTAAGAAGTTCCTCTAACTTTTCTTGTAGTACTGGTTTGGTGGTGATAAACTCCTTTAGTTTTTTTCCATCTGGGAAGCTCTCCCCATCTGTCTTTTGATTTTAAATGATAGCTTCGCTGAGTAGAGTAATCTTGGTTGTAGGTCCTTACTTTTCATCACTCTGGATATTTCATGCCAGTCCCTTCTGGCCTGCAACGTTTTTGTTGAGAAATCAGGAGACAGTCTGATAGGATCTCCCTTGTGGGTAATTGCTTTTCTCTTGCTGTTTTTAAGATTCTCTGTCTTCAACCTTTAGCATTCTAATTATGATGTGTCTTGGTGTGGGCCTCTTTGGATTCTTCACTTCATGGGCTTCTATGTCTATTACCTTTGCCAGGTTAGGAAAGTTTTCTGTCATTATTTCTTCAAATTCATTTTAATCCCTTCTCTTTCTGGTGCCCCCATGATATAAATATTGGTACAGTTGATGTTTTCCCAGAAGCCCCTTAAACTATCCTCATTTTTTTTTGGATTTTTTTTCTTGTTGCTGTCCTGATTGGGTGTTTTCTGCTACCTTATGTTCTAAATCGCTGATTCAACCTCTGCTTCAGCTGTTGATTCTCTCAAACGTATTCCAACTGGTTCTTTTTTATGTTTTCTATCTCCATTTTTATGTTTTCTATCTCTTTGTTAAAGTTCTCACTGAGTTCATCTACTCTTCCCCTAAGTTCATTGAGTAGCCTTATAAACAGTGTTTTGAACTCTGTATCTGATAAATTGCTTGTCTCCATTTTGTTGAGTTCTTTCTCAGAAGCTTTGTTTTGGTCTTTCATTTGGACCATGTTTCTTTGTCTCTCCATTTGGGCTTCCTCCTTGCGTTTGTTTTTATGTGTTAGGAAGATCTGCTATATTTCCCAGTCTTTGTAGAGTGGCCTTCTATAGTACGCATACTGTGGGACCCAGTAGAGCAGTCTCCCTGGTCACCTGAACAGGGTGCTCTAGGCGTGTCCCATGTATGGATTGTGTGTGCCCTCCTCTTGTAGTTGAGCCTTGATTGCCATTTTTACATCAATGGAAGGGATTGACCCACGGGCTGATGGATTGTGAGGACTGATTGTAGACTGCATTGGAGAAGCTGTTGTGCAGAGACTGACCCAACAGAGGCCAGGATTTGCTCTAAAAGGGCTCTGGTGCCTGCGCAATCTGCTCTTTGGGTGTGCCATCTTCAGATGCAGGCCTAAGTGGTGCATCGGCTCAGTCTAAAGCCAGCAATCAGGCATACTGGCCCCCAGGCCTCCTGGGAGGGTCCCCATCGCAGACCAAGTTCAGCCACAGCCTGTGTCCCACCTGGAGCCACCTAGCATGATCTACCAAACAATCAGCAGATGGCCACCACCCGTGCTGAGCTTAAAGGAGCCTCGAGAGTCCAAGCTGCGAACCGAGTCTGGCTGCCACTAGAGCCAGGCTTGGGGCTGCTAAATAAGAGGCATAGGGCACACTGAGGCCAAATGATGCCTGTTTAGGTTTTTGAAACTTTGAGACATTTTAGGAAAGTCTACAGCATGAGCCAAGACAGGTTGTTTGTATGAAAAAACTACTGAAAGTGGGTGGGGCGGGGTCTCAGGGAATCACCAGGGCATGGTAACCAGTGTTAGCCTGATTGATGAAGATTCGAATATGATGACCACCTGTGTTTGCCTACCCAGAAGTGGGAGGGTTCAACAAAGAATGCCTTCTGCCATCACTTCTCTCTGAGAAAAAGCTGTCCCTCCAGCTCATGTCCTGAAGCCAGGCAACTCAGTTCCTTCTAGTATGTTCCTGGCACCTTGCAAGCTGCTGCCCCAGCATTGGAGCACAAAGTGAGTGAGTCTATCAGTGAGTAAGTTTGTGTGCAGACCATTTAAGTGGAATGCCTGGGACTCCAGCAGCCCTTTCTCTCACTCGGCCACAACTTCCGCTGGTTTTCAGAAGTTTGGGAGCTTCTTTCCTGGCACTGGAATCCTGGGCTGTGGAGGTTGATATGGTTGGTGGGACCTCCAAAGCCAAGATATTCCTTTTGATTTTTAACTGCTACACGTGGGTGTGGGACCAGGCTGTCCCATATCACTGCCCCTCCTAACCAGTCTGTTGGTGGCTTCTGTATGTCCTTAGCTGTAAGACTTCTGTTCAGCTAGACTTCAGGAGATGCTCAATGATGGTAATGCTGTAGTTTAGTTGTAATTTTGATGTGAGAGGAGGCAAGCAGAAAGTTTACCTACTCTGCCACCCTGACAAGAAATCCATCTGATTTCTTATTAACACAGATATGAAATTTTAAAAGTGCTAATCATAGAAGGAAAATGTACCTAGTTGCTTATTTCTACATTTTTAATATATATTTTACATAATTTTAAGACAATAAAATATGGTTATAATTTATATAAATATACTTCCTTGATAACAATTATTCTCTATTTGAAATAGTATTTCTCATTGTTTAAAAAGAATATCACATTTCTAAGAAGGAATCTGTCTTTCTAGAAATATTTCTTTCGATATATCATTTAGAAAAGTGTTATCTGAGTATATGCCCAATAGTTAGATAATAACCAACTGTGCTACCAAAAGGAATATGACACATCTCATCTACAGTTTAATTCCATATCTTCTTACCTTATACTACTTCTTAACTATATTTTCTTTTAAACATTGTAGTAGTATATTTCATTGTTACTAATATGAAGAACAATTGATATCCCATTCTTATTTAATGTTTGCTTGCATTTATTTATTCCTTTTTTTACTTCTCATGAATTATCCCTGTTTTTAAACCATTACATAAATCACTTATTACTTAAAGATTTAATTTATTTCTATTTGCATCATTTTTCAGATTATTTAATAAAGCTAATTGATCCTTGTATCAGCTCCCTTCAACCTGACAGTCTGATATTTTTCATTATTCTTTTTTTTACTTTCTTTCAGCATATTGTCAATCTTTCTGACAACCCTCAAAGGGCAGGTACTATGAATTAATTTTTCAAACACTATAATATGAAAAATAGAAAATAACTTTAAGTATCTTATGATACTATAGCAAAATTATACCACCAGGTATAGGTACAAAGTTATTTGTAGAATTATGTATCACTAATGTGAGAATTGATTATAATAATTATTATTAATCTAATGCATTTTAGTATTTTCTGCTCTAATAAATATATAGTAAAATAAGTCAGAATGTAATTTCAAATTGCATTATGGAATTTAAATTATTTTATAAAAAGGTTTTATACTTACTTATTTGGGCTTATTTCTGAATGCAAAGCTAGTTCTTCTTTTTTTGAGTTCCAATTATGAACTTATAATTGAAAAATATTTGCCAATTTGCTAATAATTGTGTATGAAAAATGTACAGCTCATTACATAGAAAGACTCATAAATAGAGCACTCTAAACATAGGAAAGATCTCTTCTAGTTTAGAGGAGGGGAGATAGTTAATAATTAATTCATTGTCTGTTTCCTCTACCAGTCAAACAATTTTCTTTAATTTATACAATTTTCCTATCAGTCAAACAATTTTCTTTAATTTATACAATTTTTCTAATATCTCCTTAACCATATGTCTTTTCAGATGTTTTGTTAATTATTAAAACAAGGCTTTCTTTTCCTCTTTTGTAATATAAGACTTGTATAAATTTCTATTTATTTTTTTCCAGGTATACGCTTCTACTTTAAATAACCAAAGAAGGGAAAATACTGGTTATATTTAATTTAACTAAAATAAATAACAACGTATATAATCTTATGATAATATTGATTCACAATTATACAATAATTCCTGAAATCTAAAATAATGATATTAGCCGTCATTGCCAAATATATTTAAGACATAACATAGAATACATTTTCAAATGAAATCATAGGAATACTTCAAGATATATAACAGACAAAAACAGCATGTTTCTATGTTAAACAGATTCAGGGGAATGAAGGTCTAGGGGTCTCCCACCATCTGTGTTTCTAGACCTCCACATTTCTCTACCTCACACACCCTAAGATACCTCCATAGAACTCTAATATGATGAGAAAATCAACTTTGTTCCTTGGGAAAGTGGACCTGAAGATATATGGATTAAGAGATACACATTCAGAGTAGATAAATGGTTGATACCAAGTGTTAGTGGAATAGTGATTAAATATGTGCACACACACCTACACACCTACACACACACACACACACACACACACACTTATTCTGAAAACCTAGGTATATTCTATACATAAAGAACTGTTCTCAAGCTAGTGCCTAATCTATTAGCTGTGATGTGCAAAATGTACTTTTCTATTGGATTTGAAAAATCTTCTTTCATAAACCTTATTTGTAATTAATTCCATATTGTGGTTTACATATGACATATGAATCATTTTTGTGCTGCATTTATTTTCCAATTGAATTTAATGTGTTTGACATGATAATAGGTTTCATATATCATTGGAAAAAACTATTACTCTAAAATGCTTTGTGAACAAAATTTATTTTCCTCATTTTTCAAGTGGCTGTACTAGAAAATCTTAAGCTAATACTTCAACTAATGCAAGTAAAGGAAAAAGTACACAAGAAAAAACATTTTTTGAGAGAACTTCTGTAGTATCTTTTGAAACTATAAATACAGAAAATAAATTAATTCTTCATTAAAGTAAAATCAAATCAGAGACTGTATGTAATGGAATTATATAAAAAATGGAATTATTCTTGTATAAAATTAAAATTACATGGTTAATAAATAGTGATATATTTAATGCCTGTTTAGAAATATGCCATGTAGTTCTGCAAATTTAGGTTGCTGAAAGCATATTAAAATTTTCGTTAAAAGTTAAACAACATAATTGGCAAACTAAAAATGTTCTATTACCACTTATGTTATTTTGTATATTTCTTTCTTGGATATTTACTTATTATATTTAACAAAGCATTGAAATTAGATGTATTATTTATGGAAATGCACATATTTAGCTAATGATAGTAATTATTGAGAAAGAAAGGTGAAAACATTTTTCCACCTAACAGTGGTTGTAATTTGAAAGTGGAACACATATAATCACTCAATTGAGGGTGACATGACAATATCATTAAATCTGAGATTTTGGAGTTGTTTTACAATTTGTGCCTTCTTTGGATCCAGAGGAAGATAGGTGCTTAGCTGCCCTGGGGCTGGTGCCTTAGAGGGCCCAGGTCAGGCTTTTCTTCACCCATGACTCTTACCATGTAACTCCCTAAAATGCAAAGAGTCTTACGTGTCAAGGAAATGACACTTTCACCAGAGGCTGTGGCCCCCTTTTTAATCCACTCTGTGGATACTCAGAAACCTGGAATTTCCTGTCTCAAAGGACTGGTGCCTGGGAACTTTGATTTATGCAAATATTTTTACTTCTCTAAACCCAGGGTAGCTAGGAGCCACATGTTACAAGGATGAAGAGGTATAGGTAAAGCCCTGGGGGGTAGAATAGTGGTTGGGGGCATGGTAGAAAGTCAGAGAAATTTGGAAGTTCTTTTAACATCACATTTTGGCATAGAAATCTGAGGCGCCCATGAAGTATAAGTTCAAATCTGAATCTCTGAGTTTTTGTGAAAATACTTACCAAAATAGAGGATAAACCATATTTTATATTGCCAATTGTTGCTTTAATATGTAACTTTAGAATGTTTATGAATTTAAATATGTGAACCTCTATCTGTACTTTGGCTCTAGGTACTCGTACATGAACCTGAGTGCAATGACAGTTTAAGCAGCAAATAAAAGAAGAAAAAGATTGAGAATAAACCATCTTAATTGACAATTTCAATAATTTAGTTTCTAAATATATGTTTTAGCTTGTTTTCCCCTTTCTGGATGAACTGAATGGGTAATCCATATGGTCTAATAAAAAGGACAAAAATTCACTTTACATGAAATCTTATATACAAAAATAAAAGATGTATAAAGTAAGATATTACTCATATGTACCTCAGCAGATATTGAGTTACTCCAGAAAATAAAATTTTAAAAAATATTTTCTTAGAAACTATTTATAAATTAAAAAATTATTAACATAAGAACTCTGAATGATGACATATACACTTCTTGTTTCAAAGTATAGACAATAACAGGATTTTGATGGTCGTGAGTGAAGTATGATTATATTTTCAGGGATATTATCTGAACACCAATTTCACGAATGATTGGTTTTTAAAATGTGTTGAATAGAATACGTTTTCAAGGTTTATTTATTCAAGATGAGGTTCAAGTCACATGAAAAATAATTTCTTATGAATTATAAAGAAAAAACAGTCCCCTAAAACACCATATTCCTATAGTACAGTTCTATTAAATGATACAATAGCCTCAGTTCTTTTTACAGAGGCTAATACACATCTTTTTTATAAAGTATATTCTATAATCTGACTACTAAACTTAATCTCCTCAACCAGCATCCAAGGGAGGACACTTTTTCTCTGAATTTTTCTGTATCAAATGGGTGTACTAAGCCCACTTCATTTCATTCATTCATTTATTCATTCATGAATACATTTATTTATTCAACAAATTTTAAATTGAGGTCCTGCAACATACTAGACACTACCCTAGGTACTGTTATATAAACACAGGTATACACACATACATGTACACATACCAGATTGTTACATAAGGAAGTTAAGACTATAGAGAGGAAGACAGATAAGTAATTGGATTTAATACAGATTGTTAGGCCTTGTGATAGAAGAAATTCCCTTCCTGAATATCTCTACCTACTAAACGTAACCAAGGTAGCCTCATCTTTTCTTCAACACAAATATATCTTTCAGTATATTAAATTATTTCATTTGTATATATGCTATACTTATATTCTATATTTAACATTTATACACTATAAACCCCAAAACAAATGAATCAATTGCATTAATTGAAATTGGCATGCATGTTAAAAATTAACAAAGACAATAAAATAGTTATAATAACCCTCTTCTCTATTTTCAGAAGTTTAGTAGAAACATGGAAAATATTTTTAAAAACCCAACAAACTTGTAAAGATGAAAATTTAAATGCTTGTTATTAAAAAATTTTAAATGGGATTAATAATAGATCAGACATTACAGAAAGAAAGAAGAACTTGAAGACATAGTAGTCTAAAATGAAACACGGATAGAAAAAATACTGGAAAGAAATCAACCCAGCATTTATGAGTTGTCGGACAACTTTAAATGGTGTAAAAACTGTGTAATTGGAATCTCTAAAAGGGAAGATGCGGGGGGCGGGGGGTGTCAGAGTACATAAAATACATAAATTTTTTAAATGAAAATTATATCTTTAGATATTTTTTTAAAGCCAACACATTTTAAGTAGGAAGAAAATTATACCAAGGCACATAATAATCAAATTACTCAAAACTGGTAATTTTGAGAACATCTTAAGGCAGGAAGAGTGAAAAATACAAAGTACATAAAGAAAAACGAAGACAAGAATGACAGCAGGTTTCTTGTGGGAAACATTGTAAGTTAGAAGACAATGAAGCAGCATTTTTAAAGTACTGAAACAGTCTCCATAAACCTGGAATCATGTACTTAGTGAAACTATCTTTCAAAAACGAAAGCAAACTAAAGATGTTTTTAGATATTCAAAAGCTGAAAGAATTAATCTCTAGATCTTCACCACATGAAATATTAAAGGAAGTTCATGCAAAAAGCTATACCAGATGGAAATAGAGATCAACACAAAGGCATAAAGAGTGCTGAAATAACTAGCCTGGACTTTGACTCATCCCACCTTAGGTGCCAGGCATTTGAGTGAAGTCCCTAGGTGATTTCAGCCTCCAGCATTTCAAATCATTCCTGCTATTCAAGTGGGAAACCACCGAGGCCTTAGACACCGTGGTACAGAGACCAGCCTCATCTGTTCTCTGTTTGAATTCTTGATGCAGAGAATTTGTGAGCATAATATATCATTGAGTATGGAGTAGTTTTGAGGACTGAAAAATTCAAAATAAGATATGAAGATACTCAACCGTCAGCTTCGCTAATTTCCTTCTTTTATTTCTCCTTAGCTCAAGAGCTCAGACAGCCAAATTAGAGTTACGACACCACAACTGTGAAAAGTCCAGCACAAGAGTAATAAGGTGATAAAATACACACTTTTGGATAAAGCATTGCACAGTTTTTTATTTCAAATTACTATTCTCATAGCTGAAGAGCCTATTATTGTAAAGTATGTAAAAAGAATAAAATAAAAATTCTGTTTAATATACAATCAATTTTTCTATATAGCTTTGTTCCTTTTTTAAAAAAGGAAAATTTTGTTTCCTTTTAAATATTAGCACCTAGTAATTATGATGAATTTATTAGTTATATAGTTAGGGGAATAAGCCTTGATTTATAGGAATAGTCGTTAGCTAAGTTGGGAGCCTGAAGTTCTCTCAGCATGATCCTTGTATGTAGTGAACTCTTCAGGACAACATGCAATTTCATTAAATCATTCCTCTTCTAACTAATTTAACTACCACTTCCCCACACAGCTTTCCCTAAAAAATGTAATCATCCTATTACTTTCTATATAATTCTAAATATATGTTATATTGTATATAATTCTAAATATATGTTTTGAGTTTTCCTTAAAGAGAAAATTAGGTGGCACCAATTTTTTCAGGAAAAGAGCAAAGGAATTAAAAGGTATAAATGAGTAGTTACAAAATAGACATGGAGATATAAAGTGTAGCATAAGGAAAATAGTTAATAATGTTGTAATAAATATGTAAGGAAGAAGAGGGGTACTAAATTTAGTGAGGTGATCCTTTGTGATTTCTATAGATCTTGTCATTTTGCTGAAACTAATATATTATTGTATGCCAACTATAATGTTAAAAAACTCATTGAATTGTACAATGTAAATACGAGCAACTAATTTTCTATTATATTTCAATAAATACAAAAAATTGAAAAGATATTTCACAAAGAAGAAATATCTTCTTTGTGAAGATATTTGGAAAAAATTGAAAAGATATTTCACAAAGAAGAAATTTAAATTGGAAATAAGTATATGAAAAAATGCTCTATATCTTTAGTCATTAGTAAAATGGCACCACAAATACAATGACATACCACCTTATACTTACCAAAATAGTTAAAATTAAATATCAACACTAATTTTCAGAAGAATATGGAACAACCAGAGAATTCATACATTGCTGGAGCAGTATAAAATTGTAAGATCATTTTAGAAAACTGGTGCTTTTTAATCAAGTCAAACATATATCTAAATTCTGGCCCAGCAATTCTACTTGTTGGAGTTATCCTTCCCAAAATAAAACATCTGTAAGTAAAATAATTAAATATAAAATATTCTAGTAGCATTATTTTCAATTGTCAAAAAACAAAAGAGTAGATTAACAGATTCTGATATGTTCAGAAAAAAAGTATTCTGCTGATTCATGCAACGACAGGCATGAATCTCAACATTATGTTAACATTATGTTAAGCAGGAAAAGCTTGACACAAAAAAAGCACATACAGTATGATTACATTGATATAAATGTTAAGAATTGATGAAATTAATATATTTTAATAAAATCAGAAGTATGATTGTTTATAGAAGATGATTTAATTTGTAAAGACCAAAGGATACTTCATGCATTGATGGAAATATTTCATATTGATAAATTTATCGAATCACATCAAATAATAAAATCAAAATATGAGTTATCGCTGTTTGTAAATTTTACCTCAAAAAGAAAAGCATCCAAAAAGTCCATATGAGAATGTAGAATAGTTGTACTTCTATACATTGCTGGTGAGAGTGTAAAATGGAACAACCACTTTGGATACTCTTCGACAGTATCTGGTAAAACTGATCATACAAATACCCTATGGACCAGCATTTCCCTACCTAGTTATTTATTCAAGAAATATAAATGCATAAGTCCCCCAAAGAGATAAGAAAGATATTCAAACTACTTTACTTATAATTGGCATAAAAATAAAACAAACCAAATATTCATCAAAATGAAAATAGAATATAGTTTCTCAAGAAAGTCAATATTGTCATTTTGGACCAAATAATTATTTATTGTGAGAACTATCTTGTGCATTGTAGGATGTTTAGCAGCATTCTTGGCCTCTATCAAATAGGGGTCACTAGTAATCCACTGTGATGACAATCAAAAATAACTCCAGACTTTGCCAAGTATACCCTGAGTGGGAGAAATTACCCTAGTGAGAAACACTGGAAAAAAACAAATATGGTATATTCATTCACTGGAATATTACTTAGCAATAAAAAGAAATGAACTATTAATAAACACAACATGCATGAATCTAAAACAAAGTTGTATGATTGTAAATGTCTAATAACTGCTCTCCGAGGTGAGGTAAGGAGAGGTTGATGTGCAGCATTGACCAATTTTCATGTTTTCTACAACTATTTCAAAAGCTAGCTTTTGAGTGGCATTAGATTGATATTTTTAGGAAGAAAATTTTTAATAATTAAGCTGTCCCAAAATATATGAGAAGATGGTATATCTTCATTTGTGAGTTTACAAATGCTGTTTGACAATTTGTTGAGGATATTGTATAAAAACTTATAAATTCGTAAACTTTGGGGCTTCTAATTTTGAAATTTTATAACACTAAAATTTGCCCTCAGTAGCTATTGCTCATTTCCTGTTTATGAAACTAAATGGACCTAAACTTTTAGTGATTTATATTTTTAAACATTTTTAGAAACATGTACTTGGAGATGAATTACAGTAGTAATTAAGAAGAATTCAAGAAAGGTAACATGGCTTTTTATTCTATAAGAAAAAATTGGGCATCAGTTTGTAGATCAAGTTGAAGGACCAACAAGCCATGCCACTTTAAATTCTGTAATGTGGCTATACTTGGATATTTGAATTTGATTTTCCTTTTTATATCCCTATTTTGCTATTTTTTTCCTCTCAGACAAAAGGGGATACTGATTACAAACTATGCTTAATCACTAAAGAATTATTTAGCATTTTTTTCAGATTCTATAGGTTCTTGGACTGAGTCTTTAGTACTTTATATACTAATATAGTCATAGAAGTTACCAACATTAATTTGCAAAGTGAGGGATACTTTGTTTTTTCACTCCAAATCAATGTCATTCAGTGATTAGGGGAAAAACGTTCTCCGTAAACTGCATTCACTCACATTACACCAGGTACAATTTCTTAGAAAGTGAAGGAAAGTAATATTGAGCTCTACTTTTTTCCTTATGTTAGTTGGAGAATGTAAATTAAATTAATACTACTAAAATAGACTTGCCAATGACACTTGAACATTTCTGTTACATTCTTAGGTAGTGTTCAAAAACTTAATTTCAAAAGCATTTCACACAAGCTCTTTACACTTTTAGTGATGGTTTAGGCAGTTACTGTATCCATTCTCATACACTTTAATCTTTAAATTCCACTAACTCATCAGCCTCCCTGATTACAATTAGCCTCTTGGGCACTAAATAACAATCCAAATGTTTTAAGAAGGAAGGAAATTGACATTGATCTGGAAACAACACTTAATATATGTGATGTATGGATATTTAAAGGTCTCACTTAATTACATAAAAAAAAGCTGTTGTCAGAGCAAAGTGGCTTCCCTTTTCAAAAACAAAACAAAAATTATTACCCTCTGTTATAGATGAACAGCACACCCTTGTTAAATAACGTGTGTTCAGTCCCATACTGTAGCTGTCGTGAGCAGATTGATTTATTTGAAAAACTTAGTGCCAGGTGATAAGAAATCTTATTTCACGTAATTATTATGAATTGTATATGTTAATTTATAGTTTTGCCATTGCACACCTAATAATTTCGCAAATTCTTAAAAAAGTTTTAAAAACTTTATAAAACCCACGATATTAAAATTATTTCAAGACATTCTCAAAGATATGTAATTCATCACACTTTCTCATATTCAGATCTACATGCGATTTGCCTCATTCAGGGTCTTTCTTCCTCGGTTCTTCAGAATACAGCTATAATCTCCTATAATTATGAAGTACTTCAAACATTGAGTGAGTTTTACAGCCCACTAAAAACCTAATTAATGTTAAGTTCAAATTGATTCTCTCATACTGACATTGCTGTAAGTAGCTAGCTTGGATCAAATATAAAGTGCACTTTCCTTTGACCTTATATAACTAAATGCAAGGGTAGCTCATTAAAATAATTTTAGCATTTCTTTCGCAGTTAGCACTTCCCATAATATTACTAAAAGTTGGCTTTAAGGAGCAATAAATAAATAAATAAATGGCGGAGGGTGTGCAAACTAGTAAAAGTTCAGACGGGGTCAAATACCACATTCAGTTTAATGCCAGGAAGCAAGTTTCTAGAAGTCAAATGTCATAAAGAAAAATGCTTGTGCCTTCTTCCTCGTGCTAATCTTTCTAATTTTGGTTTCAGAGCATTCAACCTAAGGTTATTTAACCTTACTGAGAATTTACACAAAGCAGTATTTCTGTTATGTCTTCTAAAAAAATATGGGTATTTAAGTATATATATAAGAGGCATCTTATGGCTATTTCATATTCTCCTGGCCCAAACTCTTCTTCCAGCTGATATTCTGGGCATTATTTCCTTGCAGGCTTTGACCAGTTTAGTGAAGATTCACCTGACAGTGCCTTGCCTCAGGCCAGTGACCTATATTTCTTCTCTCCTACTCTAGAATACAAAGGTTACCTGGAAATGTGGGGAGTTAGCATCCATGAAGCTACTCTCAACTAATGAGGATATATTCTTCTCCCTTTCTTCCAACTGTAGTGAGTCTTGGCTAATGTCATAAGACTCCTTGGGAGCTCTACCTGGAAAGAGCTCAGGTGGACAGTAACAAATGTCAACTTAGTACAGCATCCTTGGCTGGTTTTCTCATTTTTCTGTTTTATTCCTTAACTCCAGCTCCCTCGGATCACTTCCCAATTGAACTACCTACAGGCCAAACTTTCTCTCAATCATGCCTTTCAGGAATTTCAGATAGGACACAGAGCAATGGATATATATACAAAAGTTTTTATTAATAGAATTATCTTATGCTTTATGATATGATAAATATTCTGAGAGTAGTTTCTAAGCTTTTTTGATTTCACCGAATAGTAAATTTTAAAAAAGGAACTAATACAGTACTTGCCTACTTTTTTTCTAAATAGGCATGAATATTTAAAAATAGAATAAAAATCTTAGAAACATTTTAGTTTCTAAGATTTTGCCTGTATCTGAATCAGTAAATGCCACTTGCTAGGAGTCTAACCTTAGACAATTTTTTAATGTCTCTGATCCTCAGTTTCCTCTCCTGTAAAATGGGGATAATAATAGCATACTAGAAAGATATGTAAGAGTGGCATAACTGATAATGAAATGTTTAGATATCTCTTATTGCATAACAAACCAACTGCAACACATGCGGCTTAAAACATTAACCATCGAATTTGCTCAGGATTCTGCAATCTGATCAGTAGGATCTTTCTGCTGCTGCTCTCTCTCCTGGGATCATTCATGAAATTGTCATCATCTGGAAGCTTTGCTGGAGTTCAGTAGTCCAAGATGGCCACAATCACATATCTGGGGGTAGCTGGGGTGCCTTGATCTTGTCCACGTGGCCCCTTTGGAGGACTGCTGGAGTTTCTCACTTTGAGGTAAGTGGCATTCCAAGTGAGAAAGAGTAGAATCCATAAAAACACCTTAAGGCAGAGACTGAGAAGTAACAAAAATGTTACTTCTGGCACTTTCCATTGGTCATAACAAGTCACAGGGATTAGAAGAAAAAGAAACTCCACATCTTAATGAGAGCAGCAGTAAATAATATAAGAACAGTGTCTGGCACATAGTCTCTACTAACTAAAAAATAGCTATTTTCACTATGTATTATTATTATTTTACTACTGTTTTGTAAAAGCAATTTATTTTTTAATGTAGGGAATTTATTATCTGACAATAATGATTCTTTATATGTAATAAATTTAGTTTAATAAAAGCAGCATATTTTCTTATTTTATTCATTTCACACAAAATATTAAGTGTATATATATGTGTGTATATATATATATATATATATATATATATATATGTATGTATATAAACACGCATAAAAGTAACACTAGTCCCAGCATCAGCGGCACCAGTGTTTATTAATTACTAGTCAAAGCATCATTCTTCCCTTTAAACTCCAGTCATATGGAGTTCAATTTTTCTAGTTTTTGAACAAAAGTTCTTATCACAGCATGGCCATCCCAGGACTTCCAGATAATTTCCTGCCCCATCAGACCTACTAGGGCCAAACATAAGAAAAGCACATCTATTTTGGTTGGGAATTGAAACAAATTACAGGGTTGGAATTGTGTGGTTTCCTGTTCCACAAATGTTCCTAGGCTTTGTATGAAAATTCAGGCATTAACTTAATTCTAGTAATAAGCATAAGACAAATATGAAGTCTTTGCCTCAGAACACATGATCAAGTGTCAAGTTCCATTCTTATTCTGCCTTCTTGTTCCTGTCCTCAATATAATAATATTTTCTTTGTATGGTTTTAAATATTATATAAAATAATTGAGGTATGTAATATCTTTGAACATATTTCATTATACATAAAATAGTATATAAAAATGCAAGCTATTTTTACTATACAATAATAATACACTCTATGCCTAGCATAAATTGCTGACTACTCAGATTTGACATGAGCTTTTGGCTAAATAGGGAATGGTTCACCAATGCCTTCCGTGGGCATTTGATTTTGCACCACTTGGTTTGCTGAATTTCATACTTCATCTATGTGTGCCTGAATGCCTGTCATGTAGACTTGACCTCTAGCCCAGATAACCTATTTTGCCTACTGGCTACCCTTCCATTAAGTTAAACACACCTTCCTGCCCTTTTTACTCCCACCAGTTGACCTATCATTGTTAACTTATGTTGAAAGTCTTATAGTGACCATGACAATCAGAGTAGTAGAACTTGCTGCTCTACTACTTATTTATTTTAGGTGACTAGGATTAACTACACAAATATTGTCTCTAAACAGCAATAAAATAGAACAAAACACTCTAATTCTTATCCTAACATCATGTACATTGTGACCTTTGTAGGATTCAGCTAAAATCTCCTATACTCTAAAAAAGCTGCATTTCAACGATTTATGATTCAGAATTTCTCCAGGACATCCGTATCTGCCTCCTAGAATTCATACAAAGTTGATAATGTATAAACTCCAAAAAAAATGTACTTAATGCACCTGGATCCTGCAAAAGAAACTAAAAGAGCCAAGATCCACATGACTCTAACTCCAAATCAGCTATGATATTTTTTAAAGTACGCTAAACTTTTAACTTTGTTTGGTTACTTAGCAGGACTTGCTTATTCGAAAAGTCAGACTTTATAAAGTGTTTAGAATTCTTACAGTTTTCTTATTTTCTTATTTTATCTAGTATATGTTTTCGAAATTCATAGAAATTATACCGATCAGATTTCTCTAAGTATAATTTGTATTGAAGAGGAAATTTTTTATAATTAGGAAATATTTATCAAATAATATCTATTCTACTGTATTTACAGAGAACAAATTGCAGAGGAAAGAAATGAAAGGGCTAACAATTCAAATAACTTACACACTCAGATTAAGAGATCTAATATTTACAAATTATTTTTAGTTATCAATAGTAAGGTCTTAAATGGATTTTAGTTATTGAAAACACATTTATTTAACAGCTTTGTATTATTTTCCAAACATCATTATCAAAGTAAATGAATAATTCATACTATGGGTAGTCGCATCTGTAAATGCAGGTGGATAGCAGAAGATTAAAAAGAAAATTCACCAATTCGCTACATCGGCATTTCTAACAACCTGTATACTACTTATGCAAATGTTCTTGGAGCAGGAGGTGGTTTAAGGAGGAGACAAAAAGCTACATGAGGACATTTGCATTGTTTTTAAGAGAATTTGTTTTCCTCACAGGGCTTATTCAGGAATAAAATGTTTCCTTCCAAGAAATGATCCTTTACAGGATGACAAGAAACAAAAAAATAAAATACCACTACAGGAAGCAAGGGTACAGGAGTAGATGATTGTAGAATGGAAAAGCAGGGAATGAAAGTGACTCTTAAGTAGGAGGAAAAGAAAATCTGAGAAATAGTGGTGATAATAGGACAGTGAGATATTTGTGGAAGCAGCATTTAAGTCCTCTGAAACAAGCCAAGAGGAAAGCCTAAAGATAAAACATAAATCAAGACAGTTTTTGAGAGACCATTACCATATTCCCAGTGGGCAGCATTTGGAGGCTAAAATTTAACTCCCTCCTGAGTACTTCCGTAATTAAATATGGAATATTGGCAGTGATAAATAATCTAGTAAAAATACTGACTGGAAGAATGCTGCAAAATAGAAATGTCTAGGAATATACAATATGATCAAACAAAACAAAATTATGAAGTCTAATAAATTGTACTGATTAGAAATGCCCCATTTGGGCACTACTTGGAGTAGAAATACTTATTCTTGAGGCACTATAATATTCCTTTAAATTAATGTTGTTGGATCTTCCCTTTTGTCTCTTCATATTAGAAAAATTTAAATAAAAATGGTGGAAGTAACTGAATTTAATATCATTAACATTATTAGAGTATTTAAATTTGAACGATAATTTTTTTATGAAATTTAAGAAATTTCAGGAATGCTAGACAAGAATGCTGCAAAATGGAAATGTCTAGGAATGTACAATATGATCAAAAAACAAAACAAAACTAACCTAAACTAAACCAAAAAACTGGGGCTTAAATTCCAGTTCCAGCTCTAAATAGCAATGTGACCTTGGGTAAACTATCTCAAATCTCTGCACCTCGATACTTAAGCCTTTTCCTTTTATAGTGTAGCCTATAATATAGCAATTCACTGTATTATTTTCTCTGTTTTATGCAGTATTCTTAAAAGACAAATGAGCATAAAAAATCTCATTAAATAATTGCATAATTAACTTTTGAAGGTTATAGTCCCACTTTCTATTGTAAAACTTTTAGAAAAAGACATGTTTGTCCAAATTTGTAAACCAGATATTAACCTTTTGAAGAGTTTCTTAGAGCTTCTCTTTTCTTTTGGCCCATCATTCTAGAATAATCAAACAGCCTAGAGATTTTCCTTCCAGAGAAGGAACATTTCTTTTTCTTAATCATCACCTACTCCCCAGCACATCCAGTCGAGAAAGCAAGAATCATTAACTTTAGAACAGCTTCCATACTGTTTATTCATTCATAATGGACTTTTGATAATTCAGGAAAGGCATATGTGCTAATTATTAGGATGTGACATGATTGAATCTATATTTTTGGACTGTAATTGCTGATAGTCTTCAGTATTAATTACACTGATATAAAAATGGGTTAAAGGAGGCTAGAAAAGAGATGCCACAATAGCCCAAGAGAAAGATAGACTAAACTATGAGATCATTCAAAGCATAAGCAGCATTTTACTCAGCCTTGTATTTATTTCCCTCTACACACTCAGTATGACAGTTATTGCATTAATGTAATCGAAGACTGAATTAGAATTACTTGAGAGGGATTGAGAAGAATCAAGGCAATTTAAGAAATGATAGAATGCTTGCCAGCAGCATCTAAAAGTATGGCTGGCTCTAGAAACTCATCAAATGGAAAGACAGAGCTGACTACGAAGGTTCAGGAGCATATGACAAGGAGAATCAAGTGAATTAAGAGATAGCATTAAAAAAAAAAATGGAGAAGAAGGTGCAAGTCTGGGATGGAGTACGAACTATTTTTACGTGATAAATTTGAGGCACCATCAAGATATTGGGCAAAAGCATGGGATTGGAAAAAGTTTGAGACTGCAGAAATGTCCTTACAAAGTTAATTTATCTGGAGCTAACTTAAGCTCCTTTAATATGACTCAACACTCTTGAACAATCTCTTCAACTGTTTTTGGATTAATTTCCTTGTTATCATGATTAGTTTTAGACTACCATTTTCTAATGGAGAAGTTGGAAGGAAAATGGGAACTTATTCTGAAACAAAGTAATATGGATGGCCTCAAGCCATATAACTTTCCCATCTACATTTTCTTCTTGTACAACTTTCAGTGTATAACATGACTTTGTTTTCCTGTTTAGAATATTTAAATCTCACTCAATGTATAAAATATCTTATATTGGCCAAAGTGAGCAGTCCTTTTTTCAATATCTATATACATAATATTTATGTGTAGCTCCATAAATGGCACTTTTATTGTCCCTCTCTAATATTTTTTTGGCTTTATTGAGATATGATTAAGTCATAAGATATTTCAAGTATAAACTGTAGAGATTTGATATATACATATATTGTGAAAGGATTCCCACCATGTAGTTAATTAATATAACATCTCATATTTATCTTTTAATTTTTTTGCTGACATTTAGTTCTACTCTCTTAGCAAAATTCAATTACAAAATACAGTGTTATCAACTATAGTAGCTATGTTTTACATTAGATTGTCAGAACTTAATTATCTTATAGGTGAACATTTCCACCCTTTTACCAGTTTCTACTTATTTCTTGTGCTCCCCAGCCCCCGATGAGCACTTCTCTACTCTGTTTCTAATAGCTTGACTTTTTTTCCCCCTAAGATTCCACATATAAGTGACGCCATGCAGTATTTGTCTTTCTTTGGCTTACTTCACTTACTGTAATGCTCTCCAAGTCCATCTATGTTGTCACAAATGACAGAATTTCCTTCCCTCTCATGGTTGAATGCTATTCTGTTGTATATATACCACATCTTTATCTGTTCATCTATTGAAGAATGTTTAAGTTGTTTTCGTATTTTCACTATTGTGAATAATCCTGCAATGAACATGGGGATGCAGATATCTCATCAATATTCTGTTTTCTTTGGATATATACATACATACGTATACATATATACATATATATATGTATATATATATGTAGAAGTGGGATTGATGAAGATGGTAGTCTATTTTTAATGTTTTTGAAGAACATCCACACTGTTTTCCATAGTGACTGCACAAATTTACCCTTCCACCAAGAGTGCACAATGATTCTCTTTTCTCCACATCCTCATCAACACTTGTTATCTCTTGTCGTTTTTGATGACTAGTGTGAGGTGATATCCTATGGTTTTGATTCGAGTTAAGTGATGTTGAGCATCTTTTTGTGTACCTTTTGGCCATTTGTATATCTTCTTTGGACAAATGTCTATCAGTTCCTCTGAATAGTTCCGGTACTATGTTGAATAAAAGTGGGAGAGTAGGCATTCTACTCCTGTTCCTAGTCTTACAAGAAAAACTTTCAGTTTTTCACTGTTGAGCCTAATTATTAATTGTTAATTTACAATTTAATTGTTTGAAGTCTTTTATCCCTAGTCATTTTTTTTTACCACTCAGAGCTCACAGCCAATTCTGCTCTATATTCCATTTAATAATTTTTACGAACTCCAAAGCTCCACTTTTCCCAAGTTTCTAACATTTCTATTTCCTCAATCGATAACCCTTTATTAGGTAAAGTAAATTGCAGCAGCACTATCCTTCTCCAGACTTCCCTATTTTCTAAGATAATTCTTCTCAGAAAGCTGTGTGGCGTCATTCGATTTCTGCTTTTGCTATGTATAAACAGTACACACATACTGTGCAGTATGGCACTCTGTTTAAGACTATTGCCTTGAGAGCCAGACTGTCTTTGATTCAACTATTTGCTTAACAATTGTGGTACTAGAAATTATTTAACCTTCCTGAGTCTCAGCTTTTTCATCTGTACTTGAGTATGATAATAGCTTCTAGTCCATAAGGTTTTGTGCTGCATATCTTATGTTTGCCCCCAAGATTCCCTTCTCCACTTATCCCTAGCCGGTTCTGTGCTTAGAGAGGCCTACTCGTTCAAACCAAATTATTGAGCTCTCTTTCCCTCTGCCTTCACATTGGACCAGAGTTGGAGGCGGTGGGATGTGAGGTAGGGGTATTTATTCTGCTTTTTTCTTGCCAGATTACTATAGATTGGTTACTTCCACCTATCTAAGACCACAGGTTCTAGCTGGCAACACTTTTCACATAGTCACATTCATTAGATCCCAGTAACTCCATTTGCCCCTTTGGGCCTAGGTCTGGTAAAGAATTCCCTGCTATACAAGCTCTATGCTAGCAATACCCCTTCTTGAGGTAGATTCAACTCCCCTTACATTACTTGTTGTGAATCTATCATTACTTTCCTGTTGGTGCCCAGAGTAATTGAATGGGTTAAATGAGGTAACATATGGCAAGTGCCTGGAAGAGTAAGTTATACAAAAGATATAAGCTATTATTAATATTCCTGGATATTAGAAGTGCTTCTCTGAAATAATTACAGCAGTCATTTATATAGAACTGATAAGTTCTAAGTATTTAATTATAATAACTAATTTAATATCATAACCCTATGAAGGAACTCGTATTGTTATACTTTATCAAAGATGAAACTGAGGAACAGAGATACCCGTGAACAACATAGGAATTAAGATCTCAGACACCCATGCAGTCAAAGATTTAAGTATAATTTAAGTTGACCCATTGCATACACAGCTTACCAACCATAGATTCCCAAATCCAGATGGAAAATACAGTTGACTGATGACCAGGTTTGAACAATGTGTGTCTGCTTACATGTGGATTTACTAAATAACTTGCCAAAGAGCATACCTCTAGGAAGTGACAGAACCAGAATTAACCTGTCAGTCACACTCCAAAATATTTCCTCTTAACACTGCCTGTATTATTTTATGTATGTCCTCTATTAAGCCAGTCATTTGACCAAGATCCGTGAGCTGGTTATTGCAAACCCCTCTCCCTCTCCGGCACAATCAGATTCTTAGCGGTCAAGCCTTGAGTAGTCTCCTGCTACCCGTTTGGGATGAAACCGAAGTACAGGCTCTTAAGAGCGACCTACCACACTGAGGGAGCTGAAGGTCAACCCTGGGCTCTCTTATCCCACTGAAGGAACCATAAGCTCAGGGGAGACCTCTCAGAGTGGTGCTGTGCTGCCTGAGAGAGAGGCCAAGAGGTCAGTGTATAACCACTTGTTTTATCTCTTACTGTGGTTTGTCTTGGTCTCTGTGGTGCAGGGAGTTGTTTCAGCCTCACCCTTGTATTCTAGAGTTCTCTCCCGGTGTCTTGTCTATGAATAGTTGTTAGTTTTTCTCCTTGTGAGAGGGGAGAGAATTCAGGAGCGACTTATAACGGGCCTATATTTAAAGCCACCTTGGTGACGTCACTCTGCTTTCAACCAATCATTCTGAAGTCTATTTTCACTCTGATATGTCTTTAGTATCACTCTGTTTCTCTTCATTTATCTCTACTAAATAATAAATAAATAAATAAATAAATATCTTGTTTCTATCCACCATCATAGTTAATTTTTGTGCTTATATAAAATTTCTTGACCAAATACTAGATTATTCTGCATCCTAAAAAGTTAGTTGGCATGAAAGTACACGTGCATACATAATGCGCCAAAGAATAGAAGCAACATTAAAAGCTTAAACTCTCATGTTTTAACAATGCGCTTGAATATGAATTAAAAAAAAAATCATATAACCTTAAACGATGCTAATACAGAGAAAAAAGTATCATTATTGGGTTAAATCAAGTATTGTAGAGAAAAGTATCAGAAAAAAAATCTCCAAATAAAAAGCACATCTTGCTATTTTAAGATATTAAACAAAATAACATGATTTTAGATATAATTTCAAAACTCAGTTTTAATTCCTTACTATTTTGAAATAGGAAATATCATTTAATTTTATTGGATTTAGTTTAAATGAAATATAATTATCAAGTAATAACGTGTATAGTACATATTCAGCATGTTATTAACCCAAAAATATTTATTTATTTTTATTTTATGTATTGATTTGTACTATATTTGTTTTTCCTAACAACGGTGCTTCCTGTTTTTCTCAGAAGGAGAAAACCTAACATTTTAGGAATAAAGGAATACATGCTCTACTGAACTAACACGGTACTCAAAACATAATGAATTGTATTTACTTTTAATTTAATACATATATATTATTGTAATCTTTAAGAAAAATAAATGAATTTTAAAAGCCTACTATGTGCCAGATATTTTTCTAGTTACTGTGAAAAGAAGAAAAAATAAGATTCGGAATCTGCTCCACAAAGCTTGACATTCAGAAAGGGAGATTAGATATAAGGATAAAACATTTCAATATAGGAAGAATGAAATATCCTGTGGGGAGCCCCAAAGAGAGAGACATGAATAGTGATTGGAAATTATCCTGGGAAGCTTAAAGAAGAATTAATCATTTGAGTTATGTTTTAAAGTTTAAAAAGATTTTGAAAGAGAGAGTATGATAATGAAGAGAGACGTGGTTCTAATGGAGAGAGCTGCTTGAGTACAAGGACAGTGGCAAAGAAGTGAAAGGCACATTCAGCTTAACCAAACCCATTCCTCTAGGGTATATTGTGTCCTAATATGACAGCAGAAAGTAAGTCATGAACAGCAGGGTGGTGACAAACTGTGTAGATTTCTGAATGCTAGCCAAGGAGTTTAGATTTCTTTGTTGAAAAGTTAAGTGTTGCTACTTTAGAAAATGCATAACCTCGTCAATGTGTGAAATAAACTGATGGTAGGAGAAAATAATGGCAGAGAGACCAGTAAGAAGAAATCCATCACAATAGTCAATGTAAGGGACAATAAGTATTTTAATTCTTTTAATGTCTTTGTGAATTTAAAGTCGGTGAAATATGTAAGACACATTTGGTATGTACTGTTCAAAATGGTCCCTAAGTCTATACAGAATAGACTAGCAAATTTCTTCTCAATAAAGAAGTTTATTATTTGACTAAATGACTTTGTACTTTTTATTTGTGGACTCTTTATGAGTAAATAGTTTGAATTTACTAAGGCAAAAGTAAAGAAAAAGTGCAGAGCAAACTTTTGGAAACAAAGAGCAAGTTTAAGTAAAGGGGCAGTTATTACAAAAAAGAATTGTAATAGAATTTAAGCAAGAATCGAAGAGCTCCCTGCAAAACAGCAAAGACTTGCTGTAGTCCCTGTTGTGTATTTATAGACACTGACTCACCCTCAGGCATTGAGAAGAACACAGCAGTTTGGAAGCTGACACTCAGCCTCTCTGTACGTTTGTAGGACTGGCACCTCACCTCTTGACAATCATATTGACTTTGAGCCCCACATCATGCATAAGCTCCAAGGCTGGCCTGGGTACTGTATACCTGCTTCCAACACACATCCTAATTTATTTTTTCTGATATTCATTGTTTTCTAGCATTTAAGGAGTTGGAGTTCTCATGAGACCAGTAGATAGTCTGGTGAATACCTTGTTCTATGAAAGTCTTATTAAGATACTCAGAGCTGGGCCACGCCACACTCCTTAAAGCACAAGGGGCAGATAAAAATAGTATTTAGTATGTTTAATGAGCATGTGCATTCTTGGCATCTAGACAAGTTTGTATTTCCTAAGAAGGTAGTATGCTGTGAGAATTTTAAAAACAGAGAAAAACCCACCAAGCTGCAGTGCTATTTTTTATTTTTCTATGCAAATTTTTTTAATTGCCCAGCATTTTAATGTTTATGGAAAATTTGTTCTTTTTTTATATTTATAGTAATACGATGTATGCAGCTGTTTATTCATTAAAGACAGTTGGTTTATGATCCATTTGGAAATAAATGTGAAAAACCATCATGCTCCTTAACAATAATAACAAAAGAGGGTATAACATATAAACTAAATTTATAATAAATGCATACTGTGATTTCTTTCTTAAATATTTTATTTCAATTAGTCATTCATAATTCAAGAATATTTAACTTTTCTTTATTATGAAAGTAGGCAATCAGAATATTTCCTGTAATTTTGTAAATACTTCTTAAGTAAAAGTCTGACTATCCCCAAATGAGTTATTGTTCTAATACAGTTTAAAACTCAAATAAAACTCTGAAGATGACTTTATTCCTTATAACATAGTTATAATATTTTATTATCACCATTATCAAAATTTAATTGCATATATTGACAGTTGGAAATAACATGTCCCAAAAGATAATTCATTTTGAGTCAAAGGATAGTCCCTCATTTGAAAAGAAAGATCAAAGCAAAGGTTTCCGCCCATCAAAATTTTAACATTGATTTTCATTCATCAACTCAAATTTACAGGAATTTGAGAGTGGAAAATGGAAGATAGAAATTGTATATAAATAGTGTAGATATAAGAAAAAAAATAATAAAATATATTTTCTAACAGAGATTAATATACCTTAGTGTAGAACCTACTACTTCCTCAGAATCTTAGACACATAGAACTAACATCTACAGTTAAGTAGAAACATAAAAATAAGATGATTCTTCAAGACCAGTATGAAAAAAAAAATTATATTTTGTATTTCTAATTTTCCAGTAATATGTTCCAGGACACTGGGCTGTATTTAAAATAATTTTATAAATACAATATAGTTTACTAAAATTATTTTAAAATTAAAAAAGATCCCATAGAAGAGAGATTTTTCACAATAACATTTTCAGGTGAAAGAGATTATTTCCCACCTTTTAATATAAATATTCTGAGACAATCCATCTATTAATTCTATTTTTATAAAATGTCCTTTTATGAGATTGTCTAATGTGTGAGACATTTATAATTTCACTCTCTATAATTAAGCTATAGAAGAGAAAATAATATATGGTTTTATTTTTTTAATTGAAAAAATAACTAGGAAAATAGTTTAAATAATGATGTTTAATAGTAGGATAATGTAGACACTAATAGTATATCTTACAAATCATTAGCGGGTAAAATAGAAAAGAAAGTTAATACTTATAGTCAAAGAGAAGAAATGCAAGAAAATTAAAAGGTCAAATACATAAAACAAAATGACATAAGATCAACATTGGTCGTAGTAATGAAGGTAAATACGTAAATACCCTTATTTACGTAAAAAAGCTCTAAAATTGATCTAAATACTGAGATTATATGCATCATGTAAGAGGAAGACCTAAACAATAAAGAATTATATCACTAGAAAACAAAAAGTGAAATATATAAGCAAAAGGAATCAGTTGAATTTATACCTCCAAGATATACTCATTAAAATCATGTCCTTGAGGAAGATATGAGGTTATAGGAAATGCTCAAAATATGAATAAAAAATATATTCTAATATTATATTATATTATGTATAGATATCCCATTACATAAATATATATTTAGACATTATAGGTAGCTCAACACAAGGTACAATACAAGTTTGCTTTGTTTCCTCTTTTATAAAATAGCTAATCATTTAGATTGAAAAAACCTACAGTTACCTCTTGGAAAAAATTTACTGACATTAATTTGTTTTGTAGAAATACATTAGTTAATGTTAAAACAATTAGAAGAAAACAAATTACATGCTAGGTTTTCCAAATTTTTATTGTTAATATTCAGAAATGTTTGATTCCATAATATAAATTGTATTTTCTATTTGCGAGCTTAAACATGTCATAACATATTTCCACCATTATTGGTCCCTATTTATACAGAAAATTGATAGATTCTTTATTTCAAATTTACTGTTTACAACACTTTAAATTTTTCTTGTGGAAGAACATATAATTTCAGTCTAAGAAGATTGAATTTAATTATGACAGTTTGTTAAAATATATGCTTATTAGATGATAATTTTGTAACATTATAGTTTAGATTACACCTTAAGTTTTAAAACAAGTAATTTCTACTTATAAATATCACTTTACTGACATTATTGACATTTTGGACATGATAATGCTTCTTGGTGGGGTGTGGAGTAAAGGGTAGAGTAGTAAGAGATGGAAAGGGTTTTCTTATATATAAAAGATTGTGGGAAAAGGACTTGAGAGTCTAGGTATTCATGTTACTTATTGAACTATATAACTGTTTCAAGGTCTCTAGAAATCTTATAACCATGCAAGGAGAAAGACTATACTAAAGAAGACTTTTGAATACTCTGTTATTACCATGTTTTCTCTGTGATCTTTCAGATGGAAGCCCTGTCTGGAGTCAGAAGGCATCTTCAAGGCAAATTCAGTTCCCTAAATCAAGATTTGAACACCAGCATGGTAGTAAATATATAATAAACAAAAAAATTCAAAAAATAGATAACTAAACTAAAAATAATACCAAAATTATGGTTTGGAAGGTAGGGTAGATACTGACCAATCAGGAAGTAAATGTCTGCCAGGCATATAGAAAGGAAAAAAAATGTATGATGTCAAGAAAATGATAGAGAAAAATTTTTTAAATGACTTAACAAATTAGATGCCAAGTGAAGCACAAAAGGTAGATTTGAATTCTGCATACCTGAAAATTGTATCATTCATTTATAAAAATAAACTTATATGAGTTAAAGTAACTTACCAAAACAGAAATTCTCAGATGGATTTATAAAACTAAGATCTGGCATTATGTAGCAAACAAAAAACACACTTTGAAAGAGGAGGGTGGTGGATTTAAAAAGCGTGATAGTAACAGTGGAAGAATATATGCAAAGACAAAGGAACCAAAGGAAGGCAAAAGTGGACATTTTAATTCTTCATGAAAGACCAATAATATAAGTAGCTCTTGAACATAAAGCTTCTATAAATAAACATTGGAGAAAAATCTTTGAGATCTTGGTGTCACAGTTTTCTTTGACAGGCCATAAAAATTACAAATAATTAACTTAAAAATCCAGAGTACATCGAGAACTCCTGCAATTTGCTAATAAAAAGGCAAATACAATTAAAATAAATGGGCAAGATCTTAAATGGATGCTTCAAAGAAGAATATATAAAACGAGCCAGGACACATGTAAAATATAGTCAACATCATTAGTAATCAGGGAAATCAGTTAAAACCACAAAGAAATTCTATAGATCCTGGAGAATGACTAAAATTAAAGAGACTGACAACACCCACCATTGACAAGGATTTGGAGCAACCAGACTCTAAAATTGCCATAAACCAGACAACCACTTTGTTAAACTCTTTGGCAGTTAGGCACCTATTATTTAACCAAGCAATTTCACTACTAGATATTTACACAGGAGTAATGAAAGCATATGTCAAAAGAAGACTTCAAAAAGCTGTTAATAGTGGCTTTATTCATACTTCCCTAAACTGAAAATAATTCAAATATCAATCAACAGGAGAATAGATAACCAAATTGTGGCATATTCAGTTAATAGAAAATTATTGAGCAATAAATGGGACAAATTACAAACACATGCAAAAATATAGATGATTCTCAAAACTATCGAATCCAAAAGACAAACGCAATAAAGAGCATACTGTGTAATATCCCTTCGTGTGTCAAATGACAACTTCTGACAAGGCAGAGGCAGCTGTATCAGACAGCGAGGGGTTGCTTCAGATGGCAAGAAAGGCTCAGAGGAATTTAGACTTCAGGTACTAAGAAATATCTGAATCTACCAAAGTACTCCATTTTAATTTTTAGAGTCTCATTCTTTTCTAATGTACACCCTAAATTTAAATAAGATATTTAGGGAGGCTATGAATGTAGCTTACTTTGTAATTCAGCAACTCAGAAGATCAGACTGTTTCTCGTTTTTTATATGTTAAAATTATGCTTTCAAGGATCAGATTCCACTAGGAAGCATAAGAGGATCTCTCATCTTCTGATTATTCAATGAGCAAGGATTTTAAAACCCTAAGCTTATTTTTTCCTATAAGTCCTTAAAGGAAGCTAAAAATATCCAGACAAACACACAAACTTTGTATTACTTAACAAGCACTTCATTCTAGGTGATTTCAGGCAATAATATAAGTGCAGTAGATCATTCCATCCATGTACCATGACTACCACTGCTTCATTTTTTAATCAAGTTCTAGAATCTAGAAAGATATTTACTATTTCTAAACCCTACCAGATCAGTTTAGCAATCTCAGTCTTCTATTTTCATGAGAGTTCTTGACCTTCACTTATCTCCAGGTAACATTTATTTTATCGGTCCGTATTTAACACAAGAAAAAAGAGTCTATTCCAGCTAATTAAACAGAAGGGGACTCACTGCATGGTATCAAGTGGCTTAGAGAATTTTCGGAAGAGTCGATGAGACAGAATCAAGCCTGAGCTGGTAGCAGTGGGCCCAAAGCCGCACCAAAGAATTAGGCCTCCAAGTGCTACTCTAGCCATGATCAGATAAGCTGCCTGTCAAATTGGGAAGCTGCTACTATCGTATTCTCTGCTACTATACGTGTTTCTATTACATGAATTAGCTTATGTATGAGTATTAAATAGGTAATAAGAAGAGTATAGTGTAAAAATTGCAGTGGTTTATAAGACTTTTTCTCAGTTTGTTAATCTTTTATACCAATTAATATATGAAGGCAAAGTACACTAATACGATCTAGTGCAGCAAGCACCAATAGGTGGCACTCTTTCCCTGAACATAATACCTTTTACTCCCCGATACCTTTCAACATTGATTTCTCCTGGGATCGGTTTGCCAGGTGTTCTTGGAAGAGCTTAACGTGTAGATTTCATCTATCTTTGTGCATGTTGCCCTTACCTCCATAACATAGCATAATGCAAGAATTGTGAGGAACACATACATCACCTCATATCAGAAAATTCTAGTCTAATGCCTCTTTTAGAAAATGCATTATTAAAATGGATATCAGTAGACCTACCACTCTATTCATGTTTTGCATGATATACGTATGATTGCTTGGCCCTAAATCATACCCAAAGCATGAGAAGCAAGACAGCTCGGCGAAAGTAGTTCCAGTTTGTTTTTTTTTTTTTTTAAGTTTTTGCATACTAGAAGACAGTGGGAATAGTTGTTGAATCAACCATTCTAAAATATCTTTCAAAGAAGAGGTTCTTGGCAGCTAGAATCAAAGAACTATAGAGAAAATCACAAGGGAGAACTCTCTAAAACATCCATTAAATTCTCACAATAAAAAGAGCAGGAGATTCTGCATTTTCCTCCCCAAAAAATCTGATGCCATATTATTACTCTACTGGTCATTTCATATGTTTTCTGGCCTCTTCTCTTCCACGACTCCCTTCAATCCTGAAAAAACTTTTCACTAAAAAAATAAATAAATAAATAAGCGGCTAGCAAGTAAATGAGAAAATGGGCAAGAAAAAGAAATAAATGTCAAATATCAACTCCTCTTTTTATGGCAGACTTCTAAGTTCAAGGTAGGCTTCCCTCCCTAAGAGGAGGTAAGATATGAATTACATAAAGGTTTAAGTTTCTCATTTTATTAGCTCAGGTTGACCAAAAAAGTATAGAATATGTCCAATATTTTACCCAGAGCCAGGAAAGAGCTTTTTACCTACAAAAATCACAAGACTTGAAGTTAGAAAAAAGTTAATTTATCCTTTTATGGAATCTTATTGTGTATACCACATTCAAAAAAACCACTTACTTAGCTGATATTTATTTTAGACGATAGACTTTCAAATGCTTCATTTTTCTGTAACATAATTATATATGTGACCATGGTATATAGCTTCATTATACACAAAGTATACTTGCCCTCATCTTGACATTGGACTTGGCCAATAGAATGTTAGTGGAATGTGGTTGTGGAGTTTGGCTTGCCTTTTTTTTTAACCTTGATGATTCACCATGAAAAGAAAATGGCCTTAACAAAGCCACTGTCTTTCAAGCTGGATCAAGCAGAATAAGATACATGAAGATAGCTACATGCACTGTGTAAGTGCTGGACTCCAAAGATTGAGCATTATAAGGAAGAGACCTAAATCCTATATGTAGTCTAGAGCTGGGAGCCTGGACCCTAGTTTTGGAGTACAGCCTAGACCATCCACAGTGCAGTCACTCCATGACTCCTGAGTATGAAAATTAATTTAAAAAAAATTTAAACCATTGAATTTGCAAGTATTCATTATATAGCATAATTGTATTGACAGATAGGCATCAATATTTCAATTATGTAATTTTATTCTACAATATTGTAGTTTTATAACTCATCTAACAGCAAAACGAACAAATTTTGGGTGAGGAGTGGCTGAAAGATGTTAAAACTGCTGTAAGAGAAATAATTAGAAAATAATCATTTTTCATAATTAAATATGGAGCAAGATTTCAGAACACCTGACAATCTCTTTTCTAATCTTGCACAAATCTTTTTTCTTTGTGGAATTTTTTGTTGTTGCTAATTTATAGGCTCAGTGAAAATGTATTCATAGATGACAAAATCTAAACTAATAGCAGTAAGTTTATAGTGGGTTTCATTGCTTGCTGGGATGAATATTATCAACAATAGTCTTTAAATAGAACCTATTAATTATATCAATCATCAAAATATTTATGAAATAAAAATATTTGTGAATTTCACATATAAACTAAATTCTATATGTTATTTGATCATTATTACAATGTCAAAATTTCTATTTTAATAATTATCCCTCTTTTACAGATATGCAGACAGGTTATTTCTTGGTAAAAATGTTAGTAAAATTTATATATTTACTATTTAAATAAAATATGCTTTTAATATGTTTACTAGATACAATTGAAAATATTTAAACATTTTAGAATTGCTAATATTATTTTCCCTCACCATTTTAAAATCGACTCATTCAGCCAGCCACTTTCCCAAACATCAGTACCCTACATGTGTCAGGTAATAAATGGGTAAAATGTAGCCTAAAGTTTCTATCTAAAAATTCCTTAGAAAAGCCCTTTAAGGAATATAATTCCTGTCCTTAAAAAAAAAAAGACCATAAAACAAGTAGCCTATTAAGATTGGTTCCCTCAAAAGTATGAGTGCCCCCTAATGCACAGAAAACATATTTAAAAAAAATAAATACCAGCAGCTTTACTTCTTTCAATGCAAACTGAAGCAAGATATCTATAGAAAAAAATTAAACTTAGAAGTTCATGAGCAAATTGTAAAACCTAACAGGCAAATGACTTCATATACTAAGAGCAAGTTAACAGAAAAGTCTAACAAGAATGGCAAATTATGTAGGACCAGTGTAATCAGTGTGTGTGATCTGAGAATAGTGAGATCCTTTGTCTTTGAAGTGTAACTACAGCCCTGTCATGCTCTAATACTCCACAAGGCAACAGAATGATTGGAGCCAATATTAACTCAGACAGTTCTGGAGAGTCTCTATTTAGCAACAGCTGTATAACTAGCACGAACCTAATATTGTAGAACAAGACGGATAGCGAAACAACACATAATCTTTTGGGCATAGGGCATTGTTACATAAATGCATCTGTGGTGTTCATCTGAGGGCTGCCAGCAATGGTTTATTAGATTATACAACTATACAATATCTTATACAACATACAACTGTAATAACCTTTCCTTACACACTACACAGGTGTGTTAGTGTGGAGCATACACACACTAACATGTGGAGCATCCGTTAAAAGCCCATATCCTCTTCTTTGTGAGGCAGTACATCACAGTGTTTAGGATCGAAGATTTGGGGAATGAAGATCTTAATGTGATTCTCATCTCAGCTACTTACTACTGATCTGACCTAAGGCATATATAAACTTCCTCAATTGCAAAAAGGGAGAAACAATTGCACATTCTTCAAAGAGTGCTTTGAGATATGTCATTTGATAATATATGGTAAGTTCTTAATGCAGTAACTAAGATGCAGTAAGTACTTGACTTTATGTTGCCTTATCATTTAATTATCAATATTAATATTAATTCATTTTTGTATGTTTTTCCTCAGTATATGAAATTTTTCTCACTTCATGTTTTAGACCACTTAATTAGAAGACACACATCTAATGTACTTCAGAAAAATGTGAGATAGTCAGAAATGATGACAAAAAGAAAACAATAAAGAAGAATCTAATAAAGAAGAAAGATTAGTGTAATAGCCAATAAGGTTTTGCTGTATTCAGAGAGCTAAGCTGGCATAGTAGTTTAACGAGTCTAGAAATTAATCAGCACAATTGTCTCATTAAAACCCAATAAAACATGGCTTGTACTCCCTAGAAGAGACAGAAGAACATCATCATTACTGTATTTATGTAGATTAGTGGTTCTAACCTTATAACAAATATTTTCTAAAGTTGCCTTTACTGCCTAAAAAGACATTTATAGAAAATACAACCTAAAACCACACATTATAATATTTTGAATGCATACATTATCAATGTTAAATCATACATGTTAATTGTATAACTGTAAAGAATAGAAAACATGATTTTTAGCGAAATAATTGTTTACAATAGAAGATCTAATGAAGTAGATTCTTGTACTTCCGTAGAGCAAGTGTGGATTTAAGAGAAGGAGTTCAATATAAGTGCAGGAAAATGGAGAACAAAGATATGCATGGATGCTCAAATAAAAATTGATGTTAGGCTAACCAATAGTTCTTAAGTGTGAGACAGTTAATAACAGTGGTACAACCAAGACCATAGACTAGCGATGTCCAACATGGTAACCACTAGCCCCAAATGACTGTGGAGCACTTGACATATGGTCAGTGCCACTGAAGAACTGAACTTTTAATGTTATTCAATTTTAATTAAATTAGGTTTATTTTAAAAACTAAATCTGTTTAAAATATCTCAGTAATGTTTACAATGATTAATTATAGTTGAAATGATAATTGGGAGATGTAGTTTGTTAAATTTAATATATATAATTAAAATTAATTTCACCTGCTTCTTTTACTTTTTATAATGTGGCTACTAAATTTTTTTTTAATTTTATATGTGGCTCACATTTGTGGCTTGCATTGCATTTCTGTAGCACAGTGTTGCTACAGACAAATTGAGTGGTAAACCTTGAAGATAGTAGCAGGTATAAAAGTGATTAACAATAAACTGTCTCCCCAATTTGTTTCAATATATAATTTCTACAACCGAGATATGTAATTTCTACAACCTAGGCTTATTTCTGCATTATGAAAATTAATATACATATATATGATTTTGAAACAATCTTTAGTAATGAAATTTAGTGAGAACCCTGAATTTCTTACATGCTATTAAAGTTGTTCAAGGTATGTTAAAAGAAATCGTATCTTTCCTCTGCTACACATACATATTGGTAGTGATATTTTTGCCAGAATAGCTCTATAGCCCTGAGAGCCATTTCAACCAAATACGATGTTGGAAATCTAGAGTAATTTGTTTCTTTCCAAAGAAGTTCATAAGATTTTAACAGCATCCAAAAACTCTCATAATTAGATTGATTAAAGTGTGCTTTGCCCCCAACATTCATTTTCAGCTCAATTAAATTTTTCTGAAAATTTTGGCTAACATCTTCTTCATCTGTAATTACTCAATCGGTTTTGTAAATTAAACCAAAGTTTTTAAAAATCTAATCAGCCTCCCTTTTTAGTAGCCATTCAAAAGAAAGCAATCTATTTGTATTTATCCAGTTTCTGCAAAGATGAAAGCTGTAAAAATGTTTGATGGAAAAAACTAATTTTAAATGATACATGTTTGTTGACAAATTTGATGATAATTCTGTTTACTGTGAGATTGATCTTCATTTCTAACATTTAATGGCTCCCCATTTAACATTGCAAGTATATCTGCAAGATATATTTTTTGTTATATTTGAATTGTGGTGCTTAATTTTTCATTTAATAAATCAAAAAATTCTTTGATTATTTTTAGAAAATAAAATGTTCAAACTTTACATTGAAAATTTACCTTAATTCTAATTTTACACTCTTTTTATTACCATTGCATAGTTTACTCTTAATTGTATTAGCAACACTGTATACAATATATATTGATTTTGAAATATTTCTTTAACATACATGATGCCTGTAAATAACATAATGAATTACTAAAGCACCTAGAGCTCTTAATGTGATCTGTAAACCCACTTTGTAGATCCATGATGGATGCTATAGAAGCAGTGATGGTTGGAAAATGAATATGTTTTCGCATCAGGTATTTTTAAGGGGTTTGTGAATTGTCAATCTCTTTGGATCCATCCTCAGTAATTTTGAAAGTAATATTTCCTTCATGATTTTTTTAATGTTTGTGAACCTTATATATAAATGAGAAGTAATGATTCATTTTGACAGAACATACTTTTATCCAATGTATGAAAATTTGCTTGACTGCAGTTCATTAGAAAGCTGATTTTAACATTTTTCATAATTTCGTCAAACCTTCTTAGTATATTATTACTCAGTGAAGTATAAGAACTTTTTTTCACTTGAACTTCTTTCTAAAAATAAGGATAACAACCTCTCAAACAGCTGGAAAGATTAATTCTTCTTTAATATTTTGGTTTTACAAATTTTATAATACATTGTGCTAATCTGTAAGAAAGAATAAGACCTTTGTTTCTCCAGTTAGGATATACTTAAAACAGTCTGGTGACAGTAATACAGTTTTGAAAATTTTCCTATAAATTTCAGAAATATTAAATTTAATCAGAGTGTTTAGAAAAATTGCATTAAATTTTTCTAGTTTCTTGTATCTTTTGAAAATGTGTTAGATTAGAAATATGAGAAATTGTTCAATTGTTAGACAAACATAAAACCCATATTAATCAGCTGAATACCATTGATATATTTTTTATATTTGATATTTTTAAATAAAGGTTTTAAAAAGTATATTCCTACTTATATAAAGAATTTCCATGAATATAATAATTATAAATTCAAACTAACTTAAGTATATTACATTGGTAACTCAAGTATCACAAGCAACATTTTCATTGTAACTCAATTTTCCAAAATGGGGAGTGACTGTTAGAAAAATGTGAGCAAAACAATGGACAATGTCTCTTTTATTTGTAAATAAATTCCAGGAAAATTTGATGTTTAATTACAACCATGACAAAATGTGTGTGTGTGTGTGTGTGTGTGTGTGTGTGTGTGTGTGTATTTGAGTTAGATTCTAGGCTAAGATGATTTTAAATGGCAATGAAGGATATTCGAAATCTGTCTCCAGATTGGAAGATTTTTAAAAATTATTATTATGCAGGACTTCTCCATGCATTACAAGATGTCTAGAATTCCTGGTACCTACCTAATAATGCAGCCTCACCTCCTAATAATTTAACAATTAAAGAAATGCCTCCAATAAATTTCCAAAATGACCATAGGTGTGCTTCTGCCCTTGAAGAAAGCACTGACTAAGCTGTTTAAAACAGTGGATTCTGCTACCCATGTGAATCATGACACTACTGCAGATTATGTCACCTTTGCCACTCATCTGCTATTTAGTATCCTTTTATAGTCAATGAGTACTCTTTGCTATATCTTGAATCTCTTTGATAAAAGCAGGTGTTATTAAAAATGTGGCCTTTAAAAGAGACTTTTGGATTTGTCATAAAAAGATGATTTGGGGAAACATTTTAGCAAATTCAGAAGAATGAATTGTTTTTCTCACATTTCTTACATGAGATTTCTGCATGTAATGCCAGCTTCATATTTCAATACTATACTCATCATATATGGATTCATCTTTATGTATCTATAATACAAAGACAATAATTTTTAGCATATGTTACAGTGACCACTATGTATTTTAACGTAAAAAAAAAATCAACATTGCCTTCCTCTATGACATACATATAAAAAAAAAATTATTTACTTGCTTGTGGAGCCAATATTTGTCTTTGCTTCAAATGGAAGCAGAAAATTAACATTTAATATTATCTAATATTGGCAAAATGTTAAAATATTTAATTACAACAACAATCATGGGAAACTATTTAAAATTTTTTTAAAAATCTCAAGAGGTTAAATACCTTTGACCAAGGCACAGTGAAAGTCAAGTTCAGTTAAGACTTCCTACTCACTATCATACTGCCTTCTATCTTAGCTTGTATGCTCATGGAGTGCTCCAAACTTTTCCTTTTAAAGGGTCACCTTACTACTTATAATAAATGCTAGAATACTTTTTTACTGACTATCAAAATGATTTGGGAAGTTTTATTTTAGTGCATCAATAATAATAATAATAACAATTATAATGATTATAATTGTTACTATTATTATATTAACTGTTCTGCCTCTTTTACTTATTGTCACTCTACTCAGCTGGTCTTCTGTTGCAGCATCCTGCTATCCTTAATCATGTGCTCTTCAATATAATGAGCACCGAACTTATGGAATAAGTGACATATGCATACTCCCTGTAAAATATGTTTGATATAGTCTATGGATTAACAACATGGATTTAGAAAACGAACAAGCTAAGGTTATTTTGTTTTACATTTACATGGAAATACTGATTTTCCTTAAACAGGTAAATTAAAAGTTATACTATGATGGAAGAATTTTAAGGATCTTGATGGTTTTATATAAGAACTGTGGAAAAATCCCATTTCTGAAGGCTCCTCCGAGCAATCAGTGTGAACTAAATTTGTTTACTTCCTTTCAGACTCTGGCTTCTCAGTATTTTACTCTCCTGAGATTCTGTCTATAGTCACAATTCCTTTTGAATGCCCATAAATCATCTATTTCATTTACATTAGTTTCATTGAAAAGCAGTATTCATGATGGGATAATTTGGAAAGTTATTTATTATCTTCCTGATTTCACTCAGGTTTTTACTCCTCTCCTACTTGCATTCCCATTTCTTCTCACCTTTAAAGAGACAACCAGACTACTCATTGGTCCTTGATATAAATTTAGTTTTAAGTACTTGCTCCTTTGATTATTTATACAATTTCTCTTGCATTCATTCAGCCCAACCAGACTATTCATTGGTCCTTGATATAAATTTAGTTTTAAGTACTTGCTCCTTTGATTATTTATACAATTTCTCTTGCAGTTTTACTTTGCTAATTGGTCCAGTCAGTATTCCCCCCACCGCCACAACTTCTTTTCCAATCATCTTCCCTTAAATTTTCCACCACAGAGTAATTTTCTAATGTTTGATAATAACAAGTGAATTTTCCCCCTGATTCTGCTGTTGGTTCCTTAGTACCTAAAATACTCCACATATATTCCTAGGGAAAATTCTTATCTTTTAAAATAATAAACCTAGATTCATTTCTGGAGGAAAAACAAACAAACAAAAAGGTAAAATATTCCTGGCCTGGGTATGTTGGGATAAATGTCCCTTGTCTGTAAGAGTTTAAAAATGTCTTCAGGACAACTAACTATCTTTATTAGCATGTTCTCTGGTTTCTCATTTTCCTCCACAAACTCAACGTTTCACCAAATCTCTCAAATCCACTGTAGAAATGAAAGTTTCTAATATTAAGGGGGAAAGCTATGTAAAATTGTCGTTTCTCCTCATTCTTAATATTGATACACTTTAAGTGTCTATTTGTGTACGTAAACATTATGAAGCCAGATCATTGTTTTTTGTTCATTCTTTATATCCATGAAGTTCTTTTACTCACTGGGTATCCTACAAATGTTTGGTTTTTATTAAAAATTTAATTTGTAGAATAAATACTGGTAAAACTTGAAAACAGCTATTATTTTCTACCATAAAAATAAGTAAATCCTTATAAATTCGATGTTGTAATACATTATAGTTTATGTGATGCTAAGTGTGCTGAAAGAAAGAGAGATAGCAATTATAAGAAAAAAGCCAATATCTATGATTTTTAGGGATAAGAGCAGAAACTAATAGAAAAAGAAATTTACATTGCCTATTTTGACCATAATTCAAAGCAATGAGCTTGGTTAAAAAGAAGAGAATAAGAAAGAGAAAATAAGATTACAGAACTTATAAATGAAGTAAAATATCAAATTATTGAATTAGAACAAGAAGTTCCATGCAGTTAAGACATATACCAGTGAGCAGATATAACACTCTAAAAATTAAACTCACATACATAATTAAAATATAAGGGAACTAAAAGCAAGAAGCCAGAAAATAACAAATTAGTTTATACACATTCTACAGAGAAAAAAATTCTAAAAAAAATCTTAAATGTCAATTCACTTTATATTTGCAAACATGTACATTGGAACATTTGCTTTTGTATAATTAAAAGTAATGACTGAAAGCAAATTTAAAACATCTTATTCTGCAAACAAATGACAGTTCAAAAATAGGGAACAAAGGAAAACAAACATTCTAGGACAGATCCTCCACAAATATACTCTTTACTAAATCATTTCCAATTCTTGCATTTATTCCCTGCAGTTTTTATTGGTTCTGTAGAAGAGAAACCACACATTTGCATGTTAAGGTACATATTATTACCATGACTTCTGGAAAATAATGTGTTTGAACAACCAAATATATACAATATATTCAAAATGTTTAATCTCAGTAAAAATAACAAAAAAGAAAAAGATTTAATATAACAAAAAATAATAAAGATAATGTTAAAAAATAAAAATAAAGATAATGTTATATAACAAATAAATGCATGCACATTAAAATGATGGGATAACATTGTACCCTATAAAATTAACAAAATTTAAAATGTAAAGTATTTAGATTATTTAAATGATTTATTTTATATATGAATCTAATATATTTTAAAGTATTATAGGTCTATATTGTCATTAAAATAAAATTTTGAACTATATATATATTATCAGAGTAAAAATATTGTTTTAAAAAACTGCAATATTGATGCCAATGAAAATAAATAACCCAGTGACCAAGGAGACCACATGTTGTGGATGGTCTCTGTGTAGCTGTGGAGCAGCACCCCCTAAGAATATATTTTGAACATACACCCTCAGAGAAAATTAAACATTATGCTGAGACACAGAAATTCTGAGGCTGTTACCAATCATAACTCAAATTCCCGAAATGAGGAGAGTTTAAATGCTCATGTGAATATTCATTACTTCACTAGCCTCTCCAACCAGAAGATCCTGGCCTCTCCACTCAAAATACCTCATTTTCATGGAAGACAAGGGTTTACTGAGATCATTGACATTTCCAAAGACGTAAATTTAGGATTTAGAATAAGTCTTAGGTTAAGATTAGTATGAGATTTTCTCTACTTAGTAGGTCCTCAGGAAGCAATAGCCTATAAGTTGTATACTTCTCTGAGCCTGAAGATGACTTATAGTAATGAAGAAAAATATAGCTAAGTAAATAGAAGACATTTTGGATAAAGGAAATCTGAAATCAAATACTTGTCTCACCATTTACTGGCTATGTGATCATGAACCAGTTATTAAATGTCTGCACTCTCTGTATGCTTGTCTGGAAATTGGGATGGCAAATTCATTCCCCTTTGGGTTGAATGAAATATAAATATGAAAGCATTAAGCACAGCCTCTGGCGTATAACTAACAGCTATCATATGCTTACTAAGTGCTCAGTAAATAGAAGTTATTAACATTGCCTTGATTCTTCCACAGCAGTTTTGTTCTATAACTCATAGTTTATATGTTGTGAAGAATCATTGTTTTACTCCTCACTTTGTCTATTTATTTCTCCTCAAAAGTCTGTAAGAATGGTCATAATATTATTTTTCCATGTAATTCTAATCTATACTTTTAACCAGACTATAGCACATTTGTGATTAAATAGTTAAGTGGACTAAAAGCTTTTTACAAAAATTAAGCATTATTTACGTTGTCAGCTTAATATAGTTCTTGGCTCATAGTAGGATTTGAAAAGTGTAGCTTTGTAACTATTATAACAATCCAATCAACATTTTACCTTGCATGCAATTTTAACATATTACTGGATAAATAGACAGAAATCCTCTTTCATCATTCAGCATGACTTCAAAATCTCAATCGAAGTAAAGAATAACCTTCTGGATTTCAGGGAAGTAAGAGTCGAGTCAAGCAAGAGTGCTTTTAGAGAAATGAGCGGTCACTGAAAAAATCCTAATTAGTGTATTTATAATCTCTAATCATTTTCCAGTTTTTCTAACAAATGTCTCACTGTTTGACATTGAGCTAACTCTAAGTCCCACTCTGCCTGAGACCTGCTTTACAACAAACTGAATGTATCCAACTCCTTTTGTCTTCCTCTCACACTATTTCCATTTATGACTGAATTTTTAATGATCCATGGCATGTACTCCACATGTGACAAACTAGTGCCTTTCTTTTCCTACAAAACGATTTAAATTATCACATTATTCTAAATGGTCTTATCTCACTTCCACAAAACACTTCTCATATTTCAAATGGAATCCTTGAGAGACAGAATCACACACAAAAAAATTTTTCCTTTTTTTCCCCCCTTTTCACTATAAAAACGTGCAGGTTCTAGATGGCAGTGTGTTGTCCCTTGAAAATCTGCTCCATATTGGAGGAACTTAATGTTAAATGATTTTGTCGACAGTATCTGGCACCACCCTGGGCTATGTTGGGTGTTTGTAGTGAGATGCAGTTCTAAAACATTCTGGGAAAGCAATCACTTCTGCATTGTCTAGCCTGAGGAATCTGTACTCCACTTGCTTCTCTGGCTCACAGTTCTCACCTGCTGGCTGTCATTTTAAGAAGGGCCTTGATTGTAAGTGGCCTTAGCTGCAGGATGGCTCTGGAGATCTATATTTTTCCATTTTTATTCCATTTTTTCTTTCTTCCAGTTTTTCTATTTTGATTCCCGGGAATGAAAAATATACAAATTTACATTATATTTTGTTAGCAATTTAAATTATCATATGTTTATATGATCACCAGGAAAGATTCTACTTTATTTTTCCAAACTCATACAACCCATGTTTTATTTTGATTAACACTCCTCCTTCTGAGTTATTTTACTTCTCTTTTAATACTTTTTGAAATCACGAAGCTTCCCAAATCTCTCTCAACATTTTTTCAAGATTCGTGTATAGAAAGCACACACAACAATGTAGCATTGCAACTAGATCACTGAGAAACTCCCTGGAGGAAGTAGAAAATGTATCTATCATTTTCATATGCTTATTACTAGGAGCCTATCTGAAATCTTATTAGTGCCGAGTTTGGGTAATTTTTATTTCCCATTCCCTCTGGCAAATGACTTATTTACATATTGATTTGTTCCATGAGATTTGGGGAAAAAATAATAATAAATGGGCACTCAACTAGAGAATAAAATAGTATTCAAAAATGTATTCTTCTTATGAAAATCTTTCTTTTGTTGCATTAACAACTTTGAAATGGTCATTGTATAGTGAAATAATCACTAAATGACATATGGCTCCTTAATCAGCATTGTCACTGCTGGCAGGATCATAGAGTCATTGGACTTGCAAATGCAGGTTTTGACTTACTGTGGCTTAGTGCAATGCATGAAAATCATTGATGGGGTTTTTCAAACCAAGAAAATTCAACTCTGATTTTACATGCATAGATAGTACTGGCCTACATAGCAAAATGAAATCCATTACCCCTTTTTCTATGTTTTTTATTTTTGTGAAGTATCTTCAGGTTTTTGCGTGAAATTCTATTTGGGATGAAAGATATACTTAAATCTTTTATAAAATTTTATAATTTGAAGATAATGCTGCTAATAATGTAGCTGACATTATTATAGTGTTGATTATAAACTACATTGCTCATATGATTTACAGAAATGCATGTCTCTCCACAAAATATCAGCTCCCAATATCAGTCTGTCAAAATGACCAAAGTTATATCATAAATAAAAACACTAGGATTTTTTTTTCAGTTACAATTGATATTCAATATTATTTTATATAAGTTACATGTGTACAGTGAAGTGGTTACACATTTATATAATTGATAAAGTGATCACCCAGATTAGTCTAATACCTACCTGGCACTATACATAGATAGTTATTACTATATCATTGACTATATTCCTTATGTTGTACTATATTTTCCCGTGACTACTTTGTAACTACCAATTTGTACTTCCTTTACCTTTTTTATTCGGCCTCCCAAACACCTTTCATTTAGTAACCAGCAGATTATTCTCCGTATCTATGAATCTGTTTCTGTTTTATTTTGTTCTTTAGACTCCACATATAAATGAGATCATATGGTATCTGTCTTTCTCTGTCTGACTTATTTCACTTAGCATGGTACCCTCTAGGTCCATTCATGTTGTTGCAGATGTTACAATTTCATTCTTTTTTATAGCTGAATAATATTCCATCATGTATATGTTCACTTCTTTATCCAATCATCTTTTGATGGGCACTTAGATTGCTTCCATATCTTGGCTATTGTAAACAGCACTGCAGTGAACATAGGGGTGCATATGTCTTTTTGAATTAGTGTTTTGGTTTTCTTTGAGAAACCACCATACTTTTTTCCACAGTAGCTGCACAAATTTGCAATCCTACCAACAGTACACAGGGTTTCCTGTTCTCTACATCCTTACCAACACTTGTTGATTTTTGATTTATTCATGATAGCCATTCTGATGGTTTTAATTTGCAATTCTCTGATGATTAGTGATATCAAGCATCTTTTCATACATCCATTGGCCATTTGTATGTCCTCTTTGGAGAAATATCTATTCGGGTCCTTTGCCCATTTTTTAATTAAATTGTTTGATTTTTGAGTGCCGAGTTGCATAACTTCTTTATAAATTTTGGATATTAACCCCTTATCTGCCATATCATTGGCAAATATCTTCTCCCATTCAGGTTGTCTTTTCATTTTGTTGATGGTTTCATTTGTTGTACAAAAATGTTTTAGTGTGATGTAGTCCCATTTGTTTATTTTTTCTTTTGTTTGCCTTGTCTGAGGCGACATTCTATAGAAAAAAATATTACTAAGAGCAATGTCAGAGAGTTTGCTGCCTATGTTTTTTTCTAGGTGTTTTATGGTTTCAAGTCATACATTTAAAACTTTAATCCATTTTGAGTTTATTCTTTCACATGGAATAAGAGGGCGGCTTAGTTTCTTTTCTTTTCTTCTTCTTTTTTTTTTTTTTTGCATGAATCTGTTCATTTTTCTCAACACCATTTATTGAATAGGCTGTCTTTTCCCCGTTTTACATTTTGCCTCCTTTGTCATAGATTAAGTGACTATGTAAGTGTGAATTTATTTCTGGGCTCTCAATGCTGTCCTATTAATCTGTGTGTTTGTGTTTATGCTAGTACCATGCTGTTTTGATTATTATAGCCTTATGGTATAGTTTGATATCAGATAGCATGATACTTCCAACTTTGTTCTTTTTCCTTAAGATTCCCATGGCTATTCAGGATCTTTTACGATCACATATAAATTTTTGGATTATTTTTGCTAGTTCTGTGAAAAATGCTGTTAGTATTCTGATAGAGATTACTTTGAATCTATAGATTGCTTTGGGTAATATGGACATTTTAACAATGTTAATTCTTTCTATCCATGAGCATGGTATATGCTTCCATTTATTTGTATTTTCTGTATCTTTATATAATAAAACAAATTTTAGTTGCTGGCTTCCTGATCCCTGGATTACTTTGTTAGAATGGATCTCAAGAATTCAGTTTATTGTCATGATTGAGAAAAAATATCTGGACACATATGCTGCTCCCTAGATTTGTTTTAGGGCTAGCTACAGTTTGCAGTCTCAGGCATACCTGGGACTGGTAACAAATCAAGAATGCTATTATGGTAATGCTCCTAAGCTTCAGGAAGAGAAAGAAACAAAAAGTCTGTAAACTCTTATCCTTATATAATTATTTTATTTATTTCTAACTAATGAAATCCTTGATACCATAATTCAAAAATATTTCTCTTATCTGCAGTAGCACTTATGTATACAAACCATGGAATACTGATCATGTGTCGCTTAGAAAATCTTTCTTTGTGTCTTCATCTCTGTAGTTAAAATATGAGCTTGATAATGGAGATATGCTTTATTCCTTTTACCATTCATAGTACACCAAAACAAAGCCAGCCTTTTCATTATTTGTTTTACTGGGTGACTTAACTCATCTAACGTTAGAAAATGTTACCAACTTTAGAAACCTTATTTCTTTTTATCATGTATGTATTGATAAAATGGTTTAAATTATATCTCATATTTTTCCAATGATAATTCTCCCCATCTGAACTAATTTTGATAATTTTCTTTATCTTTAATTTTAATAATAAAACAGCAATCTATCATTCTTTTGCTTCACTAGTACGTTATTCATGTAACAATTCATCAAATCCTATGGATTCTATTAATTTACCAAAAGTTTTATATGTATCTCTAGAGATTCAAATTTAATTAAATAGGTCACTACTGACTTCTAAAATTCTATTTTAATACATACTTTTATATATCTGACTTATGCATTTTCAAATCGGTAGTCTTTTTTTAACTAAATGGCACCATATTTATCAACCACTTCCTATAATTGTATTTTAGGCATAGCTTTGAACCAATTACATTTTTTGGAATATACTGCCCCAGAAGGGCCTCTCTTCTGTTATCCTGCCTCTATTTTATACAACATTAAAATATTTGATTTAGAGCAGCAAAATATTCACTGATACTTTGACCATCCACAAATAATGTCATTCTCTCCTCCTCGCGCCCCCACTCCCCCGCCCTGGCCAGGCTTCTTTCATGATCAAATACTGAATTTTGTCTTTTTTTTAATCAACTGAAATTACTACAGATTTTTCCTTTGTATCCATTCATTCAATTAAATTAATTTTTGAATACTTTTATTATTAGATGATTCTTACATTCTTTGGGCTAAACTGCATATTCTATTAATGAATTTTATATACTGCATTCAGTTTGCTAAATTTTTGTAAAAATGTTTGCAAAACATTATTCGGGAGGAGTTTTTGTCTGTAATTTTCTCTTAAATATCTTTGTCTGGTTCGGGAATCAAAGATATACTTACCTAATAAAATAAACTCAAAATACTCTTGCTCCTTTATTTTATGGAATACTTTGCATATTATTAAAATTCCTTGAACATTTGGAATTCATTAATGAAGGCAAATGGTCCTGTAGTTATCTTTGTGGGAATCTTTGATAAGTAAAAATTCAATTTCTTTAATATATGTAATGTTAATCATATTTTGTTTTCTGTTATGCCAACTATGTCTTTCAAATAATTATTCCATCTCATACAAGTTGTTGAATAAATTCATGCAATATTATTTATTATATTTTTATTATCCTGTTACTATGTATAGAAACTGTGGTTATATTTATAGTTTCATTCCTTATCTTGGGTAACTTATAGCAAGATGCTTTCCAGAGGATTATAAATTATATTAAATATTTCAATAATTTAGTTTTCACTTTGTAGCTATTTTCTACTGTTTGTTCATTTTCAGTTTTAATGATTTTTGCTCTTATCTGTATTTTTTATAGATTGTAAGTTAGAAGCATAGTTTATAAATTTTACATAAGTTTAATTTTTAAACATAATTATTTAAAGCTTTAAAGTTACTCCGTAATGAATAAATGAATAGCTGCCTTCTACACATTTTGATATTTTGTGTTTTTACCATTATTCATATCTAAAAATGTTCTAATACTTCTTGTGACTTTTTAACTTATTTATTGCATGAGTCATTTTGTTTAATTCTCACAAATTTAATGTTTTTCAAAATATCTTTCCATTATTAATTTCTATTTTCCATGTGGTCAGAGAATATACTCTGATGAGTTCATAGTGATATAAATAAGTAATTAAATGAATAAATAAATGAACATAGATGTAGATATTTAGGAAAAAAGACAAATCTACTTTTCCAAAAAATTCCAATAATTTGTGTAGATAATTTCCCTCAGGAGATAGAGCTTAACTCCCCATACCTTTTGAATGTGGGTCATACCAAATAGTGGCTTGCTTTCAAAAAAGTAGAGTTTGGGAGAGTGAGGAGTGCCTTTACAGTGGAAAAAGTTTGTTAAACACAACTTTGACCAGTTGATGGAGGTCATCATCATCAATAACAAGTCATGTTGCATGTGCCCATGTTATGACGTGAATAAAATTATACTTCACAATCTAAAGCTCTTTTTATACAATCTATTTCCTTTTACCCCTAGTTTTACTAGTATTAAACCTACATTGACAACATGCAGACTTTTCTTACTTATTTCTAATGATCCTCCCTTTTATTATTCACGAGTGTTACCGTGAGTAAATATTCTGAGCTTCTAACTTTGTTTTGGGTAAATATTCTGGAGGAGCCAAGTGACATTCACTTTTAATGTACTAATTGATATATTTGTGTTCAAGTCTACTAAAATGGCATTTTTCTATTTGCCTGTCTGGTCTCACTCCTGCCATCTCTAAAGTGAACTATTTTTAGTATTACATTTTATTTCATCTGTTGATTTTTTAGTCATATCTCTTTGTTATTTATTTTGTAGTTTCTCTTATATATTTTTAATTAAATCTACTTTCAAAAATAATCTACCACTTTAGCAACAAAGCATCTTACAAAATACTTCAAGTTACCACCTACCTATTCTTTGTGACTTCGTTATGTATTTAATTCTACATATGCTATAGATCTCACAATCCATTGTTATTTACTTTAAAGAGTCAGTAATGTCTTAAAGATATTTAAAGATATAGATAGATAGATAGACAGATAGATAGATAGATAGATAGATAGATAGATAGATAGATAGATGTACATAAAGACATGAACATAGATGTAGATATTTAGAAACATTTTTAAGAATATGTTCTTTATATTTACTTACATATTTGCTTTTTCTGATGTTTTTTACTCCTTCATTTTCTATAGTTTGAAGAACTTCTTTTAGCATTTCTTATAGTACAGATTTGCAGTAGATATATTCTTTGAGCTTTTGCTTACCTGAACATATCTTTATTTTACTTTTACTTTGAAAATATATTATCTTTGAATATAGAAATCTTTATGCATATTTATTTATTTTTAACACTAAAAAGATGTCATTCCAACATCCGATTTCAATCCTTTCTAGTAAGAAATCAGCAATATTCTTAATGTTGTTCCATTGTATGTAAAGTCTTTTTCTCTCTTAGTGTTTTTATATTTCCTCTTTTCTTTTGGTTTTCAGCAGTTTGACTATGCAGTGCCATATGTAGTTTTATTATATACAACATGCTTACCCTCTGCATTGATATCTTATCAATTTTGAAAAAAGGTTTTTGTTCTTGTCTCTTTAAATAATTTATCTGCTACATTCTTACTCTACCTTCTCGGGCTCAAAATAGATGTGTTAGACCATTTTATATTGTCTCCAAAGTCTTGCAAGCTCTGTTTTCTTATATATTCACATATTACTTTTGGTATTTCAGTTGAGACACTTTCTATTGACCTGTATTTAAGGACACTGATTCACTGATTTTTTTTTCTCTCTCATACCCAGTTAACTGATAAGCTCATCAGAGGAATTCTTCACTTCTGTTACCATATTTTTCATTTCTAGCATTTGTATTTGACTTTATTCTTTTATAACATCTATCCCTCTGCTGATATGTCTCATCTCTTTGTGCTTGTTGTTATCTGTCTTTTGTTCTAAATTCTTCAACAAATTTTTTATATTTACTTTTAAATGGCTGGTCTTTTCTCTAAGACCCTATTATGTTTACTTTTAAATTGCTGATTGATAATTCCAACATTTCATGACTGCTTCTTTGTTGATTATGGGTCTCATTTTTTTTTCTTTTTTATGTCTAATGAATTTTTCTTAAGTACCAGTTTATGAGAAAAATAAATACTGAAGTAAATTATATTTATGCCTAGAAAAGAGAATACTAATTCCTCTGAGTTAATCTCATCTATAGTTGAACTTGTTCTAAAATTTGTTGTTGCTTTAGTTAGACTTAGTTCACTGAGATTTCAAATTATTTGAGGGTAAGTTCAGAAGTTTTCTTAGCAGACTTGAGATCTGAACGACTGGACCATTTCTCTGTTTTCAGGTCCTCTGACTTCATCAGGGCCCACGCTCATGTACCTTGGGGAGTTTTATCTTATCCCTTCCCACACACAGCCACATATGACTTCTGCCTCCTGCTCATTATAACACCCAGAGAATCTGTAAGGAGTCCTTCCTTCTTCTGCATGGTCTTCTGATTTTAGGAACTTCTCCACACCTCTGCCTTAAGGATTATTTTCAGTTGGCCTCCAGGCATAGACAGATACACTGCCCCCTTACTTTCTCAGTAGAAGGTAGCAAAGGCCTGGAGACATTCCCTCAGTTAATCCTCTTGCCTTTACATTTTAGCAGACCCATCGTACCTGAAGTGCCTAAGGTTTCTCTGAGTTCTACTGTCTAGCCCTCAGTCTTTAGCAGCCAGTACATACCTGATTCTCATGTGGAATCTGTCTCAGCTCTCCTGTGTTGCTCATGGTCTTTCTCATGAATGTTCAATGAAGCTTGTGGAAAAAAGTTGGCAGGTAGTTGCAGATTTTCTTTGTCTCTGCCTCCCTGGAATTCTAAACTGTCATATCAGCCCATTATCAATCTTTAACAATGTATTAAAAGTATAACTGTTTTCTCCTTAGTCACAGCTATGATGGCTTCTTCTTCCTCCTGCTGCTTCATGACATGCAAAAGCAGCCATGGGTCTCTATTTTTCTAAGTCTAGCTAGTCACTTTGTGGGTGATAATTCAATAGGTTGCTTTGCATGCTCATATCTCTGATGAGCTTAAGAAACTATGACTTGAAGGTTCTTATTACTAAGGTAGAAGGACATCCTCTTATAACTCTATATATCACAAGTAGATGCAGAGATTCTCATCTTTTATTTTTAATGGACTCATACCTTCAATAACATACTCAAACAATGATTAATGAAAAATTCTTTTAAAAATATTTGCTATAAATTTTTCTTATTCTAGAAGTTAACTACTTTTAATTCCTCTAAAAATATTGATACCCATCTTTGATATTTCATATATATATGTATATATATATATATACATATATAATTTCTAGATCCTGGATTTATTAAGTCTTAAGCAACAAATCCAATATACAATAGCTAAAGTAGCAGACATGGCTAACCACTAAGAGAATATTCTGCTTTCCCATGAGAGTTACAAATGATATTTCACTATATATAAAACTAGAACAATATTACTATGGATCTAAGAGAAGATAATGAATTCTGAAATATAAATTACAAAAGTCCAGGTGAGATTAAGTAATTGTGAGGACACAAAAAATCTTGCTGAATACAAAGATTCATTGCTTAAGCCTAATCCTCAGGATAATAGAAAATTAGTGCAATTCATTAAAAAAATAACAAAGGGTCCATTTCTTAAACTTATGTAAAAAAATGTTTAAAGCTTGAGGAGAGCAAAAGAAATAGATCTGCTTGATATAATCTGAATATAAAATATTATCTGCATTTGGAGGAACAATCACCTTGAATACAATGTTGAAACTCCAAAATGATAAAATTACTAATAAATGGTTTTATCATCAAAATAGATATTAGTGAATTCCAAAATGCACGAAATCATCCCAATATAATAACAAATTGATATTACTATATTTCGACAAAGTATTTTTATTTTAAAAAATGCATAATTGTCCAATTAATCAGGAAAGTTCTGAGTTACAAATTAACAACCATGTAATTTAGAAACAATGGGGAAAGAAACAACTACTTGATTAAATGTAAGTATAGATATACAATAAATGTTGAATGAAAACTATATTTGTTATCAAAAATCGCTGACAAGTTAGTCCTTCAATACAAATGGGCTAATTATAACTGTAATGTAGATAAAAGAGAAGTAGAGAAACTGAACTTTAAAGTATTTACTACGTACCCATCACTGTTACATCACAACTTTATTACATATCTCAACGTATATTTTATGGAACTCATGGCTCAGAGGTCAATATCCTGGCCTAAGTCAAATACTAGTAGGTTTTGGTTTCAAAATCAGGTGTGATTGATTTGATAGCATGTTCTGAGGGGGAAGAAAAGTGGAGGTGATAGGATCGGAATGATAAGAAGAGGACTAATTTCAAAGGTAGTAAGTTTTCCGTGAAACTACAGAAAGCAGACAGAATGGGGAGAGCCATCAAACAGTACAATTCTCTCAGGAAAAATTAAATCAATTCTTGGCCACAGAAAAAAAGAATACAAATATCCTGGCAGCTCTACACACCAGTTATCTAATATAGAAACAACTTAGGCAGGGATTTAAAATATTACCAAATCGCTGAGGGCTACGGCTGGAAGCATCAATCGAATGAGGCATAAAAATGCCTCATAGTTGAGCCTAGGGACTCTTTATAAAATAAACTTTGGTTAAAACATAGCTAGAAATCAGCAAATAGCTTAGATATCCTTTAGCAAAGCTCAAGGCAATGAAAGAGTTGACTGTGTTCAGATCTTGAATATCTTGACATCTCCAAAATATTCAAGTAGTTAAGGCTGCAATTTAAAGACATAGAATGACCTTAAAATGCAAGTCAGCTAGAGAAGGAAAAACCTTCTACTTTTCTGAATAATTGTCTTCTTCATGCCACTTATTGCCTCTGAACATTCCTTATGAAATTGAGTTAACTTTATGCATGTTAACATTCTCAACTCAGTCTACTAGTCATAATCTTCATAATATATAGTGGATCAAAAGAATGTTCTACATTTGGAAAACAGCTTTTACTTATGCCATCTAAACATAGCTGTTTGAGTGAGAAAAATTAATAGCTTTTTAATCTATGCTATATCATATGACTTAAGGGCATAATTGATTAGAAATATAATTTTAAATGTTAGAATTCAAACATATTTATTTAGATAAATACATTCATGCATATGTGAAGTCAAGTACAAAATTAAATGGAAATTATTCTATGATGCTGAAACTTTGTAATATAGTTATGAAATATGGAAGTTTAAATACTGTCTTTAAAGAGGATTATTATCTTTAAAAGCTTTGACTATGAAAATCAGCAATAGACATCAGTATGTTTTTAAGTATGATGTTTCTTCAAATATGGATCCTAGCAGAATCAAATCTAATAAGTTATAGGCACAATTCTTTTTCTCACATAGAAATCTTGTTAATACAGATAAAATTGATTTTCAAAGTGTGTGGATATATCTGTGAAGCTTTCATTTTTTATTCATGGTGAATGATTTGTCTGCAAGTAACAGAGAAGCCAATCAACAGACAATAAAATATTTTTTATTTCACTTTATGAGAACCCAAAATTAAAGTGCTTACTCTTTCCATTACATAACTCAAAAAAATCAGGAATCTGAATAGGTGTCAGTTAAAATTAGCTTTGGAATTAAGGGACAAGAAACCCAAAATTAAAATGAGGTCAAAATATAGGAATTTAATTCTTTATTACATAAAAGCTCAGGTACATGGTCATGGCCTTAAATGTGCTCCACAGAATTGGTGATCCAGCCTTTTTCTATCTTGTTGCACCGTTTTGTCTGGCTTCCATTCCCAATTCCCCTTATAGTCTATAAGCTTTGCTAGAACCATGTTATCTGCTTTCTAGATAACAAGAGAAAAGATGGAGAAAGAAACAATCAGAAGTTGTATAACTTTGGTCAGAACTTAATAACCTGACAGCAACTAATCAAGAAAGGTTGTTACATATTGCCTGTATTCCAACCAGCCATGAGCACAGCTAACATTGAGAAAATCTGTTATATAAAAAAAAAAAAAAGTGTGAAATACTCGTTTCTTCCACAATATTCCTGCAATTTTCTTCTTACTTCCTGAAATATCAAATGCTTGCGACAGCAGCAGCAGCAGTCATATATTCAGAGGATTTCATTCAATTGCAGGAGGCAGGAGAAGCAAGAGCTATATTCACATGCTTATCCCCTTATTATCTAAGAGAAAACTCTTTCCCAGTGCTCCCTCAGGAGACCTCCAATTACAACTCTGGACAGAACTAGGTTATATGCACACCTGTAGCTACAATGACAGTTGTGAAAGCCAGGATCTGTC